>NC_132923.1:109644954-109977454 GCF_047675955.1 Chlorocebus sabaeus
AACTAGGCTTATTTGTCTTTTACCTTTTCTTAACTGACCCCCCCTCTTTGCCCCAACTTGAGCTGGATATTTCCATTATACCTTGAACTTAATATTTGTAGTCACACTTACCAGAGTATTATTGTCCCCTTTATTTATATCTCCAGGAGCTTGCACACTCTCTGAGAGCAGAAGTAGTATTAAATTAATATCCTAAGTGTATGTCACAGTGCCTGGTATATAAGTTTCATTGAATGAACAAATAATTGTGTATTACTTTATACAAAGACAATATATATGCATGCTTTTTTTTTCTTTTTTTCTTTTTAAGAGATGGGATCTCACTATGTTGCTTAGGCTGGCCTCAAATTCCTGAGCTCAAGTGATCCTCCTGCCTTGGCCTCCCAAAGTGTTGACATTACAGGTATGAGCCACCATGTTTGGCTCCATATATATTTTATAGTTGTCATTTGTGTGCCAGATTTTCATCAGGTCTACTCATATTTATTGAGGAAAGAAATGAAGAAGGAAGGGAAGGGAGGAGAAGGGAAGGGAACAGAAAAGAAGGGAGGGGGAGGCTGGGTGCGATGGCTCACACCTATAATCCCAGCACTTTGGGAGGCCAAGGCGGGCAGATCACCTGAGGTCAGGAGTTCGAGACCAGCCTGGGCAACATGGAGAAACCCCATCTCTACTAAAAATACAAAATTAGCCAGGCATGGTGGCGCGTGCCTGTAATCTCAGCTACTCAGGAGGCTGAGGCAGAAGAATCGCTTGAACCCGGGAGGGGGAGGTTGCCGTGAGCTGAGATCACGCCTTTGCCTGGGCAACAAGAGTGAAACTGTGTCTCAAAAAAAAGGATGGGGGGCCGGGCGCGGTGGCTCAAGCCTGTAATCCCAGCACTTTGGGAGGCCGAGACAGGCGGATCACGAGGTCAGGAGATCGAGACCATCCTGGCTAACACAGTGAAACCTCGTCTCTACTACAAAAAAAAAAAATGCAAAAAGCTAGCCGGGCAAGGTGGCGAGCGCCTGTAGTCCCAGTTACTCGGGAGGCTGAGGCAGGAGAATGGCGTAAACCCGGGAGGCGGAGCTTGCAGTGAGCTGAGATCTAGCCACTGCACTCCAGCCTGGGCAACAGAGTGAGACTCCATCTCAAAAAAAAAAAAAAAAAGGTGGGGAGGGGGATAAAAGAAAGGCAGACAGCTTGGTGGGTAGATGGGTGGGAGAAAAGTATTGAGGAGAAGAAAACAAGAAGCTGGTTTGGGAGATTCAGGGTCTTATTAACATTTTAGGCCAAGTACCTGGGAAGTTTAAAACACCCTGTATTTCTTTGGATGTGTGTTAATTTTCATGACTTATTCTGACATTCCTTAGCCTTTTTGGAAATTTCTCTCCCTTGGCTGATAACTATCATTTTTCTCTCTTTACATTAGGGAGTAAGAGCTTTGAGGTACAAGAATGAGATGATTATGGCAGACAGCTCATGTTGGTCAGGGTAGTCTTGGTCTCTGATTTTTTTTTTTTTTTTTTTTTGAGACGGAGTCTTGCTCTGTTGCCCAAGCTGGAGTGCAATGGTGTGATCTCCACTCACCACAACGTCTACCTCCCGGGTTCAAGCGATTCTCCTGCCTCAGCATCCCGAGTAGCTGGGATTACAGGCACCTGCCACCATGCCTGGCTAATTTTTGTATTTTTAGTAGAGACGGGGTTTCACCATGCTGGCCAGGCTGGTCTCAAACTCCCTACCTCAGGCGATCTGCCCGCCTCAGCCTCCCAAAGTGCTGGGATTACAGGCGTGAGCCACCATACCCAGCCAGTAGTTTTTCACTTCTTTCTCTGCTGTGTCCCAGATTGAACCCTTGAGTTTGAGGGGTAAATGTAGATCCTGTCTCGTGACCTGGTGGGATACCAGGAATCTATTTTTAAAACAAAGGTTGAACTTGGGTTATCTTCTCTCAGGAAGCAGTGTTATAAGACTGGAGGTCCAGACACCCTCTTTATCCTTATCTTTGTGAGAGCCAAAGCACGAGAACCAACTATGGCTTCATTCATTTGATAAACTTTCTTTTTTTTTTTTGAGATGGAGTCTCGCTCTGTTGCCCAGGCTGGAGTGCAGTGGCCCCATCTCAGCTCACTGCAACCTCTGCCTCCTGGGTTCAAGCGATTCTTCTGCTTCAACCGCCCAAATAGTTGGAACTACTGGCACGTGCCACCATGCCCAGCTAATTTTTGTATTTTTAGTAGAGACGGGGTTTCACCATGTTGGCCAGGCTGGTCTCGAACTCCTGACCTCAAGTGATCGGCCCTCCTTGGCCTCCCAAAGTGCTGGGATTATTGGCGTGTGCCACTGCACCTGGCCTTGATAAACATTTATTGACCATTCTCTTGGTACCTAGCGTGGTGGTAGGCACTAAGAGATGACTCATAGCAGCAGCCTCAGAGAACTCACAGTCTAGTGAGAGAGCAAGTAAAAAAACCACTCATTTTAATCCTGTGTGACAGTACAGATATGGACAACGTGTTATGGACATTTAGAGAACCATTATGGCATGTGGAAGAGGGGACACCAACTTCCTTTGGGGCCCATCAAGAGGTGTTTTGCTTGAGCTCAGACTTGGAATACCTTATAGGCTGGTGGGGATTGTGGTGGGTGGTCAAACTTGAGCAAAGGTATGGAGGTAAGAGAGAACATGGTACAGTGGGGAGCGATGGGAAGGTCTGTAGGACTGCAAAGAAAGGTATATATGTGTGTGAGAATGTGACAGGAGATGAAACCGGAGCCATATAAAGGGCTATATTGTGGATGCCTGTGGTTTTTTTTTTTTTTTTTTGAGATGAGGTCTCTCTCTTGTCACCCAAGCGGGAACACAGTGGTGTGATCTTGGCTCACTGCTACCTCTGCTTCTTAGGTTCAAGCGATTCTCCTGCCTCAGCCTTCTGAGTAGCTGGGACTATGGGCATGCACCACCGCACCTGACTAATTATAGTAGAGATGGGATTTCACCATGTTGGCCAGGCTGGTCTTGAACTCCTGACTTCGAGATCTACTCACCTCGGCCTCCCAAAGTGCTGGGATTACAGCTGTGAGCTATTGTGCCTGGCCAGTGGATGACCTTTTCTGCTTTCCTAGATAAACAGGATTGTCAGTAGAAGTGTTTCCATTCATCCAATGTTCGGTGTTAGTGTTTCTCTTACTATTGTCTTTTGAGTAAATGAGTTTTATCACTTTTCATTTATTTGATTTGTTATTTTTATGATGCCCAAATTTGGAACTCTCTTTTTATTCTTCAGGTGATTCTGCTTTGAGTACAATCTAGTCAAACCCTACACTCAGGCATTGTGGAATGGATGATACATTGCTTTTAAGGCAGTTTGGAAAGAGGAGGATTTAAATGACCTTCAAAGACTAATGTCAAGCCCCCATGTCAATGTCACTGCAATTCATGCATGCATGGAGAATGGGAAAGGAACTTAATTATGGAGGAGGGGAATTGTAACCCTGTTTGAATGGGTAGTTCAAAGTCCTGGGCCCGCCCCTAACGCTCAGAAAAGGACTTTCTTACATTTGCTGCCAAGAGGTCAGGGGGAGAGCCCATATAAATACCATCCTCCCTCGGGGTGTGTGAGCCAGTCTTACTCTTTTACTTCCACAGATGCAGAATAGGTTCACCAAATAGTATTCTGATCTTCATTGAACAGAATCTGGCATCATATTGTCCTTCTTTAGAAAATCAATCCCTTTAAAGCATAGAACATGGCAATTTTAGGTCAGCAGGCATTTAAAGACACTTCTTTAAATTTCAAGGGCTGGCCTAATAAGATATATTTTGTACAAAATACCAGTGTTACCAAGATCAAACTTGAATCGTTTAAATTTTGCAAGGGACTTAGTTTTAGCTGCTGGTATACCTTTTACCTGTGGAATTACTTCTTATTTTCTTTTAATGGTGCTGTCCTTCTGGAGCACTGTGATCATCATCAGGTATCAGGCTCCATTCCTTCAGCTAAACTTCGGTAACTGTTTGGAATCCATTAGTGTTTGAGATGAGGGAACCTACAGTAACCTATGTCACTGTCTTTTTGGATCATAAAATAACTTTCCGTCGTTAGGCTGGATGACTGCAGAAACCAGTGCCTTACGTAGTCAGGAGCTGCTGCAACATAGATATAATCTGAACAACCAAAGGAATTAATCACAGCCAGTCTCATGCCTTTCATTAATTTGTTTTGCCAAATGGTATCAGTGAGGCAGAGATACACCTTTGGCTCATTAATACAAGATCTGAATGGGAAAAATCTATTTCATTGAAATCCTTGGGAGTTGCTGAAAACACATGATACGTCTTAGTACTTTAAATAGAACTCTTCTAATTTGGAGGGAAACTGCTGTACAAACATGGCCCATTGCTACCTTCACAGCTTATCTATTCATACCGCTCTTGCCTTTTCTGAATTTTGGAAAAAGTTCTGTGTTAATGTAAATATAATTTTATTTTTCTAAATACATATTCATATCTTAAAATAATACTCATTAGTAGATTTTGGTAGGAAAGCTCCATCTTCTTAATTTTTCATTTATATAAACTTCTTCCCTGCATTCTAGAAGACATTCTTCGGTGTATAGACGGTGTCAAAGCCCATTTTCAAGGCAGTTTGTAGAGATTTAGCTATGCAATTTATTTACCATTGGTCACTAAGAAAGTAAAAATGGAAGAACCAGAAGTCCGCTGAGGGAAAATGTTTTAACAGCACACTCCAGGGGCTGGAGACCAGAGAGCAAGAAGAATACTTGAGGGTGGTCCCAGGGAGCTATGATTGATAGTAACAGAATAACAATTAGGTAATGGAAAGTTTCGGCTCCTGTACCAAAGACATTCCTCTTCTTTTTTTCTTTTTTTTGAGACAGGCTCTCACCCTGTCACCCAGGCTGGAGTGTGGTGGCACAATCTTGGCACACTGCAATCTCCACCTCCCCGGCTCAAGCAATCCACCTACCTCAGTCTCTTGAGTAGCTGGGACTACCGGTGTACGCCACCACACCTGGCTAATTTTTGTGTTTTTTGTGGAGATGGGGTTTTGCCATGTTACCCAGGCTGGCCTCCAACTCTTGGGCTCAAGTGATCCACCTGCCTTAGCCTCCCAAAACGCTGGTTGGGATTATAGGCGTTTCTTCTAACAAATTTTGTCTTGAAGTTGTCTTTACAAGTGAAGCTTTTGTGATTATTGGAATGCGATAGAATTCATCTCTAGGCTTCTTGTCCCACTAAAGCATTAGAATTTAAAACAGACCCTTTAACATGATTTATAGCAGACAAGAAATAGCAGTTCAGTTTGGGCAGGTGCTATTTAATTGACCCTCTTTGCGGTTCCTGTAAAATTGTTTGTAGGTGAAATCACAACAAAGATCCATAAAGAACAGCTTTATATATATTTTGAAAGAAATATCAGTTTCTTGCATTTTTCTAATGTCAAAGGTTAATTTAAAATACTAATGCTGAAAAGATTAATTTAAGATATTAAATCTAGGCAGGAATACATGTACATATTGTAATTACTTCCTTTTTACAATTAAAGTAATTGGATTATATTTAATGAGCTATTTACATTTAATAATTAAAAAAAGACTCATCTTTTCAGTATTCCCTATATGCAGAAATAGATGGGAGATAACTCACTTCTGATGTAATTATCTTAGTTTGGGCTAAATAGGAAAAACAACTGTGCTTTTTAGAAAAAGAGTCAGAAGAATATTATATTAAAATACACATATACAGGTTAAGAATTACCCGTAGGAGTATTTTAGTTCATTGTAAAAGAAGATGAAAGATTAGGTGCTTTAAAAAAAAAAAGTCCCTGATGAGAAGATTTGATGAGCTAAACAGAGAATGAAACTTAAAGTGATTCTCAGAGACCCTGCAGATAAAAGTAACCTGTCAGAAGTGTTGGAACCCCTAATGCCTAGCTGTTTGAAAACAGGAGTTTGAAAAGCAGTAGCATCTGCACATGTTATCTGAGGCTGGGATTTTAAATAAGCCTGTGTTTATGTTGTTTAAAGGAAAGATGTGAAGCCCCTGCGCATCTGGCTAAAACTGGGTGCAGAGAGGGAGAATGCAGTATGTTTTACTCATTAAAACCATTTCAGTTTTAGGGTAAATAGGAAGGGTTTCTTGTGTTATCATGCAGTCTTTTTTCCATGGGAAATAAAGTAGTCTGGAATTTGATGGCACTTGTGTATAAAGATGAGAAGTCTAGGCATATTTGTCTAACTTCTTAGTTTGGGTGTTTTGTGTAGAGTCAGTGTGGTGTCATGGAAAGAACATGAAGTTGGGACACAGTTGGATGTGGGTTTGAAAGCTGTCTGTGTAACTTTCATAAAGTTACGAATCACTCTGGGTTTTAGTTTTCTAATCTGTAAAATCAAAATACTACTACTTACCTTGGAAAATTGTTTGGAGGATTAGAAATATTCAAGAAAATGTGAATAAATATCTGGTACATTTTAGGAATTTAACAGGTATTTATTGAGCAGACACTATAGGATGAAAAGAAATTTTAAGAATTCTGGCCGGGCGCGGTGGCTCAAGCCTGTAATCCCAGCACTTTGGGAGGCGGAGACGGGTGGATCACGAGGTCAGGAGATCGAGACCATCCTGGCTAACACGGTGAAACCCCGTCTCTACTAAATATTACAAAAAACTAGCCAGGCGAGGTGGCGGGTGCCTGTAGTCCCAGCTACTCGGGAGGCTGAGGCAGGAGAATGGCGTGAACCCGGGAGGCGGAGCTTGCAGTGAGCCGAGATCTGGCCACTGCACTCCAGTCTGGGCGACAGAGCAAGACTCCGTCTCAAAAAAAAAAAAAAAAAAAGAATTCTACTTTGTCACCAGATAGTTGCTGTTGCTACTACTGCTTTATGTTAGGTTTGAAGATACTTTGTACTCGAAGAGTTGTATACACCAAAAATCTTTGCTATAAAATAGACTGTAGTGACTGCTATAAAAGAGGTTCAGCATACCTCATTGACACTTGGAGAGAGGAAAATGACTTTAGACTAGAAGAGTCAAGGAAGGCTTCTTAGAAGTGGTGACACTCACCTCAGGCTTTTAAGATGAAAGGTTTTTTGTGTGTTTTTATAAAGAAATACCACAATCCAGATAATAGTCTCTTGAAGAATGTTTTGCCTTCAAAGTACATAAAGTGAAAATACTGGATTGACTCTTGACTGTGATTTGGAAGACTGATACCCTTCATTGTAATCCTTAAAATAGGTATAATGTAAGCAGAAGCCATCCATCTTTTTCAGTATTTGTCTCCATATTCCTGAAGAGCCTGTCTCAGAAGGTAAGAGGCCCACCTACTTCTTGGCCTCCACTGAAACCAAGTAAAAGAGGACTATTTAGGAACACCTTTGTGTAATGCTCATTGTTGTTTAATTTGACCTGTTCTCTTCAGATTATTTCATTACGAGGAGGTACGTCCATATAAACTCATCATTCCTTCGAGGTAGTAATAATGAGAACTATCAGTTACTGAATACTTACTGGGTGCTGGGTACCCCGCTGAAATGCTTACATATGTTATCCCATCTTATCCTTAGAACTATCCTAAGTTGGCCGTGATGGTTTATGCCTGTAATCCTAGCAGTTTGGGAGACTGAAGTGGGAGGATCACTTGAGTTCAGGAGTTTGAGACTAACCAGGGCAACATAGTAAGACCCTGTTCCTACAAAAACTAAACATTAGCTGGGCATGGTGCTGCACGCTTCTAGCCCCAGCTACTCTGGAGGCTGAGGTGCGAGGATTACTTGAGCCCAGGAGACTGAGGCTGCATGAGCCACATTCACACCACTGCACTCCAGCATGGGTGACCGAGCCAGACCCTGACTCAAAAAAGTAAAAATAACTAAGGCCAGGCGTGGTGGCTCACTCCTGTAATCCCAGCACTTTGGGAGGCCAAGGTGGGCAGATCACAAGGTCAGGAGTTTGAGACCAGCCTGGCCAACATGGTGAAACCCTGTCTCTACTAAAAATACAAAAATTAGCTAGGCATGGTGGTGGGTGCCTGTAATCCCAGCTACTCATGAGGCTGAGGCAGGAGAATTTCTTGAACCCAGAAGGTGGAGGTTGCAGTGAGCCGAGATCACCCCCACTGCACTCCAACCTGGGCGAAAGAGTGAAACTCCGTCTCTAAATAAATAAATAAATAAATAAATAAATAAATAAATAAAACTATAGTATAAGGTAGTTTGTATTTTCCCCATTTTACGGATGAGGCTCCGAGAGATTAACTACCCTAAGGTTATATAGCTAGTGGCTCAAGAAATCCTTGCTCTCTTTGTCTGAATATTCTTCTGGATTTACCAAGCTATATTAATTTTTTTTTTTTTTTTTTTTTTTTTTTTTTTGAGGCGGAGTTTCGCTCTGTCGCCCAGGCTGGAGTGCAGTGGCCGGATCTCAGCTCACTGCAAGCTCCGCCTCCCGGGTTCACGCCATTCTCCTGCCTCAGCCTCCCGAGTAGCTGGGACTACAGGCGCCCGCCACCTCGCCCAGCTAGATTTTTTGTATTTTTTAGTAGAGACGGGGTTTCACCGGGTTAGCCAGGATGGTCTCGATCTCCTGACCTCGTGATCCACCCGTCTCGGCCTCCCAAAGTGCTGGGATTACAGGCTTGAGCCACCGCGCCCGGCCTTTTTTTTTTTTTTTTTTTTTTTTGAGGTAGAGTTTTGCTGTTGTTGCCCAGGCTGGAGTGTAGTGGCGTGATCTTGGCTCACTGCAGCCTCCTGCTCCCAGGTTCAAGCGATTCTCCTGCCTCACCTCCCAAGTAGCTGGGATTACAGGCATCTGCCACCACACCCAGCTAGTTTTTGTATTTTAGTAGAGATGGGGTTTCACCATGTTGGTCAGGCTGGTCGCGAACTCCTGACTTCGTGATCTGCCCACCTCGACCCCCAACAGTGCTGGGATTGCAGGTGTGAGCCACCAGGCCCGGCCCTTTGGCTAATTTTTTATGTTTTTCATAGAGATGAGGTTTACCCAGGCTGGTCTCAAACTCCTGGGCTCAAGCAATCTGCCCATCTCAGCCTCCCAGAGTGCTGGGATTACAGGCATGAGCCACGATGCCCAGCCTATTTTCATTATTATTATTTTTTGTTTTGTTTTGTTTTGTTTTTTTGTGATGGAGTCTCGCTCTGTCTTCCAGGCTGAAGTGCAGTGGCATAATCTCGGTTCACTGCAGCCTCCACCTCCTAGGTTCAAGCGATTCTTTTGCCTCAGCCTCCCGAGTAGCTGGGACTACAGGTGCATGCCACCACGCCCGGCTTTGTATTTTTAGTAGAGACGAGGTCTCGCCATATTGGCCAGGCTGGTCTTGAACTCCTGACCTTGTGATCCGCCCACCTCGGCCTCCCAAAATCCTGGGATTACAGGTTTGAGTCACTGCGCTGGCCTTTATTTTTAGTTTTTAACTTTGTAGGTACATAGTAGTTGTATATGTTTATGGGATCCAACAAATTTTAAAATTTCTTTGTAAAGATAGGGTCTTTCTATGTTGCCCAGGCTGGTTATATTGATTATTTATTTTATTTACTATTTTTTTTAAGAGATGAAGTCTCATTTTTTTGCCTAGGCTGGAGTGCAGTGGAGCAATCAGTCATGGCTCACCACAGCCTCAAACTCCTGGGCTTAAGGAATCCTCTTGCCTCAGTCTCCTTAGTAGCTGGGACTACAAGTGCACACCACTGCACTCAGCTGAGTTTTTCTTTTCTTTTTTTCCTTTTTTTTTTTTTTTGAGACGGAGTCTCGCTCTGTTGCCGGGCTAGAGTGCAGTGGCACAATCTTGGCTCACTGCAACCTTTGCCTCCTGGGTTCAAGCGATTCTCATGCCTCAGCCTCCCGAGTAGCTGGGACTACAGGCGTGTGCTACCACGCCCAGCTAATTTTTGTATTTTTAGTAGAGACAGAGTTTCACCCTGTTGGCCAAGCTGGTCTCGAACTCCTGACCTCAAGTGATCCGCCTGCCTCGGCCTCCCAAAGTGCTGGGATTACAGGTGTGAGCCACCGTGCCGGCTGTGTTTTTCATTTTTTATAGAGACAGGTCCTTGTCATTTTGCCCAGGCTGGTCTCAACATCCTGGGCTCAAGTGATCCCTCCACCTCAGCCTCCCAAAGTACTGGGATTACAGTCATGAGCCACCACTCCCAGCCAGTATGTATTTGTATATCCAAACATACCTAAACCTAGAAAAGGGGCTGGGTGCGGTGGCTCACTCCTGTAATCCCAGCACTTTGAGAGGCTGAGGTGAGCAGATCACTTGAGCTCAGGAATTCGAGACCACCCTGGGCAACATGGTGAAACCCCATTTCTACCACAAATACAAAAAAATTAGCTGAGCGTGGTGGCACGTGCCTGTGGTCCCAGCTACTCGGGAGGCTGAGGTGGGAGGATAGCTGGAGCCCAGGAAGGGGAGACTGCAGTGAGCTGAGATTGTGCCACTGCACTCCCGCCTGGGTGACGAGTGAAACCCCATCTCAAAAAAAAAAAAAAAAGTGTTATGATCTTATGGGACCACTGTCATATAGGTGGTCCGTCATGGTCCATCATTGACTGAAATGTTGTTATGTGGTACATAACTGTATTCTCTTGTAAGTCTGAGTTATAGAATGCATTTTAGTGTTAGAGAGATTTTTTACAGACCACCTTGTCCACCTTCTGAAGCCGGAGGATTGCTTGAGCTCAGGAGTTCATGGCTTCATTGCACTATGATTGTGCCTGTGAATAGCCACTAAATTTCAGCCTAGGTAACATGATGAGACCTTATCGCTAAAATAATATGTTTACATTTCATTGACTTGAGGTATACATTTTTTCCTCACATTTTAACATTGCTTTTTTTTTTTTTTTTTTTTTGAGACAGGGTCTCACTCTGTTACCAGGCTGGAGTGCGATCACTGCTCACTGCAGCCTTGACCTCCTGGGCTAAAGCGATCCTCCCATATCAGCCTCCTGAGTAGCTGAGACTACAGCTGCACGCCACTGCATTCAGCTAATTTTTGTATTTTTTGTAGAGATGGTATTTCTCCACATTGCCCAAACTGGTCTAAAAAGCCTGAGCTCAAGCAATCTGCTCTCCTTGGTCTTCCAAAGTACTGGGATTACAGGCATGAGCCACCATACCCACCCCATTTTAACATCTCTTGAATCGTAATGCCTCTTTCAATCAGTGGCATCCTAAATTTGATGAAATAGGGTAGAAACTCGTTGGAATTGTAACTTTTCCATAAATGCTAGTGGTAAAGTTCAAGACTTCTGTTTATCATGTTAGGTCTCCTTGAAAAACCTTTCCTTCTGTTTTTTACATCCAAATTCTACCCAGTTCAGATCTTAGGTTTTGGGTTTTGTTTTGTTTTGATTTGATTTTTTGAGACAGAGTCTTACTCTGTCCCAAAGGCTGGAAGGCAGTGGCATGGATCTTGGCTCATTGCAGCTTCAACCTCCCGTGTTAAAGTGATTCTCCTGTCTTAGCTTCTCAAGTAGATGGGACTACAGGTGTGTACCACCACACTTGGCTAACTTTTAAGTTTTTTTTGTAGAGACAAGGTCTTACCATGTTGCCTAGGCTAATCTCGACCTCCTGGGCTCAAGCGATCCTCCACCTCGGCCTCCCAAAGGCTGGGATTATAGGCATGAGCCACTGCACCTAGCCCCAGTTCAGATCTTTAAGGTTCCAAGGAATCTGTTCAGTCCTTTCAGTTCACAGTGATCTTTTCATCCTTTCTATTGTCATAATTGAACTTCTGTTTATTTGCTATATTGTTACTTAACTGTGGTCTTCTTTCTCTCTCCTCAACTAAATTATAAGCTCCTGGAGTCAAGGAAGAGATTTTATACTTCTTTGTGTCTTTTAGTGTCTTCTTCATAAATATTCAGTGACTGATAAGAGCACTATAATTAGTAGTTAACCATTAATACGACCTGAAGCTTATTAAGACAGTATTGTATAATGGTTAAGAGAACCATATATAAAACATTTAGAACAGTGCATGTGCTAGATAGATGTTAATCATTCTACTGCTACTACTACTACCACCACCACTACCATGATACTACTATTACTACTACTGTTGTTTTAATTATTCTGTGCCAGGCACTGTGCTAAACATTTTATAAATGCATTATTTCCTTTTTCTTCACAATAATTTTACAGACGAGGGGTCATGATAATTATTTAACAGGCTAGGAAATAGACTGAGAGATTAGACTGCTTGCCAAGGTTCCAAAGCTATAAAATGTGGCAGTGGTGGAGTGAAACCCACACCTGTGTCAATGTTCATGCTCTTGCTCTGCCCCCCTGCTTACTAGATTTTTAGGGCTTTGGCAACTTCATGGTAAACTGAGGTTAGAAATGAAAGAACAGATACTTATTTTTCCCTCTGTTCAAGGACTTTAGCTTGTAAATCTCATGCTTTGAGTGCTGACTAAACATTGTGAGAGATGTACAGCTGCCCTTTGCTGCTGACAGTCACTTGGTGGCTTGGCCATTAGTGACAGATGTGTGTGTGACACTTTTTCAGGAATGAATTCTTGTTACAGCTGGCTATTGAATAGTTCATATGGAATTGCATGGCAGTTTGCTCCATAATTCCACTCCCTGTCTCACATGTAGTTGTGATTGCTAGGTCTCTCTCCTCACTTAAGTTGGTGTATTAATAGTCACATCTCAGGACTGCTGCTTCTGCCTGCTCCATGAACACACGGCGTGTTTGTGTATTGCCCTGAAGTGTCAACAGAACATTTTGCTGCATTTTCTTTTTGTTGTTGCTCTGCAACCTTGTTTTCCCTGGCCTTTCTCAGTTGTGTAAAGTTGGTTTCTTTTTTGGTCTTTCCATCCCAGAGAGGGTGCAGTTACTGCAAAGAGAAGCTTGAAATAAGAAGTAAGGCATCATAACAATTAAAACAAATGGTTACACAGCTAGCCAGATGAATTGAGACTTAGTGTCTGATGTGCAATTCAGCTCTTATTATCTCCTTCCTCTTCCATTTTCAAACCTGCCACTGTAGCTAATCCACCAGTGGGTACTCTAATATCTTGTCCAAAGGAAGTTTAACCTAGTACAGTACTCAGTGCAACTTGCAAGATCCAAGAAAGAGAGGTTGCAGTATAGCCCCATCTTCTCCATCCCAGAGTAGGATAGTAAAATGGGGTTAGACCCTTCCATAAAACCAGGCTGTGTATTGGACTTTTGGCTGTTTGTCTAGGAGAATACATGCCCAGGTTTGGCTTTCTCCCAGGTTCTTGGAGAGGTAATGCATTTTGTGTCTGTCCTCTTATCTCAAATTTCTGGGTACCACTAATTGGAGAGCACTCTCTTCTGTCATTGGCTATAAATTTAAAAAGAAGCGTTTGAATATGAAGGGTATTTTATTGCGGCTTGTGTGAGTTATTGACATTTATCTAGTAATCTAGTGAACTGATTTGTTGAGGTTTGATACTTTTTTTGTTTTGTGTGTGGGTGTTGTTTTTTCAGAACAG
The DNA here is from genome assembly GCF_047675955.1 of Chlorocebus sabaeus. Taxonomy (NCBI): domain Eukaryota; kingdom Metazoa; phylum Chordata; class Mammalia; order Primates; family Cercopithecidae; genus Chlorocebus; species Chlorocebus sabaeus. Next base: position 109,658,460 of record NC_132923.1, read on the forward strand.
CTTAGTTGTTTTTCATGTTAAACTCCTGTGTAAATTTAATGTTCACTTGATGACAATGGCTGAAAGAAATCTGGTACCTTATTAGGGGTAAAGGGTAAGATTTCTCCATTTATGAGTATAATTATTCGTAATCTATATTTATCCAATCAAAGTAAAACCCCATTTAGATGGGTAGTTTGAAGTATTTCAAACCATACAATTTTGGTGATATGGGTTTTACTAGAAATTGGCATTAGATTGGGAAAGTAAAATGAACTTTGTAACTGAAAATCATCAGTGACCACGTTGTAGATCCTGTGTCATTTAAGTGGCTCCATAACAGGGAATTGGGCCAAGGTGGAGATTCAAGAAATATTTTATGCGGGTAAATCTTTTCCTCAGAGCTCTGAATACTTTGCATATAAAATCTCTGTTTCATATAGCATCTTTCAAGCATTTTTTAGTGTAGTTTACAGCTGGACTAGAGGGATGAATTGAAATTTTATCCCCGATTGCCTGTCATCATTAGACTTAAGAGCTAGAATCCAGGTTTCCAACTCATAGTTTAAATGTATTTTCTTTTGGACAACCAGATGGATCCTGCTAAAAAGAGAGTCTAATTTTGGCCATTTAGAAGACAGTTTTCTATGAAAAAGTTGATACTAGAAGAAACCGATTTTGAAGGTTAAAGAGATTCCCCCAATTTTAGTTTTAAGAACAAAACTATGATTAAACCCTGAAGTGTAAAAAGGTAAGAACAAAAGGTGCTATTGCCCCCAAAAGATAATAAAAAGTGACGGAATTACCAGGTGTGAATGAATGGTCCTTCATGGATGTACCTTGTGCTCAAGGAGTAAGATACTGGCATGTAGAAGTTCTGTTTCCTCAGCTACTGTCTTGAAGCCTTATCAAGACAAGAAGTATCCCTACATTGATTGGATGTAGGCACAGAATTGGTGTGTCATTCCTTTATTAAATTGGAAATATCTCTTTTAGATCACAAGTAATCTATTTTTCTCAGTTTTCCCAGTCAAATACTTTCTGTGTCTACCCGCAGGAGTTCCATTTCTGTCCTACTAGTTCCTTTGGACGTTGTTTTAGTGACCTAAACGGATTTGTCATTCCTTGTGCTTGGAGAGAGAGAGTGGTTATATTTGTTAGTTCAGCCCCACCCTGTATTTCAACAGGAAGTGGGTGGGTGCATAAGCCTATAATGAAGTGTTCTTCCTTGTAGTTGCTGTATCGTAATGAGGACTGCTATATGCAACAGTAAATTCATACTTTAAACATTTTAATATACAGACTTAAATTACAGTAAGACCATGTATTGTCTATCATTTTGAAGTCAAATGACTATTCGACTTTCCAACTGAAATTCTTAAACCTGGTGAAATGCATATTCTTTTTCTTTTTTGTTGCCTTCTTTTTGAGACAGGGTCTGACTTTGTCACCCAGGCTGGAGTGCAGTGGTGTGATCATAGCTCTCTGCAACCTCCAAGGCTCAAGCAATCCTCCTGCCTGAGCCCCCTAAGTAGCTGGGACTACAGCCCACACCCATTAGCTGGGTGCCACCACACCCAGCTAATCTTTTTGTTTTTAGTAGAGATGAGGTCTGACTTTGTTGCCCAGGGTGGTTTCAAATTCCTGGGCTCAAGCAGTCCTCCTGCCTCTGCCTCCTAAAGTGTTAGGATTACAGGTGTGAGCCACCACACCCAGCCATATTCTTTAACATAAAGAAATGTATCTCTTGAAAGAGGTAACTCATATCTCTTGAAAGAGGTAACTCGAGAGTAAACCTCTTCTCATATGTCCCCATCCAAAGTGCTGTTAACTACAGAACAGTGGGAAACGCTGAAGTGAAAGCAGAAGTCCTAATTGCCACACATGCAACGTCCCCACATGTTCTATCCCCTGCTACTGCTGATCAGCATTTTGGGGGTATGTTTCAAAGAGGAACTGCCTTGAGAAGCATTTCTGTTGTGACGGTTATTGCTATAGCTCAAATATGCTTGCTTTTTGGATATGACCATAGAAATCTGCAGGTGTTATCAGTGACCTTGGCTCAAAATGTAGCATTGTTAATTTGTCATGAACAGCTAGTAATAAACATAGCCAGAATGAGCAGTCATCTGTCTTCTGTCCTGGTAATAACAGGAATTAAGAGTGTGGGGCACAGATGAGTGTATCCGCCCTTCTCTCACAGATATGCCTCCCGTTGTATTTTCTTCTACCCTCTAACCCCCAGCTCACCTCATCCTACCCTACCCCACCCCACCCCACCCCAGGCTGTTGGGAGCAGAGTCATGAGAGTTCAGAAAGTAGGGTGGATATCAGAGTCTCTGTTGCCCAGACTGGAGTGCAGTGGCACAATCACAGCTCAACCTTCTGGGTTCAAGTGATCCTCCCACCTCAGCTTCCCCAGTAGCTGAGACTGTAGGCATATAGCACCACACACCCAGCTAATGTTTAAACTTTTTTGCAGAGACAGGGTCTTGCTTTGTTGCCCAAGCTGGTTTTGAACTCCTGAGCTCAAGCAATCTTCTGGTCTCAGCTCCCAAAGTGTTGGGATTACAGGTGTGAGCCACTGTGCCTGGCCCCAGAGTCTCTTTTTAACTTTATCCTGACCAAATATGATATATAAAAATATTCCATGATAGGCCAGGTGCAGTGGCTCACGCCTGTAATCCCAACACTATGGGAGGCTGAGGTGGGCAGATCACCTGAGGTCAGGAGTTCGAGACCAGCCTGACCAACATGGAGAAACCCCGTCTCTACTAAAAATACAAAAATTAGCGGGCATGGTGATGTATGCCTGTAATCCCAGATACTCGGGAAGTTTGAGACAGGAGAATTGCTTGAACCTGGGAGGCGGAGGTTGTGGTGAGCCGAGATCGCGCCATTGTACTCCAGCCTAGACAACAAGAGCAAAACTCTATCTCAAAAAAAAAAAAAAAAATTCCATGATAACTTCAAATACACATACTTGAAGAATCTCACTGTTTGAGGGGACCTTAAAGGGCCTCGTCCAGTTTCCATTTCAAAGCACGAATACCATCATGGCGTTAACAGTCCAGACTGGTCAGTATACTGCCAGGCCATGGCTAGGAAGGCCTGGCAGTCTTTTATTTGTTTTCACACTCATTCTCAAGTCCCTTAGGCTGAAACTTGCTACAGATGAAGATGGGGTTACTGCTGAATCTGGCCTGGATGTTTGGAGCTGGTCCAAAATACAATTTTTCCTTTGGAATTTTTTTGGGTAGTTAACTCCCCCATCAGTCTGGGAGCCTCTTGGGTATAAATAACCTCAGGGCTCTGTCTGGAACTTCCTTTGGGCCATTCTAGATCTCACAGGTCCTGGTAATTAGACAAATGTAGACCTGCAGAAGGGGCATGATTCATGGCCATAATCCACCCCTCTCTACAGTTCCTAAATGTGCCTCTGATTGTGTGTTCAGAATGCAAGTGGATGTTGACTGAGTGAGGAGATTATGGCAGCTTGGGTAGAAGCACATCTAGAAATTTTAGAGCTGAGAAGCTTCTAAAAGATTGTTTAGCTTAGTCCGTTTATTTTGTAGATGAGGACACTAACGCCCAGAATAAACATTATAACATCTTTGATTTAGAAGGCATTGTAGAGGTCATCTAGTCTGACCTTCCAACGCCTTCATAAATGCTAGGAATTTCTCCCCCAACATGCCTGATAGCTGATCATCCAGAGCATGGGGCTGGAGAACTCATAACCTTATCTAAAGATAAGCCATTCTACTATAGGACAATTCTAATTAAAATGACCTAGATAAATTGAAAGCTACTTCCCTGTAACTTTTATATTCTCAGCAGTTCTAATTTAATTCCTTTCCTATTTAACATCTCCCAAGGTAAGACCTTCTCAAATCCCCAAATTAGCAGATATCACTATAGTATATAATTTCCCTAATCAAAGTAAAAGATGTCTGAAAAAGACCTTCACGGATTCCATAGAGATAGGGCATTCCACTCCTTTGTGTATCCAGAATTTCTTTTTTTGACCAAGAACCACCACTTCATTGGTTTTCTTCACTTTCTCTTCGTTTTCCTTCATTGGGGCTAGCATTCAGCTCTTTTCTGACGCTTTTAATAAAGAAACGTACATTTTCTCATTTGTGAGTGTAACTGTGTAAAACTAAAGAGAGCAGCAGGTGGGGCTGAAGGGCTGGACTCACCCCTGCAACTGCCACCTGTCTAGTTTCTCAGTTCATATTTGCTAGCTATGGTAGGGTGGGCCTTTACATTTCTACTTTCTCCTTCTCAGCCTGTGAAGAATTTCCCAGTTGGTCTTCTTACTTCCAGCCTTCTGCCCAAATATAACTTCTGAGCTTATGCAGAATGATTTGTCTAAAATGCAAATGTGGCCCTGTTGTACTTCCTTAATTCAGTGGTTCCCCAACACCCAGTGCACTATACCAGTAAAGTGCTACTGATGATAGAGAAGCTTTTCTCAACAGGAGTTCCATGAAAGAATTAAATCTTAATGTCATTAGACATTCATTGTATGTAATATATTAACTTTCCTCCAGTGCGCCTAGAATGGTGCTAGTTATGTACAGTCTTGAGGGGAACTGAGAAAACTGTCACTCTAGTCATCTTTTTTCTGTGGTTCACATGAGGAATCCAGTTATGAAAGACTGGAAGAAAGAGATAGTATATGTTCTTCAGGAGGTCCAGGATCACAGCTGGAAACAGCCTCTAGGAAAAACCCACCAAATTCCTTTGAAGGCTACAGTTTTGTCTTTAAATTTTTTATGTAAATATTGCATTCCACCACATAATATGTCTATGGTTAAAAGTATTTTTAAATATTTATCAATGAGGGGTGGTATGTACCTGTAGTCCTAGCTACTTGGGAGGCTGAGGTGGGAGCATCACTTGAACTCAGGTGTTTGAGGTTTCAGTGAGCTGTGATCATGCCACTGCACTCCAACCTGGGCAACAGAGTGAGGCCTGGGTGACAGAGTGAGACCTTGTCTCTTAAATAATAAAATAAAATATTTATCAGTGAATAGGATTTATTCTACAGGAGGATTTGCCTAGGGTCTGTGGAACCACAAATAACTGCCTTTTTTTTTTTTAAAGCCCTGTAGTGGGTATTTTATTTTATATATATTATTTAATGTCTCTAGGAAAATTGCCCCCAAGATCACACAGTTAGTAAGGGGTACTAGTCAGGGTACTAACCTAAGAATGTCTTGACTCCATAAAGCCCATACATTTTCTATAACTTGAAGTGTGAGAGAGAAAGCCTGGAAATCTTTTTGCCCAATTCTAAGTTTATTGTCGCCTGAATGTAAGATTTTTTATTCTTGGTCAAGTTACTGTTGTGGTTCAGATCATGCATAACTCCATATTTCTTGTACAAACCAGTCCTTGATTATCCAAAAGAAAAAAGAACAATGGTGCATGTAATTTCACATAACAAGGAATTTTGTCTCTCTTTGGTGACTTTGAAACAAATCACTTTAAACAATAGCAGATAAACTTTTCTAATTGTTTTGCCCTAATAGATATTGACATATTGTTATTTCTTGAGTACCCTCCCACTGGTTGTAGTAACTGGCCTTTTTGACAAGAAGCCATTTGCTTTTGAAAACTTGGTTCCAGGTAAACCCTAAACAGAATTTTTTGTTCTGCTTATCCAAGGCACTTAGAAAACCACAAATGCTAAAGTACCAAGGTGTTAGAATTTGCCCCCCACCCTCAATCTGAAATTTATGTAGCCATCTGGAATCTAGTTTCCGTTAGGTATCCAGAGGGAAAGTCCAGAATGCTCTGTCATTGGTCACATTCAGCACAGCATTTCAAGGTGGTCTGGTTCTTTTAGCTCCTCTGAGAAGCTGGAATGAGTACTCAAATGATTACCAGTGGAAGAGCCACAGTGGCTGTTTTCAGTCATTCCTGGCTGTACACCAAATTTCTGGTTGATCTTGAAAGTTTGAAATTTGGGAATCTAAGGACACCTAGAGGATGGTGTTCAGAGCCCTGCAAGGTTCTTTCATGTGTAACCTCCTCCCACCTTTCCGGTTCTAAACTCTTTTTACCATGTGTTGCTGAAGATTGCATCTTAGGACCTGATACACTTTACATTAAATAAAAGAGGGAAAGAGTTAAATTGGAAAGTCCAGGATTTGGACTAGAAAACCCATGGGGTCAAAGGGAGAATTTAGCAGAGGAGTGGAATGGAAATCATTTCCTTAGACAGTAGACAAGTATTCAGGAAACACCTCTGCACCCCAAAGATAGGCACAGCTGCCACACAGTGACTATTAAAGGGAGGTTCAAAGTTATAAGCAAACAGCTGATTCTCTTGGTTCTTGGGCTGTTGCTGTTGGTGACAGGAAATCTTGTTCCCCAAGCTGCTGGCTTCCTGTTTTATTTTTACTTGTAGCAGATCAGAATGTCCATAACAAGGAGCAGTCTGTTCCAAAGGGTTCTACTCCCCCTTTGAGCCTGAAAGATTTTTTTTTTCTCTTTTGGTCAGACAATATGTCTGTAATGTTTAGTTTGGTTTAAGCATTTTGTATTCACAGTCAACTTTTTGGTGATGAGCTGGTGTTTTAAGATTTGATGTAAGTAAACCCTTGTTTTGCTTTATATATTTATATATAAAGAGGAGTTTATAATATTGGGGACTTGGCCCAGCTACTCAGAAAGCTAAGGTGGGAGATCATTTGAGCAAGGCGGTCAAGGATGTTGTGAGCTGTGATTGCACCATTGCATTCTGTACTGGACGACAGAGTGAGACCCCGTCTCAACAAAAAGGCTGGGCGCGGTGGCTCATGCTTATAGTCCCAGCACTTTGGGAGGCTGAGCTCAGGAGTTCGAGACAAGTCTGGGCTACATGGCAAAACCTCATCTCTACAAAAAATACAAAAATTAGCTGGGCATGGTGGTGCATGCCTGTAGTCCCAGCTACTCAGGAGGCTGAGGCGGGAGGATCGCTTGAGCCCAGTAGTTGGAGGTTGCAGTGAGCTGAGATCGTCCCACTGCACTCCAGCCTGGGTGACAGAGCGAGACCCTTTCTCAAAAAAAGAATAAAAAATAAGAAAAAAAATTAAGGACTTAGATATGTTAACTTTATGCTTTACCTTTTCGCGTGAAGTGAATTTGTCATTTTCCCTAGCATGAAAACCATTAGGCTGTTTTAGATTTTTTTAGTTTTATAAGATGTGGAAAGAGGACCAGTCCAATGTGCCTTGACTATAGTCATATCCATTATGTGGAAATTAAAACTCTCTCCTATCCTTGTAAAACTGGGAATTTGGTGATCTAAATCTAAAACAATAGCTCAGCATGAACCTGAAGTGCTGGGGGATTTCCTAGGGAAAGGGGCTCAGCCCACCGGATAAGAAACAGTAACTGGAAGGTTTCCAGATCTGCTCCAGACATTTCCTGCTGTCTCTAGAGCCTTTTGGCCCAGGTGTGTTGAACCGGATGGGAGCGAGAAAGGGAGCTGTTGGGTAGAAGAGAAAGCACCAGGGAATCTTCCAGCACAGTTTACTCAGCATCATGTTTGACATATTGAACGTGTAAAATGTTTACTTTATATTCTCTCATTCTGTCAATTTACAAACTAAACTTCAGAGATACTGGCATTAGTAGTTAGCTATACTTTTTTTTTTTTTTAGATTTTGAGACGGAGTCTTGCTCTTGTCACCCAGAATGGAATGCAGTGGCTCAATCTCAGCTCACTGCAACCTCCGCTTCCCGGGTTCAAGCAATTATCCTGCCTCCTGAGTAACTGGGATTACAAGTACCTGCGACACACCCGGCCAGTTTTTTGTATTTTTAGTAAAGACCGGGTTTCAGCTGGGCGCGGTGGCTCAAGCCTGTAATCCCAGCACTTTGGGAGGCTGAGACGGGCGGATCACAAGGTCAGGAGATCGAGACCATCCTGGCTAACACAGTGAAACCCCGTCTCTACTAAAAAAAATACAAAAAACTAGCCAGGCAAGGTGGCGGGCGCCTGTAGTCCCAGCTACTCGGGAGGCTGAGGCAGGGGAATGGCGTAAACCCGAGAGGCAGAGCTTGCAGTGAGCTGAGATCCGACCACTGCACTCCAGCCTGGGCGACAGAGCGAGACTCCGTCTCAAAAAAAAAAAAGACGGGGTTTAACCATCTTGGCCAGGCTACTTTTGAACTCCTGGCCTCAGGTGATCCACCTGCCTCAGCCTTCCAAAGTGCTGGGATTACAGGCGTGAGCCACCGTACCTAGCCTAGCAGTTACCTGTACATTAACAGCCATTCACCAAGGAAGGACTGGAAAAGTTATATCCTAATGTATATCAGTCACTATTGGCAGCTTGATTTCATTGTGGAGATTATCAGGTGACAGTGTTCTTTTTTGATTTTTATAATTGGTGGCCTAGAATCTGATCTGTCCTGGTTATGAACACCCCAAGGATAGGATCTATACCGTCCAGTGTCTGCTGAATGGGCTGTTTTCTAACCATGCCTCCTTGCCTCTGGGACTCTTGTTGGTTGGAGCAGTAGTTGGCACTTTAACGTTTCTGTGCTGCCTATGTACCTCAGGCAGCAGTCACCAGTCCAGAATTTCTAAACTTACATAGCAGATCTTCTAATAGCAAACCTTTAAAAGGGCAGGGGAGGGAGGACTTAAAAATAAAAGAAAAAAAAAGATAGGGGGAGTGAAGATTTTTTTAAAAGCTGTTTTAGATCAGGGTAAGACCAAAAAAAAAAAAAAAGAAAGATTCACACAGCCCTAGTGTGCCTGGAATTTGTGGTTGAGTAATACTTTCCTGTTATTTCTTTTTTAGGTTGTTTTTCATCATTCAGAACATTGCCTGAAGCAGGTCCACCATGCCGTTAGTAACGAGGAACATCGAGCCAAGGCACCTGTGCCGTCAGACGTTGCCTAGCGTTAGAAGCGAGCTGGAATGCGTGACCAACATCACCCTGGCAAATGTCATCCGACAGCTGGGCAGCCTGAGTGAGTGCCTCGGAGAGCCTATGCTTTGCCCTCAGGGGTCGTTGGTGCTCTTTATTTAGTTTCCTTCTCCTCCCGCGTTCCTGTTTCTCCCCCATCTGCCTTCCCTAGGTAATGCGAAAATGTATCCTCCCTCTCCTCCCCAAAGAGAGGCTCCCTTTTGGTGTAGCTTCTCCTCTTCAACCTTCTTTATCTACCACCACCCTCTAAATTCCCTCCCCCCTCCCCCTCCACCTGCTTCAACAGAAATCTGTGGGAAGGGTGGCAGGAAGGGCTGCAGCAAAAACTGCAGACGGAATGACAGAGCAGAATTCTGTGTGTGTAAAGTGGGAGGTTCACAGAGCAGTATCTTGGGTCGGGGAATGTGCCTGTAATTACACGAGCTGTTCGATGTAGCTTGACTTTGTTGAAGCCTCAAATGTGCCAATAGTCTTTATCTACCCAACACCCCCACCCCTTTTCTTCCCAAAGAGGAGTAAAGCAAACATGCCTTTGGAGAGATTCTGACTGTCTTGTCCACCCTGGTACACATTTAATTGTGCTGCAAGCCCCCAGGTCCAAGTTCAGGGTACAAATTACTTCTGCATTCTCTGGGGTATTGGGAGTTTTGCAAGCTGTGTGAACATACAGTGACACAAATAGTAGCTGGAGCCATTCTTCCTTAGGAGGAAGATGGGGGTTAGCCCAGACTGTTTTGGAGCTGAAGGAAAGCCAGCTCAACTATATATATTTTTTTAATTGGCAAGAATGAATGAGACTGCCTTGGGTGGGGTACATGCATGTGGTTTGGATTTCATTCTGAATCAAGTTGACTTTGTTTGCTTGAAGCTGAGATATGGGAAGGGCAGATGCTTGGATTGGCTCTGCATTTGTCTAGTGCCACTCCAGCTCCCATAAGAACCTCCGTCAAAATGCCATTTTAGTGATCTTCCTTAGCAAAGGCATTTTGGTGTGAATTATTTCAGATACTCACGCCTCCTATCGCATCACTGCCCTTAGTGAAGGCAGTGGAATATCAAGAAAGCCTGCATTCCCCCGTATAGCAATAGGCCCAGCCTTTAAAATAGGAGCCTGAGGAGACAGAACTCTATGACCAGATGATGTATGGAGTCTGAGATTCCTAAGCCTTCACGTACCTCAGGGACCATCTCAGTTGATCCAGAGCTTAGAGAAACCTGGATGGGGCATCATGAAGAAATGAAACCCTGCCGGTGCATGTCTTATACAAAGGAACACTGACAGTAGCGCAACAGCAGTGCAGCTGACAAGGAAGCACATCAAGGCTGCAGAGACCTCACTGATTTTTAAAGGCATAATTTCTGCCTCTCTGAGAAGGCCAAATGGGTGGAAGTCAATCAATCACACACTGGTTCCTTCTTCATAGGACAAAGAACATCTAGCTAATGATGCTTCTTATTTCCACTTACTGAAGTTATGCTCTCTCTTAGCTATATTTCCAGGGTGGTGTTGATGGATGCCGTTGCTCACACTCCCACTTGTGATCAGACCACTCCTATCTTGAGGAAGCTGATCTGAGGGCCAAAGCCACCTTATGCCCAAGGAAACAAGATTTTCTTACATTGTGGGGGCTAACTGACCCTTTATTCATCCAATAAACATGTGTTGAACATATTTTATGTACCAGATGCTGAGGGGATACAGCAATAATAAGAAATGGTCTCTGCCCTCCAGGAGCTCATAATTTATAAGGGGAGGCAGAAATAAATAATTCCTAAGAGGAGAGAATGGGGAGAGAGTGAGAAGGGAACCCACATTTGTTGATTGCCTACTTTATGCCAGGTTAGGATAAGATCTTGACATAGATTATCTCATTTAATCTTCTCAGTAATCCTATGAGATTAGGTGGTGGTATTCCCATATTTCAGATAAAGAAAATAAGGCTCAGAAAAGTAAGGTAACTTGTCTAGGCACAGTGGCTCACGCCTGTAATCCCAGCACTTTGGGAGGCCGGAGGGTGTAGATCAGTTGAGGTCAGGAGTTGAAGACCAGCCTGGCCAACATGGTGAAACCCTGTCTCTACTAAAAATATAAAAATTAGCCAGGCATGGTGGCACACATCTGCAATCCCAGCTACTTGGGAGGCCGAGGCACGAGAATTGCTTGAACTGGGGAGGCGGAAGTTGTAGTGAGCTGAGATTGTACCACTGCACTCCAGCCTGGGTAATAGAGCGAGACTCTGTCTCAAAAAAAAAAAAAAAAAAAAAAACTTGCCTAAAGAGATACAGCCAGTAAGAGGCAAAGTCACTGTTTAAACTCAGACTTCCTACAAATTTCTCAACTCTGTCCCTTACTCTCTGTCTCTGCCAGTATTGCCCTATTTTAGACTTCATTGACTTTCACCAAGCCTCCCTCTACCTTCTTTCTCTGATCCAACCCCTTTAAATCTGTTCCTATATCCCTGCAAGAGTGATCTGCCTAAAAATCAAATCTTACTTTTTACTTCTATTATTCTGAATTTCTGAAGCTTTGAAAGTTAATTCTGTGTTAACTTTTGTAATGTAACAAGTGTTTTTATAGTCAGAGTACGCATCTCAACTATTTCTCTCCCCTCTTCTTCACTGTGGAGTTATTTAAGTTCCTTGGCCTAGCATTCAGGACCCTGCAAGACCTGTCTTCCTCTCTAGCCTCATTTTCTACAATTCCATGTTAACAATTTTTAAAATTTTTTTTATTTTTGAGACAGAGTTTCGCTCTTGTTGCCTAGGCTGGAGTGTGATGGCACGATCTTGGCTCCCTGCAGCCTTTGCCTCTGGGTTCAAGTGATTCTCCTGCCTCAGCCTCCCGAGTAGCTGGGGCTACAGGTGCATGCCACAACACCCAGCTAATTTTTTTTTTTTTTTTTTGAGATGGAGTCTCACTGTGTCGCCCAGGCTGGAGTACAGTGGCACCATCTCGGCTCACTGCAAGCTCCGCCTCCCAGGTTCATGCCATTCTCCTGCCTCAGCCTCCTGAGTAGCTGGGACTACAGGCGTCTACCACCACACCTGGCTAATTTTTTTGTATTTTTAGTAGGGATAGAGTTTCACCATGTTAGCCAGGATGGTCTCGATCTCCTGACCTCATGATCTGCCCACCTCAGCCTCCCAAAGTGCTGGGATTACAGGCGTAAGCCACCGCGCCTGGTCAGTTTTTTGCATTTTTAGTAGAGACGGGGGTTCACCATGTTGGCCAGGCTGGTCTCGAACTCCTGACCTCAGGTGATCCACCCGCCTCGGCCTCCCAAACTGTTGGGATTACAGACATGATCCACCATGCCCAGCCTTCACTTTAGTCTTTTAAAATGGAAAAAGGGGGCCTGGCACACTGGCTCACACCTGTAATCCCAGTACTTTAGGAGACTGAGGCACAAGTATTGCTTATGCTCAAGAGTTCGAGACCAGCCCTGGCAACATACTGAGACCCTATTGCTACAAAAATTTAAAAAGTACCCAGGTGTGGTGGTGCACACCTGTAGTCCCAGCTGGTTGGGAGGCTAAGGTGGGAGGATCACTTGAGCCTGGGAGTTCAAGGCTGCAGTGAGCCATGATCATGCCACTCCAGCACTGGCCAACAGGGCGAGACCTTGTCTCAAATAAATTAATTAAATAGAAGGAAAAAGGAAAGGAAAAAAGAATGAATTATCACCTACTAGTAGTTCTCCTGAGACAGACCATGCTCTCTCATATTTCCAAACAGTGCTCTTGCTATCCTCCCTGGCTGAACAGCCCTTGCCATCTTTGTCTGCCTGGCTGCCTTTAGCTTATCCTTCAAGGTCCAGCTCAGGAATCTTCTCTTCCAGGTTGGGCTAAGAGTGCTTCTCTGAGCTCCCATTATATGCCTGTATTATCCTATCACATTATATCACAAATCACCTATGTCTCATACTCAATTAAAAATTCTTGACCGGGCACAATGGCTCATGCTTATAATCCCAGCACTCTGGGAGGTTGAGATGGGAGGATTGCTTGGGCCCTGGAGTTTGAGATAGCTTGGGCAACATAGTGAGACCCTTTCTCTACAAAATATAAACTAAATTAGTTGGGTGTGGTGGCATGCGCCTGTACTTCCAGCTATTTGGAAGGCTGAGATGGAAGGCTGAGGTAGGAGGATCGTTTGAGCCCAGAAGGTCAAGGCTGCAGTGAGCTGAGATGGCGCTGCTGCACTCCAGCCTGGGTAACCAAAAAAAAAAAAATTGTTGAATGTAGTAATCATGTGTTATTTGTCTTTGAACCCCAGTGTCTACCTTGTGTAATACCTGTCACCCAGTAGAAGCTCAGTAAATGTCGAATAATTCACGCCTATATATTTCCCACTATTCCATGCTGTTGATGCACAAAGAATGTAGGAATGGAAATAATACTTTCTGTGGGTAGTGGGGGCACAGGTAGGGATAGGCAGGGTCAAGGAAGACTTCATAGAAGAGGTTACATTTGAATGGGACCTTGAAAGATGACTGGGATTTCATCTAGCTGAGAGGAGTGCAGGGAAGGGTTCATATGTGCTTCAGGCTCATGACCTTGGCCTCATGTGCATTGTACCTGGGTGGAACTTCTCAATTTAGTACTGAAAGGCTGATTATGGAATGGATAAAGCATAAAACTAAAAATCCCACAGCCATAGATTGCTCCGTGACAGCACATCCAGAATTCTTATTTTTTTCTCAGAACAGTGAGATGGCATTTCACATATTCGGTTGCTGTATCTTAGAAAATACAGGCACGGCCAGCCAGCAGTTTGTATCAGTATTGTGGCCACCCAGGAGAATGGAACCCCCACTTGGGTCATTAGAAAATCAAGCTAGATATTAGGTTTCTAACTGACTGCAGTGTGGGTGAGGGGGTGGGGCATGCCATTGGGGAGCTCCAAGACTCCCACTCAGACTTCAATAAGAGCAACTTCACATTTTTAAAAATCAGTTTTACCTGTTCTACTTCCACGTAACATTTCATTTGAAGAGTTCTGCTAAGGAAAAAACAAAAATTGAAGACTGCTTCCTAGAATCTTTTGCAAAATGTGGTATCTGTTATGAATGTTGGATAATGATGGATATTGGGTCTCTCTTGGTAATCTGAATGAGTGAAGTTTAACTCTGAACAAGACACTTTGGTTTTCCCTAGTTCAATATCACATTTCTGTTTTCAAAAGTTGGAGTAAATTTTAGCACTTGAAGAATAGAGACTATCAAATTACTAATTGGAATTATATTTAAAATTTTCCTCTAAACTTAAAACTTAGGATATTTAGACTGGGCACAGTGGCTCATGCCTGTAATCCCAACACTTGAGGAGGCCAAGGCAGATCACTTGAGGTTGGGAGTTCGAGACCAGCCTGGCCAACATGGTGAAACCCCTTCTTTGTTAAAAATACAAAAATTAGCTGGGCATGTGTCTGTACTTCCAGCTACTCAGGAGTCTGAGGCAGGAGAATCTCTTGAATCCAGGAGGCAGAGAGGCAGAGGTTGCAGTGAGCTGAGATTGTGCCATTGTACTCCAGCCTGGGCAACAGAGCAGTGTCTATCTAAAAAATAAAAAAAAAATTTTAAAACAAAAACTTAAGGTATTTAGAATTTACGCTGTTTTGTTTGGTTTGGTTTGGTTGTTGTTTGTTTGTTTGTTTGTTTGTTTTTTGAGATGGAGTCTTACTCTGTCACCCAGGCTGAAGTGAAGTGGTGTGATCTTGGCTCACTGCAACCTATGTCTCTTGGGCTCAAGCAATTCTCATGTATCAGCCTCCTGAGTAGCTAGGATTACAAGATGGTGTGCCACCATGCCTGGCTAAGTTTTATATTTTTAGTAGAGACAGGGTTTCACCATGTTGGCCAGGCTGGTCTCAAACTCCTGGCCTTCAGTGATCCATCCGCCTTGGCCTCCCAAAGTGTTGGGATTATAGGCATGAGCCACCGTGCCTGGCCTTAGGTATTTATACCATTAAGTCATGTAATGTGGTTGAGGAGTATAAGGAAGAATCTCATTGTAACAACTCACATTTTTAGCTCACTTAATCCTTATGGTAACTTGATGGGGTAGTATTATCCCTACTTTACAGATGAGGAAACTAAGGCTGGGAGATTGTGACTTGCTGACGAGTACACAAGTATAAATAGAAAGAGCTGAGACTTTGATTCAGATTTTCTGATTTGAAGTCAACTGCTCCTTCCATGTCTCATAGTATAGTTCTAAGTCTGCCTCAGGCCTGAGGTGATGAGACAGTGGGGAAGCCCTCACACCACTTCACTTCCTCTTAAAATAGAGATGTTATAGTTACTAGTTTTATATGTTGAGGTTCTTTGTAAGATTTTATCTTGAAAACCACTGTGCCACACAGAGCCTCTACTTCTACTATCACTACCCTCTTCACTTAAGGACCAGGAAATCCTAGGTACTCTTGGTGACTCTTTTGGTGTAAGTTAATTGGTTTTTTTTTTTTCCCCTCCAGAATAGCTGGAAGATTAATTGATATTTTTCTTTTTTCTTTTATTTCATTTTATTCATTATTATTATTTTTGAGATAGGCTGGAGCCAGTGGCACGATCTGGGCTCACTGCAACCTCTGCCTCCCAAGTTCAAGTGATTCTCATGCCTCAACCTCCTGAGTAGCTGGGATTACAGGTGTGCGCCACCACACGCAGCTTTTTTTTTTTTTTTTTTTTTTTGAGATGGAGTCTCGCTCTGTCACCTAGGCTAGAGTGCCGTGGTACAATCTTGGTTCACTGCAACCTCTGCCTCCCAGGTTCAAGCGATTCTTTTGCCTCAGCCTCCCGAGTAGCTGGGATTACAGGTGCCCGCCACCATGCCCAGCTCATTTTTGTATTATTAGTAGAGATGGGGTTTCACCATGTTGGCCAGGCTGGTCTCAAAATCCTGACCTTAGGTGAGCCGCCTACCTTGGCCTCCCAAAGTGCTGGGATTACAGGCATGAGCCACCATGCCTGGCCTAATTTTTTTGTAATTTTAGTGAAGGCAGGGTTTTGTCATATTCCCCAGGCTGGTCTTGAACTCTTGGCCTCAAGTGATCTGCCCACCTTGGCCTCCCAAAGTGATGGGATTACAGGCGTGAGCCACCACGACTGGCCTTTTATTTTTTAACAGATATTTTTGAGCTTGGTTTATTTTCCACACATAATGTTGCATATTTCTCTGTTTTAGCCTTCCAAACACAATTTTCCATTACCTAGACAAGCACGATACAGTATGGCTTTTGTAGGAACTTAGCCATATTATGAATAGGGATCAGATAAAATCCTCAACCTGCAGAGTAGAAATGCTTATCAGCTGATTTGAGTTATTTGAGCCCAGGAGCTTCCCATAATTGTTTAGGTCACAAATGATCAGTATGCAAGGACTTGCTTCTTCCTTGATTAGAAGTCCTTATTGACTTAATAAGCAATTCAAAACATGCAGTTGATTGGTCTTATCCCCACTCTTCAGGTTGTACTGGGAAGGTGAGCTGCAGTTCACCCTGAAGGTGTGGTTTTGGCCTTTCAGGCTATTTTTTCCCCCTCAAATATGGACTAAGCATAAATGTAGTTTCGAAGCTAGAAATTAAAGCCTACTTTAAATAGTTCTCAAAAAAAATTATCATTTGATTGGGCACAGTCTCTTATGCTTACCTTCACCTTGCAAGAAGCTCAGATGGTAGGTCTGTGTGCGGTGGCTCATGCTAGTAATCCTAGTACTTTGGGAGGCTGAGGTGGGCAGATCACCTGAGGTCAGGAGTTTAAGACCAGCCTGGCCAACATGATGAAACCCTCTCTCTACTAAAAACAAAAAACAAGCCGGGTGTTGTGGCAGGCACTTATAATCCCAGCTACTCGGGAGGCTGAGGCAGGAGAATCGCTTGAACCCAGGAGGCAGAGGCTGCAGTGAGCCAAGATTTTGCACCACTGCACTCCAGCCTGGGGGATAGAGCAAGACTCTGTCTGGGGGAAAAAAAAAAAAGCTCAGATGGTGTATTTATTCATATGCACTACTTTTCATTCCTAGTAAGAATGTGCCTGTGGCTTGGAATGACAATATAGAGGTAGTGTCAAATTGCTGTTATGTTTCTTTGGCTGCAGATTCTCCTTGCATTCCAGGGTTGAAGTACGGAACTTTTCTTTTTCTAAAAAACAAGACATTGTGGAAAGAGACCACTGGTATGCTGCTTTTCAGAGGGCTTGAAAGTTTCAGCTTTTCACTTGGTTCCTGAGATGTAGATTTGAAGGATTGTGACCTAGAGCAAAGACTTTGAAAGTTGTAGGTGACAAGCTGGGCATGGTGGCTCAACACCTGTAATCCCAGCACTTTGGGAGGCCAAGGTGGGCAGATCACTTGAGGCCAGGAGTTTGAGACCAGCCTGGGCAACTTGGCAAATCCCCGTCTCTACCAAAAATACAAAAATTAGCCTGGCATGGTGGTGCACATCTTTAATCTCAGCTACTCAGGAGGCTAATACATGAGAATTGCTTGAGCCCAGGAGATGGAGGTTGCAGTGAGCCAAGATCATGCCACTGTACTGCTGCCTGGGCGATAGAGGGAGACTCTGTCTCCAAAAAAAGAAAAAAAAAATTATAAGTTATAAAACATAGGCCGGGCGCGGTGGCTCAAGCCTGTAATCCCAGCACTTTGGGAGGCCGAGACGGGCGGATCACGAGGTCGGGAGATCAAGACCATCCTGGCTAACATGGTGAAACCCCGTCTCTACTAAAAATACAAAAAACTAGCCGGGCGAGGTGGCGGGCGCCTGTAGTCCCAGCTACTCGGGAGGCTGAGGCAGGAGAATGGCGTAAACCCAGGAGGCGGAGCTTGCAGTGAGCTGAGATCTGGCCACTGCACTCCAGCCTGGGCGACAGAGCAAGACTCCGTCTCAAAAAAATAAAATAAAATAAAACATAAAGTAACCTTTCTACCTCTTAAAAGAAGTTGTACATCTCTGCTATGGGTTGTTGATAAGCTCAGGGCCCCTCACATTTAACACACTAATAGTTGCTCACTGTACTTTCAAGGCTCCATTGAGGAACTAATTTCTTACTTTTCATGTTAATTTTAGATACCTAGAATGTCCTCTAAACTCCCAATCTGTTTTTCAGAACCATTTTATAAGGTACTTTTACAGAACAATAAGAGGCTAAGGGCTATGGGCAAATGTGTAGTGTTATTTTATTAGTTTAGTTTTAGTCTCACTCCGTCACCCGGGCTGGGGTGCAGTGGCTCGGTCTCAGTTCACTGCAACCTCGCCTCCCAAGTTCAAGTGATTCCCCTGCCTCAGCCTCCCCAGTAGCTGGGATTATAGGTGCCTGCGAGCACACCTGCCTAATTTTTGTATTTTTAGTAGAGACGGAGTTTCACCGTGTTGCCCAGGCTGGAAATGTGTAGAAATATTATCTGTTCTTCCAGGCTTAATTTTTTGCATTACACCTTTCAGTTTTATTCAGCCTGTTTTGAGTCTCATGACTGTTCACGTCTGTCAAGAAGACTCTATTAGTTATAGAACATATGCAGACTTCCTAAACTATGAAGAGTATTTCTCTAAGAGCAATCATCTGCACATAGCCCAAACTGTCTTAGGGTATATGTGTGTGTGTAGTATGTGTTTGGTGGTTAGGGAATACAATCTTTAGTAGCCAGTTTTTCTGACCATTTACGTTACTTCTATACACTAGTGACTTGGTTTCTTTGCTCTTTCCAGGTAAATATGCAGAGGACATTTTTGGAGAGCTCTTTACTCAGGCAAATACCTTTGCCTCTCGGGTAAGCTCCCTTGCTGAGAGGGTCGACCGACTACAAGTTAAAGTCACTCAGCTGGATCCCAAGGAAGAAGAAGGTAAGAAAGCTGAGCTCAGCATTTGCAGGCTCTGCTGAGCAGTTTTGTAGAATTTTTTTCCCCTGATTTATTAAAAAAAAAGTGAGGGGAGAAATCACAGAGACCTATGGAGTTCTGCTTTGAAGTGACACAAGCCTGAGTGCTGGAAAGAACCTTTTTAGCTCCACCACACCCCCATGCACTCCTTTCTCCCATTCCCCCAATTCCTTCTTTCTCAAATTTCCCCTCCCTCAATCATATTTTGCTACCATAAAAGTACTTGGAAGATTCATTCCTCCTAAGGAGAGGCCTGCTAGATCTGGCCACATAGTAAACCTTTGTGTTGCCTCATTTTGTTCAGTCGTGAAATGACTGGGCTGCTGACAGCCTTGTGGGGCTTCCCCAGAGGGGGAGGGAAAAAAAGCCTGACTGCAGACAGCCGCAGCCAAGAAATGCAGCAGCTGAGGCCTCTCTGACTGGTGTGACTCAGTGTTTGCTCAAATAGCCTGTCGTCCATTTTCTAACGCCTTCCATCTTCTCTCAGTGTCACTACAAGGAATCAACACCCGAAAAGCCTTCAGAAGCTCCACCATTCAAGACCAGAAGCTTTTTGACAGAAACTCTCTCCCGGTGCCTGTCTTAGAAACATATAATACCTGTGATACTCCTCCCCCTCTCAACAATCTTACCCCTTACAGGTAATGGCTGGCTAGCTCCTCCCTTTTTCAACCTGTGGTTTAATAACACTAAATTGTCTTTTTATCTGAAGCAGTTGTTTACATGAGAGGATTGTATCTAAAAGCTTACTGCCTACCCCAAAGTTGTCTGTGGCAGCAGAAACTAAAATTTACCCCATAAACACTTGTCACTTATTATTGTTTGGTTTCTGAAATTCATAGTGAATGTAATACATATTGAAAGTTTACTGTAACCATAGCATACTACAGAGTTTAATTTCATATAAACCAGGTCCATCTTGGATTCCATCCAAGGAATTTAGTTATTATAGAACCAAAAGGACTTTGTTACAAGGCGGTCCTACAGCATGGATCCCAGGGGCAACATTCTAGCAAGGCTCCCACTTACTTGGAAACCACTAGATTACCAGATGTTTGGGTGTGTTAGTGGGGCCAGCCTCTTGGACTGGCTGCTCTGGGCCCAGAGGGGTCTTTCCAAAGCTTAAGGAGTAATTGGCATTCTTCCAAATGAGCATCGTTCACTTTGTTTTGAACATCCTTTGGACATTTCCTTCTGAAAGGACCTACTCTGCTGTCCCTGGACTTGAAAAAGAACGTAGCCTTATAGACAACTTAAAGCCCCTCTCCTCTAGTGGTTTGGTAGTATTGTCATCCTGCAAAAAACCACTGAAGAGGGACAGAAGGTGAATATTTATCTTGCTTACATCCGTACATATCTTTGGAGCAGGTAAAAAGTAATTACAGATAGCTGGAGGCGGATGTCTTCTATCAGACGTGTACACTGCAAGGTAGAGTGTGTGTGTGTGTGTACCCATGTGAAATTCAAGGACACCAGTCCAATTCAGGGAGCCTTCTCACACAGATACAAAGTACATGGCATCTGTCCTTCATTTTACTGTGTAAAATTATGTTTGCCCCTTGGCTTTCAAAGGGACCAGCACAGCAGGACAGAGGTTTGACTCTGCAACCTCCATTATTGAGTCTAGTTGGGTTTGGGCAGAGGAGTTATTGGGCAGAAAGGGGTCATACAACTGATAATATTGTAGGGAGTATGACATAGGGTTTGTGTAGTGGGATTAGATAAACAAATGATATTAGGAGAATTTTTTTCTTCAGTTAATGGTATTTTTCTTTTTAGCATGTAGTATCAGAATTAGCATGGCCTCTCAGTTATCTGAACTTGGCCCAACAGAAATGAGTAGTGTTGTATCTAACTCAGGAGAAGATTTAATATAGAAATTATTAATGTTTGATTTGGAAGCGCTTTCTGTGTTGTGATAGGATTGGAGGGCAGGGAATAGAATTGCCTTTCCATTTCTTTTTAGTTCAGAATAATGTTAAGATAAATGTTCACTCCTAAGCACATACTTTCTGGATAGCGAGAGGACCTTATCCATGCCAAAGTGCAAGATTCCAACCAGGACCATTGAGTCTGGCAGATAGCCCTTATATGGACACTCAATAGTTTACTCTGTCCCACTCGCACAGCCACTAATTAGGAACTGGTGATTAAACCTTGTGGTCTTAAAACAGCTGGCCGTCTTTTCTCACTGGAGCCCCCTTGTGGTTGGGGTGTGTGTGGATGCTGAGCTATTCTAGAAGGGAGCAAGAAGGTGGAGTGCTGTGGCTGGTTTTCTGTGTGTGCAGAGAAATAACAGCCGTACACACACACTTTTCATGTATATATGTGTACATATGCATACACATGAACCCCCATATGTGTACACAGGTTTCCGGTGGGTAGGAAGCTACTGATGCTTCCTAAAGAGTCCTGCGGAACTGGTGGGAAAAGAGGAACCAGTGGTAGAAATCCCCTCTGATATACCAGGATATCCGAATATCCTCAGGGAGCTCTCTGTGGCCATGCAGATCATTAGAAGTAATCAGGATCCCTGCTGCTATCACCTGTTCTTGCCCTGACAATGCAAATTCATCTGCCAGGAATTGAAAGTAAGGCTAAGGTTCTTTAAAAGTCTGATAAGTAGAGAGGTGCCATTCGGGGGCATTGAAATGCTGGTATGGGAGAGGAGGTATGCAATCGATTCAAATGACTTCTTGATTCCTTGGTGTAAAAACTGCTAACTGCTAGGTGTTTGGAATATTGGATTTGGTTGGGAGCTCATCTGTCTACTGACAGCTACTTGTCTTCATTTCTATCCCAGGGACGATGGAAAAGAGGCACTCAAATTCTACACAGACCCTTCATACTTCTTTGATCTTTGGAAGGAGAAGATGCTGCAGGACACCAAGGATATCATGAAAGAGAAGAGAAAGCATAGGGTGAGGGGAAAGGGGCCTCTGTTCTCCACATCAGTAGGCACGACTGTGGAGGGGGATAAAAAGGAAGCCAGTCTTATGTGAAGTAGTCATTTCGAGTGGCTGCTTGCTTGGATGCCAGGTGAAACTCTTAAAAAAATGTGTCCACACCAAGCACAACCAAGATGAAAGTATAAATCACACCAAAAATGTGTTTGTTCCCCCCAGTGCTATTAACAATTGAGTATATTCAGGCTGAGTTTTAGAAATTGACTTTTCTATTCACCATTTATTTCTCTTGCAATTTGCACCTGACTCTGCTGGACACTCAAGCTAGGCTAGTCCCTTCTCCGCCAGTTTTGCAGCTCATTTCTCAGAGATCAGCACAAGGTTCTGCAGTGTTTGATTTGCAAAAGGAGCAGTTTAATGCCTTCACTACTGACTGGGTGGGGCTAAGGTGGGGGGATATATGTAGGTTTCGGAGATTCTCCCTCCCCATAGACTCTCCCTGGTATGTATGTGACCTACCAGTTGCAACCTCAATCCCATTAGCATGGCTGCCAGGAGGCCCAGGAGAGTGCCAGGGGCAAGAGCAGCTGCACAGGCTGAAAAATTCTTCATTGGGTTTTGTTTTGTTTTGTTTTATTTAAACTATTTCCTTATATATGCCCCAGATAACTGCAGGTCTCATTACATCTCATCTCTCTTGACTGACCTTTGGGGCCAAGCAAATAATAAATAGCTGTTCACTAACTTCTAGCAATTAGAGCTTTTCAAAAATATGAATGAGTTATCCAAAGAGGAAGTGCGGTTCCCGTTGCTGGAGGCATTTGAGTGTGGGATTGAGCAAATGTTTCACCCAGGGATGGTTTGGATTAGATGGCCTCTAGGTCACTTCAAACCCAGTAATTCTATAAGTTCTGTAGTTATTGTGTGTTGTCTAGGCAAATCATCTCTTAGATATGCATCCATGAAGATGGGTAGAATTTTAATGAAGAACTTTGGAAAATGTTCTACAAAGACTTTCCTGTTCCTTTTCATTATAGAAAGAAAAGAAAGATAATCCAAATCGAGGGAATGTAAACCCACGTAAAATCAAGACACGTAAGGAAGAGTGGGAGAAAATGAAGATGGGACAAGAATTTGTGGAGTCCAAAGAAAAGCTGGGGCCTTCTGGGTAGGTAATGCTTTTGTACTGTTGGTAGCATTCTTTGAAGGGAGTGGGGACAACAGTCTGACAGCTCTGATGTGACACCTTTCACACCCCCTGAAGTCTGTCTCTGTGGCTTAGATCAATACCACTGTTAATCAGCTACTTTAAAGTGCATCCATCTGGTGATTAAAATTTGCTAAATAAATCAAGAGACTCAGCAATTTAAATGAGGTGACTGGAGGGGTCTGGAAAAGAAAGCCCATGACTCCTAGTGCCCTTACTCTGCGAGACACACATCTAAGGGCCCCAGAGGAAAGACTGGAAAGGGAAGAAAAGTGGTCTTGGGAATCCTTTGCCTCCAGAGCATTGATTTGAAGGTCATGCCTAAGAACTGGGCATTTCACTCTTAGGGCTGGGGAGGGCCAGGCAAGAAAGCTGTTCACATCACCAAAGCAACTTTTCAGTCAGCCTTTGTCAGTCTTGGGAGAGAGGCTGGCCAGGGGACTGAATGCAGACCTCATAGACAGTGTGGGAAAGGTTGCTCGGCCAGTATTGAAGCTATATATCTCTGTGGAGAAATAAGAGGTGTCAGTCTGACCCCATTTCCCAATACCAAATCACACTGGAGGTTTAAAGGGGGGAAAAGATGGTTTTAAAGGTTGGTTTGATGCTTATCCTGGTGTCTGACCTGGTTGACATTCAAAGCCAAGTCACCATGACTGCTTGGCATGAATGTCGCCCTGGTTTTTTCTCTAAATACATTGCATCATGGCTGTCAGAGAACCATGCCAGCCTATGCTGGGTGTCTAGGAATGATAAAAGAGGTGAGTTGTTCTTGCTTTTAGAAATAACTCTACCATGAAAATCTCGACTTTTAAAAATCTTGACACTTCTGACACTTGTTCTTCGTGGATTAAGAGATCTGTTTTAAAGAGTGATGAAGATGGTGAAAGAAAAAATGAACCTTTTTCTCTACTGGGAAATCAGCCCTGAGGGTACCTTCATTACCTTCACCTCCCAGTAAAGGGGGCCATTTTGTTCCATGGACCCCTTTTCGCTACTGATTGGGTGGGGCTGGGTCACTAGCACTGTTCAGACAGGCACTTGTCATAGGTTCAGTGACTCTAAGGGCAGAAGCTTGTGTGTTCAGAATGCCAGCTACCCATGTGTGTCTTTTATTTGTGGAGTAGGAAGATGAGGATTTGTCTCCCATTTTCCTGTTGTCCAGGCGGTTTGGAGTTGGGGCTTCATGGTTAGTCTATCTGGACATGCCTGTTGGTGAACCTATAAAGAGACGTGCCAAGGCTCCAGGGCTCCAGGCCTTGGGGATTTTCCACATCAGAGCATCTTTTGATTCAGTTAGTTTCCTCCAACTCTGTTCTCCCTGGGGTCTGTTTTAGATGAGTTCTTTAGACCCCAACAATAGTGGAAAGAGGGGGAAGTGGAGCAGAGCAGGCCAGATTTTGTTAGCTGATGCTTGGTGTATTTGTGCTTGTTTGAAGTTTCGTTGTTGTTCACCCAGAACAAATTCACCCAAGGCCCAGTGCACTGAGGGACAGGTTTTCATGAGGCAAGCCCTAGCACCCTACTTTAATTGTCAGCTCATTTTGTTTGATAAGAGACCTGGCAGAAAGACCACATTTACTACCACATAGCACCCTGCATTCATCCTGAGCTTGATTTTGCAATCCAGTGCCTCCTTGGCCTTCCAGCTTTCCAGAGGCTTGCTGACCTCAAAATCAGGCTGTGTGCCAGACACGTGTTTGCAGCTCACTAGCCTCTGGGACTTGGCTTCACCCTTTGCCACAGGACAGACTTTGGGATTCAGGTATATCTGCACTTGACACTGGGGAGATAATTTAAAAGAACTGCTGGGTTTGACAAGGCCAACACTGGGCAAGGAGCAGTTTTGATAATCTGGGTTGAATCCTGTTACTACAAACAATTCAGCAGAAATATCTGGGATATATTTGACAATAGAATATTTAGTCTTAAAATAAAATTTCAGAGTAACAGAAAATATGTGGGAAATATACCTATTTTATTTCTCCCTAATAGCTTTTGTATCAAATGCATTTTTGTAGTACCTTTTAAGAAGAAAAAACCCACTCAGGCTCTTTAAATGACAGTTTTTGGCATTCGGTTCATTGACAGGTATCCACCCACCTTGGTGTACCAGAATGGCAGCATTGGCTGTGTTGAAAACGTGGATGCAAGTAGCTATCCGCCACCACCACAGTCAGACTCTGCTTCTTCACCTTCTCCTTCCTTCTCTGAGGACAACTTGCCTCCTCCACCAGCAGAATTCAGGTAAATGGTGGTACCTACTCCATCCACTATCGGTGGTTATACACTCAAGAACAAAAGGATGGACCAAGAGCAGTGACTCACGCCTGTAATCCCAGCATTTTGGGAGGCTAAGGTGGGAGGATCTCTTGAGGCCAAAAGTTCAAGACCAGCCTGGGTAACATAGCAAGACCTCATCCCCTACTAAAAATCAAAAAAATTAGCCAGGCTTGGTGGCACACGCCTGTAGTCCCATCTACTCAGGAGACTGAGGTGGGAGGATCGCTTGAGCCTGGGAGGTTAAGTCTGCAGTGAGCCATGATCATGCCACTGCACTCCAGCCTGAGTGACAGAGCAAGACCAAAAAAAAAAAAGTTAAAACCCTAGGTCAAGATCACTAAAATAACTTCAAACAAGACTGTCTGGATCATAGAAATAATTAACACTCTATATATATGTTGCTTCATTCCCATTGGAGTCCTCTTTTGAGATAGGTACTGTTATTCCCATGTTATAATGAGTAAACTGAGGCACAGGGGGAGTCAATGAAATGACCCAAAGGTCACAGCCAGTAAGGGCAGAGCCATGATTGGTCAGTTGGACTCCAGAACCTATATTCTTAACTACCCCTGTTTAGCCTAGACCCAAACAAATAGAAGTTACCACCTTCTTGTTTTTTCCTTAACTTTATTTTATTTATTTATTTATTTATTTATTTATTTGAGACAGTCTTGCTCTGTCGCCCAGGCTGGAGTGCAGTGACCAGATCTCAGCTCACTGCAAGCTCCGCCTCCCGGGTTTACGCCATTCTCCTGCCTCAACCTCCCGAGTAGCTGGGACTACAGATGCCCACCACCTTGCCAGGCTAGTTTTTTTTTTAGTAGAGACGGGGTTTCACTGGGTTAGCCAGGATGGTCTCGATCTCCTGACCTCATGATCCGCCCGTCTCGGCCTCCCTATTTATTTATTTGAGACAGAGTCTCTGTCACCCAGGCTGGAGTACAGTGGCGTGATCTTGGCTCACTGTAAGCTCCGCCTCCCGAATTCATGCCATTCTCCTGCCTCAGCCTCCCGAGTAGCTGAGACTACAGGCGCCCACCACCACGCCCAGCTAATTGTTTGTATTTTTAGTAGAGATGGGGTTTCACTGTGTTAGCCAGGATGGTCTCAATTTCCTGACCTCATGATCTGCCCGTCTCGGCCTCCCAGAGGACTGGGATTACAGGCATGAGCCACTGTGACGCACGGGCCTTTTCCTTAACTTTAACTCATCATGAAATGAAGTGGTACAATCTGCTCTTCATGAAATAGTTAGCAGATACCTTGCCCAGTTGTCTAGGAACCCAGCATAGAGTCGCTTCCTCTCTTAGTGCTTCTGATTAGTTTCACTGCTATGTTGAATCTCCAGAAACAATGAAACAAAGGGAAAAGGGGGATGAAACTCCAAATTCGTCCATTTTTATATTTGTCAGTGTCCCTGGCAGAGGTGTACAATGGAAGTGTTAGGCAGTAATGACTGAAAAGAGATCTGAGAATTGTTCAGATTGCACTGTTTTCTCCGTTACTTTTGTCCCTTCTAATGCCTGATAAATGAGAGCTTTGAAAGATGCACTTTTCTCCTTGGATACTGCTTAATTAGAGATTGAATATGTTGAGGACCCCTCAGATGGAGACCTAAAGCAGTGCTGCCCTCCTCCTCTTCCCTCGTTCTTCTTGGCCCTAGAAACCATTAA
This sequence comes from Chlorocebus sabaeus, assembly GCF_047675955.1. Lineage (NCBI taxonomy): Eukaryota > Metazoa > Chordata > Mammalia > Primates > Cercopithecidae > Chlorocebus > Chlorocebus sabaeus. Next base: position 109,685,325 of record NC_132923.1, read on the forward strand.
TCCCAAATCTCCTTCTGCTTCCCAAATCACTTCCTGCTGGGGCCCTGTCAGATGCAACTAAGACTGGAAGGTCTGTGGAAAATTCCAAAATGGCTGCTTTTCTAAGGCGTAGCTGTTAGTGCAGGGCAGATACAAAGGTGGAAAAAGAAAACCTTCAGCTTCACACATGGCCTGAGACCTTGCAGCTGCAGCCAAGCAAATCTGATCCCAGGAGAGGTGTAGCCGTAATCCTCTTTCAGGCCTGGGTCAAGAGTCTGGTGGCACATTCATTTCCCATCTCTGCGGATTCTCAGATTGAGATTCATTCTCTCTCAAGATTTTCCCACATGAGCACTGAAGATGCATTCACCTAAATCTATATCCCACTCAGGTGTGGTCAGCCTGGCTTGGGTTTCCTGCCCTCTCCAATGCTGGTGAATGTTAATAGCCTGAGAAACAGAGCTTAGTGTGTGGGTGGTGTTTGAATTTTTATTCCGGTTCGTTCTTGCGTGCACCCTTAACCTGGCTCCAGGATTAAATTAGCAACTGCCATGGACCATCCTTCTTAGAGAAAGGGAGGAAGGGTGCCGTCCCCTTAGAGCTGGAAAGGCAGAGGGGTCTGAGAGATGTCTCAGCTAGCCCTTACCTGATAGAGGAATCTCAAGTCCACTTCTTTCAGGTAGTTTTACTCAATCTGGCTATCCTCCTCTACTGGTGGGAAGCTCATTACCTTACAAGGCTGCTTATTTCATTATTTGTCTGTTCTGACCATCTGTAGGTTTTTCTTTCTGTTTAAGCCAAAGTGAAATGGTATAGTCAACCAAGATAAACCTCGGCTTATAGACAAGGTTAACTGTAGGTAGGTGTTTGCATTCTAAGGGTGATGGTGAGTCTTTTTTCTTTGGCCTTTCAGTTACCCAGTGGACAACCAAAGAGGATCTGGTTTGGCTGGACCCAAAAGATCCAGTGTGGTCAGCCCAAGCCATCCACCACCAGCTCCTCCTCTAGGCTCTCCAGCAGGCCCTAAACCTGGGTTTGCTCCACCACCTGCCCCTCCGCCACCTCCACCTCCAATGATAGGCATCCCATCTCCACCACCACCTGTAGGATTTGGGCCTCCAGGGACGCCTCCACCACCCTCACCCCCATCTTTCCCACCTCACCCTGATTTTGCTGCCCCTCCACCTCCTCCTCCACCACCGGCAACTGACTACCCAACTCTGCCACCACCTCCCTTGTCTCAGCCAACAGGAGGAGCACCTCCTCCTCCCCCTCCTCCTCCTCCTCCGGGGCCCCCTCCTCCCCCTTTCACTGGTGCAGATGGCCAGCCTGCTGTACCACCACCGCTTTCTGATACCACCAAGCCCAAGTCCTCCTTGCCTGCTGTGAGTGATGCCCGTAGCGACCTGCTTTCAGCCATCCGTCAAGGTAAATTTCAGTGGTGGGTCTGGGACTGTGGAGCCTTGTCTTTCTGAAGCTGGGATGATTGATTGGGGGATGGGTGAAGGGGTCCCTTTGCCCTTCCCAGGAAACAGCTTTCATTGGGTGGGGAGAGATTGGGACATTAGGTCTGGGAGCAGCCTGAGAAAAGGCTTCACCCTGAAAATATGGAGATTTAGATTTCTTTCCACCTTGGTTTAAAAGTAAAGGATTCTTTTCTTTCTTTCTTTTTTTTTTTTTTTGTTTGTTTGAGATGGAGTCTCACTCGGAGTGCAGTCAGTGGTGTGATCTCGGCGCACTGCAAGCTCCGCCTCCCGGATTCACGCCGTTCTCCTGCCTCAGCGTCTCGAGTAGCTGGGACTACAGGCGCCCACCACCATGCCTGGCTAACTTTTTGTATTTTTAGTAGAGACGGGGTTTCACCATGTTAGCCAGGATGGTCTTGAACTCCTGACCTCATGATCCGCCCGTCTCGGCCTCCCAAAGTGCTGGGATTACAGGCATGAGCCACCGCGCCCAGCCTAAAGTAAAGGATTCTTTTTTTTTTTTTTTTTGAGACGGAGTCTTGCTTTGTCGCCCAGGCTGGAGTGCAGTGGCGCGATCTCGGCTCACTGCAAGCTCTGCCTCCCAGGTTCACGCCATTCTCCTGCCTCAGCCTCCAAGTAGCTGGGACTACAGGCGCACACCACCACGCCCGGCTAATTTTTTGTATTTTTAGTAGAGATGGGGTTTCACCGTGTTAGCCAGGATGGTCTCAATCTCCTGACTTCATGATCCGCCCGCCTCGGCCTCCCAAAGTGCTGGGATTACAGGCGTGAGCCACCACGCCCGGCAGTAAAGGATTCTTAAGCTGGGATCTTTGAAGTCCTTGGAAATGTATGCTTATGCGTGTTTGCATGCATTTTTTTCCTTGGGAAAGGATCCCCATTTTTCATCAGTTTCTCTGAAGGGTTTTGTGCCTTCGAAAAAAAAGAATCACTGTCCTAGTGGGCCTTTGTTCAACTGGACTCAGCAACCCCCAGCCTTCTCCACTGCTCTGCCCTTCGTGTCTTCCTTCCTTGCCCCCTGCCCTCTTTCTCACCCCTTTTTTCTCCCATTTTCTTTTTTTTTTTTTTTTTTTTTTTTTTTTTGAGGCGGAGTGTAGCTCTGTCGCCCAGGCTGGAGTGCAGTGGCCGGATCTCAGCTCACTGCAAGCTCCGCCTCCCGGGTTCACGCCATTCTCCGGCCTCAGCCTCCCGAGTAGCTGGGACTACAGGCGCCCGCCACCTCGCCCGGCTAGTTTTTTGTATTTTTTTTTAGTAGAGACGGGGTTTCACCGTGTTAACCAGGATGGTCTCGATCTCTTGACCTCGTGATCCGCCCGTCTCGGCCTCCCAAAGTGCTGGGATTACAGGCTTGAGCCACCGCGCCCGGCCTTTTTTCTCCCATTTTCTTTTATCTCCTCTTTTCTCCTCTTCCCTCTCCTCCCCTCCCGCTTCATCATTTCACTCTCCTGGAACATTGGAGCATTTGTTCTATCAAGGGGCCAGGTGTGGTCCCAAGGGGTTATCGTGGTTTGGTCTGTTTGTGATCCTCAAAAAACTTCTGGTCTAGAGAGGACAGTCTATGGCAGCTGAGCCCCATTATAATTGATGGAATTGGGCAGGCTGAGGATCTGCTGGATGGAATGTGGTGCCTGCTCCCCACTTCATATCCTCATGAGAAGTCCTTACCAGCCTGAAAGTGTGTAAACCAGAAAGGACAGCTGGCTGCCTTTCAGACACACTTCACCAGTTTCATACACTCATCTTCTGCTTTTCCACAACAACCTTCTTTTTCTCTGTCCTTTGCAATACCCCTTACCCACTGGTGGCCACTCCCCCTTACCCAGTTCCAGATGGATTCCAAGGCTGAGGACACGCCTTCCTCACCCCTCTGTCTCTTTGCCACCAGGTTTTCAGCTGCGCAGGGTTGAGGAGCAGCGGGAACAAGAGAAGCGGGATGTCGTGGGCAATGACGTGGCCACCATCTTGTCTCGTCGCATTGCTGTTGAGTACAGTGACTCAGAAGATGATTCCTCTGAATTTGATGAGGACGACTGGTCGGATTAACGCTTTCTGCCTGCTGTCCACCTTCTTTTTCTTTCCTTCCTACCTGCCTTCTTTGATGCCAACCCCAACAGATCCGTAGGGGAGAAAGGGGAGGAAAAAAGTAATTTTAAGGGGCCAAAGCTTTCCCTGAAGCAACCAAAGATATATCCAAGTGCTTCCTCCAAATCAACATGTATTTCCTCTCCCCATTGTCAGGCCCTGTAGGGCTCCTGAAGTTCAGTAGCTGGGATGTTCCCTCTTTCCTTCAAGTGCCTGTTGCATATTGAAAGGAAGGAGAAATCCCAAAGCAGATTCCTTTGATCGGGTTTCCGTTGGAGATGGGGCCTTCCCTTAGGAGCCGTATACAACTACAGTCTTCTAAAACCCGTGCCCTCAGCCACTTCAAATAATGCCAGCCACTCTCTGGTTCTAAAGCAGGGGGAGTGGCCTGAATGGACACAGCTGGCCCCTTTCCTGTGCCCTGAAAGGGCAGAGCAGGCCGAAGGCTCCAACGGCCAGACTGCCTCACCCTTTGCCCTAATCAGCAGGGTGGGCCTGCCTTGTGCTAAACGATCTCTTATGCCTGGGATGCCCTTTATTCCAGAAGGCATCAAGCCTCTAAAGAATGTCTCACCTCCTCTGCCCAAAAATGATGCCTTTCTGTAGGCTGGAGCTGTTGCCTCCCTCCCAGGATCCCTTTGGTGAGTATGGTGTTCAGGATGCACCACCACCACCTCTAGATGCCTTCAGGCAACACAGCCCAGTTTTAACCTCTAGTATCCATGACCAAACTGTCCCTGACACATGAGAACAGGGGCCTCTTCTGGCTGTCAGGAGCAAAGCCTGAAGACTTGGAGCTGCAGGACTGGAAGAACAGTGGAGCCCCATGGGTCCCACTCTTTAAGGATGCTGAGGCCTAGAGATGGGAAGTGACTTGCTCAAGGTCACACAATTGGATAGTGACATAGCTAGAGCCCAGAGTTCCTGATTCCAAGTCACCTGTGCTTTCTGGGACCAAAGAATGGGCACCTACTGGAGTCTGGGCAGAGCTTTCTCGGCTGTATTGCTACTCCAGACCTCACCATAGGTTGGGGTCCCAGTAGGAGGGCTCAGGGTCTGTGCCAGCCCTGTCGGTGCTGCTCAAACCTTCATAGCCTCTCTTGTCATTCTTTGTTGCCCCTTTTCTGTCACCAACCAACCACATAGCCTTGGGACCAGCCCTTTTGGGGGACCAGAAGTAGTGAGAGAAGGAAGGGGATAGGCAGCTGTGACAGGTGCTGTTTTCAATTCCTCTGCAACTCCTCCCCCTTTTATTTCCCCAATTTAAACAAAGATTCTGCCAACTGTGGAAACTTCAGTTCCTCAGGCTGGCAGCCGTGCCGGTACCTGCCTTGGGGGGCCTGGCAGCCGTGAAGTAGGCTGAAAGGCAGAGGGGCTCCAGGTCCTGTTTCCAGCTCCCCTCACTGCACACGGTGAAGCTCCCTCCCTCCCTCCCTCCCTGCTTTTCCCAGAGCTAATACACAGGTGCTATTATTCAGAAAAAAACTGGTCAGCTCTAGCCAACAGTGAGGCTTCTTCTTTTCTGCCCTAACTATTGTGTAGCCTCGTATGCTGAAATCGGCTTCTGCTGGCTTCTCCGGCTTTCAGAGCCCTGAAACAAAGAGAAACAGGATCTGTCCCTACCCAGCACAGCAAATAGTCTAGTAATTGCCAAAGCCCTCGTAAAGCCCTCTGGCTTGAGGAGAGAGTGTAGTCATGGGTTCTGCTTCTGTGCCCTTGCTGGCCCCTTCCCCTCTGCTTTCTTTCGTAGAGCTCAGGGTGTGGGGACTGAGCCTGTAGGGGCCAGGATGCACTCCTGCTGTGGCCACTCCCAAGTGTGCCCTCTTCCCTCTCTCCAGATCAGGTGTCTCTGGCACAGGACTTGGCACCAAGCTCGATGCTGAGACACCAGGCTATGTGGACCCCCACCTTGTTTCCCAGCCTGCACCTTAGAAGCCGAAGGCGCTTTCATCAGAACCCTAAAATGGCTGTTGAAGGCGTCTGGGCCACAGCCCAGCAGTAGCTAGAGAGGCAGGCAGAGGGCAGTGGTTCTCCCAAACAGGAGACCTGGGGCCTGGCCAGGCCAGGGTTTGGGCCTAATGGCTTTGACTAAATTACCCCCATCCTCCTCCTTTCCGGAAAAGGGAGAGCTAGAGCCACTCACTGTCATTCTGCTCTGACCTTGAAGGGGGCGGTGTTGGCCTGCCTTCTGGAATGGACTGAGTCCATCGTGGAAAGGACTGGGGGCAGGAGGAGGTGGGGAGGGGCGCTGCCTGCGGAAGGTAGGATTAGATCATTAGCTCAGTGACCTCCTAGGGTTTCGATGTGCTGTGTTCTCATCCTACAGCTGGTTTGGTAATGATCTGCAAGTCCCGGAGAGCAACAGCACAGCTCTGCCTGACGCTCTCATTAAAATCTATGCAGCCAAGCTCGGCACTTTGTAGCAGCCGGCCTTGCGAAGCCTCCTCAACTCGGGGGGCCGGGGACCCAGTGAGCTGAGAGGCCCTCTGGGCTCCACTTATGCATATGCACCAAAAAAACAACAAAAAAAAACGGCTTCTTTAGACCCAGAGCCCTTTAAGATGATAAAGGACCCAATGCAGGTAATCCTGTTTTTGGACTCACGTAACACAGAATGCAAAGTTTAGTGATTATTTAATCTGGGCCTAAGCTGGTGAGAGTATGGAACAATGGACCATAAGGACTCTTAAGCGCTGAAGCCAAGGAGTTTCCTCCCTTCCTGGTTCACCCCGCCCAGGGGACCTGCCCCCATTCCTGTGGCCCTGGGGCCCAGCTTCCAATAGTGTCAGAAGCGACTTGTGGCTTTGCCTTGGTTGTGAGATGGGTACATTCCAAAGGAGCAGCTCGGGGGAGGAGGCGGACTCAGCCAGCCCTTGGAGGCTCAGAGCAGCTGGCCCAGGCTCCACCTCGCCTCTAGTGGAAGCTCGAGCGCCCTCAGAAACGACCCTGGCCAATGTCACTGCATAGCCGAGGCAGTGTTGTCAGGGCTAATGTGAAATTTCTTCCCGTGGCGCCGATCCTCCGACTCTGCAGCGCCAGCTTGGACAGATTGAGGTCTCTGTGGTTTTGGTGACCCTGCTTAAGCATTCCCACCATGTCCCAGCTCTGCTCTAGGACTACCTCCCACTGTGGCCCCTCACCTGACCTCAGGGCATGGGGAGGGAGGGAGCCAGTGCTCCAAGGCCAGGGGGCTTTGCTCATGAGAGATGTCAGGCTTCCTGGAGGCATCAGGCTTTGAGCCCTGCTGGGGTCCAGCTGACCTGGGACCAGGTGTCGCGCAGAGATGTGCCTCATTGTGTGCCTCCTGCCGTGTTCACTTTAACCGTGCCTCAGTGTGGGTTAGGGAACAATTTTGTTATTGTATTAAGTTTATTCAGTTAATTCACTTGAGGAACTAACCAAGTTTTACTTTCTGTCTAGAATGATGTACATGTAGTAGAGTAAGCCATAATACTCCCGAAGTGCCTTGTTTTCTCTGATACAAACATATTTATAAGGATGTATTCCAGTGGGTTCTTGGGTGTGTTTGCCACATCAAGATTTTAGGGAATGGGTGTATGTGTAGTAGGGATGCTGTTTGAAAACAGGCCCTCTTCCCTTGAGAATGGGAAAGGAGCTCTTCAGTTGGAGATCTGGGCAGTGGGTTAAGCCAGACCCCTAAAGTGACCCTTTCCTATTCTGCCCTGTTCTTCTCAGACCCTCAGAAAGACATCCAATTTTTTTAAAGCCCTGTAGCTCCAAGCCTGGTCTTACTTGCTTCCCTGCCAGGCTCATCGTGTGTATACCACATTTGTGCCCCATTGACCTGAAGGTTCCATGTAACTGGATACACATGAATACTTAAATGCCAACATTTTAAATAATTTGATAAAGTCTTTGTAGCCACTCAGCCACCTCTGGTGTTTGTGGTATTGTTTTAATGGGACAAGAGATTAGAAGGAAGTGATACTAATAGTCACAGGTGGTGGCCAGAGCTCAGGAGGGGGCTCCAGTGTGGGTGGGCCTGAAGGGCAGGAGGCTTTTGGGTGCAGAAAGTGCACCATGTGCAGAAGGCTGGAAACCATTTCAGTTTAGGAGGAGACCCAGGTTGGAGGGCCTGCAGGCCCAGATACCCAGTCCCCTTCTCACCATGAGAAAGGGGGTGTGCTGGGGCCGCAGGAGACAATCTGCTGGCAACTGTTTGCATCAAGCAGGAGAGGAGTACAGGCTGAATGCTGATGCTGCGCCCAACATCTGGCCGGCATCTTGTCTGCCTTTCAGACCCAATCAACTTACCTTAAATAGAACGATTTACAATGGAATCCGATAAAAGGTTTAGGCTGCTGCATGCCCCTTCTGCCTGAGGAAGGCGAGGGGGCTGGGTTTGTATTCTGACCCAAAAAATGACCTACCCAGGAAGCAACGGTTGTTCCAAGCACAGCTGCTGCGGGTAACTGTCCCTGGGGGTAATTTATGAGCAGACACCCAGTTCCGGACCCAGCAGACACAGTGTAGTGGCCCCCGGGAGAGGGGCGGGAGCAGAGTTGGTGACTCTGCGGGTCACGCCTGCTGTTCGGAGAGTCACCCACTGGCGTCCCAGGAGAAGGGGCAGAAGTTTTGAATTGTCAGCAACTGCTGCGCCAGCCGCTCTGAGCTCATCGCTGGAGGTGGTGGTGCAGAGAAGGGGGCCGCGGAGCCAGTTCGCCCCTGCAAAGCCCCTTCCCTCCACCCGTCTGCTCAGGCCTGTGTTAAGTCAGCACTTGGCTTCCCAAGGCCGGTGACTGACAGGCAGCCAGACGCCCGCCCTGGCAGAAGACAAAATGGTGGTTCGGGAGCCGCCCTTGCTAGGGAATTGGAGGGAAGGAATGTGGCTCTGGGAAGAAAGAGGCCTGAGCTTGAATTCTGGCCCTGCCACTCTGGAGCTGTGACCCTGTGCAAGTCTCTTCACCTCCTTGGGCTGATCCTAAGAAGAATAAGCATTTATTGAGCGCCCACTACCTGCCAAAGACGGCATATCTTTTATTTCATTCTTAAGAGGCGAGGGTCCCCCATTTTACACAGGAGAGAAACAGGTTCACAGTTGCCTGAGATCACAGCTGGCCAGGAACAGAACGTGGTTCAAACACAGGCCCCTCTCTAGCCAGAGCCCAATGCTGTGTTTACCATGCAACTGAAACAGCTTAAGAGTCTCCATCCAAAATCACTGAGGGCTTTAACGTTGTAGGGAGCCTGTTAAAGCTTTCCATTCTTACCTGCCCCACTCCCTGGTGCCCACTTTTATAAAGGCAGTAAATGGTGATGGTCATTTTTGCTCTTGCTTTGAAATACAGTGAGCTTGGCTGAGGGCCTGCCTATCCCAGGCCGTTAGAGCAGAAGTGTCTGCACCCTTGGCTGCCTAAGAACAAAGTGGATTCCCTGGGTATGGGCTGGGGCTTCATAGAGACACACGAGTGGGCACACATGAGGACCAGTGCACATATTGTGCGCAGATCCCTGTCGTTTACACAAGGACACAAACCAGCACATGATTACAGGAACCCGTAATTGCAGGCAGCCCTCACACATTGCTCAGGAGCTGTCCTCCCCACTTGCTGCCTCCACCAGTTCCTCACTGCCCCCTCCTGGCTGCCCAGTGGCCAGGGCAACCTGGCACCGTTTCCTGGAAGTTCTGCTCTAGGCTAGTTAACTAGTTCCCTCCTAGGTCATGGGGCTGGGAGCAGTTTCAGGTGCTCCCCCTGAACTGCTCCTCAGCCCCAGGAGGTGTGGGTGGTTAGAGGGTGCTCTTGAAGCTTAAGGACAAAAAGCCTTTTGTGGACCAGGCGCAGTGGCCTACACCTGTAATCCCAGCACTTTGGGAGGCCAAGGCGGGCAGATCACTTGAAGTCAGGAGTTCAAGACTACCCTGACCAACATGGTGAAACTCCATCACTACTAAAAATACAAAAATGAGCCAGATGTGGTGGCTTGCACCTGTAGTCTCAGCTACTCGGGAGGCCGGGGTACAAGAGTCGCTTGAACCCAGGAGGCGGAGGCTGCAGTGAGCTGAGATTGTGCCACTACACTCCAGCCTAGGCAACAGAGTGAGACTTCATCTCAAAAAAATAAGTTAAATAAATAAAAGCCTTTCACATCCAAAGGAATCTTTTATGGGAGAATTGCCAGTCCCTTGATGACAAGGAGAGCAGTTAATACTTGGTGCAAGGGGTCCTGCCTAGATGCCTTCCCTGCCTTTACCTAAGAAGCTGTCCATGCATGTCCACAGTATGCACACACGAGCTCACACTGCACACATCATTAAAAAGGAGCAGACTTCCTGGCTGAGAAGTCAGAGGTCAGATCTAGCTCCCACCTTGGGCCTCAGCTTCCTCACCTATTCAACGAAGAGTTGACTGTGATGATGTATGCAGCCCCTCCACTCTGGCTTTGCACCATCTTGGGCACTGATGCCGCTCCCGGAGTGTGAGTCTTGGAAATATTACAAATACAACGCCTTTTGTTCCTATTGTATAGATGAGGAAACAAGTTACAGAGAGCCACAGCAACTTGCCTGAAGTCACACAGCAAGCTAGCAGCAGACATTTGAAATAGAAACCTTCCTTTTTTCAATGCCCTAGACTGCCTACGAGAGCAGTAACACCTTGTGGGCTTGAGCCACAGCCAAGGAGACTGAAACTGCAAGGGAAGCCAGAAGTTCTGGCCTTTTGTCTTGGAACCATGACAGGGTCCCTGTGGCTACCTGAAGGCTTAGGGGGAACCCCGAGGAGGTCCCAGGCTTAGGTATTTAGCATGGAGGCTGGGAAGAGACAGGTTGGAACTTGAGTAGGTTCCATCACTCTCTCTCCCCACTAGTAGACTGAGCAAACCTCAAGCTTTTATGTAAAGCCAGAGGCTAGCTAAAGAGCGTTCTTCCTAGCATGTGGCCACTTGGTAGCTTGTTCATCAGGGTATATACACACATGTGAGCTGTGTGCATGGGTGTATGTGCATGCATATCTGGACTCCACATGTATATATCACAATGTGGATAGTAGTTGGATGTTGGTGCATGCCTGCAGGTACACTTAGGACCTTCATGGGCATGTGTATGTGTTTGTGAGCCCACATACATGCAACTGCATGTGTGTTTGGATGTAAATATATAAATGATGTCTGCATATCTGGCAGGTGACTATGAACATGTAAAATTTTGCTTGCATGCATACTTGGTACATTTTTGAGTGTACTTGGGTATGTGCAGTTGTTCACCTGTTAGTGTGCCGAGCGGGGTGGAATATGTCTGCACACATGGCTGGTGAGTGTGTGTAAATGTGCATGCAGGGCTGGCTTCAGGTGACTATGTAGATAATGAATCATAGGAGTACCGTCCCAAGAGAATAGGAAGCCACTGTTCTGCCCAGCCCTGGAATAGGGGGTGCACTGCCTGGCTCCACCCAGGCACTGGGCTTGCAGTGCCCCCACCCTCATCCTCTATATGCACAGTATTCCCTAGACCCGTCCTGCTTGGCCAATTTGCAGCCTCTTGCTCCCAGCTCCCGAGAAGGCCTGCAGCAAAGTCAAGGGGCTGGTGGCCAATTAGCGAGGGGGTTAATCATGGATCGGGGGCTCCCTGGGGGGCGGGAAGCTGAAGGCAGGCATTGGGGTTGGCAGGAGCTTGAGCTGCCTGTCATGAGGCAAGGGGAGAGGGGAGACAAGGAATGGAGGTTGAGCCAGCCGGTTGGTTCTGGAAACCGAGGGTCAGCCTGTAAATTCAGGATTGCTGAGCACTGCCAGCAGCAGGGAGCATGTGCGAGTGTGTGTACGCTGTGTGAAAGGGCGTGCACATGCATTCAAGTCCTTGAATCTGGTGCTGCTTGCAAATGTGTATACATGACTATGGACATTATATACACGTGCAGGTGTGTGTATATGTGAGTGTGCTAATGGGTTTAGGTATGCATACATGTTTGTTGTGTCTGTGTACACATACTTGTACACAAGGGTGTGCAAGGTCATATGTGTGCTTCAGCACTAAACATACACAGAAAGTTGACATGGTCAGTGTACACATGTACAATGATGTATCTGAACAAGTGTGTGTGCGCTAGTGTGCTGGTATAGGTATGGATGTACCTACGTATGTGTCTGCATGTGTGTGCTCAGAACAGCCAGGGGCCTAGAGCATGTGACATGAGTGTGTGTCTGTGCCCTCAGGTCTCAGCATGGAAGAGCTGGGGGATGCGGGACTGGCGGTCTCCAGGCTCCCGGAGGGAATCTGACAGCCAAGCCTTGCCGCAGCCCCCAGCCCCAGGAGCCTGTTTTCCAGCCTGCGGAAGCTGTGAGCCTGTGAACTCATCTTATATTAATAGCTGCTGTCTCCTCACTTATTGCAGGGAGAGGCGGACATGGCCCCTGTGGGGGCTCAGCACTCAGGGCTGCCCCCACACACCCACACAGGACCAAGGGAGGCGGGGAGGAGAGATGGGCTCCAGCCCCATCCCAGGGCCTACCCCAGCAGGAAGGTGGAATTGGCCCTAGCCTTGCCTACCCCAATTCAGGGGGCCATGTCACACCCCAGCTGACCTTCCTGGACCCCTGTAGCTGGGTGGGATCAGGCATGGGGGTTGGAAAGCTGGCAGAGGCAGAGAGGCACTCAAGCAAACGCGCGCACGCACACATACACACACACACACAAGCATGCGGTGCTAAGCAGCTCCAGGCTGAGCACCAGAGGACTCTGAGGCTTGAAGGAGACACAGGAGGCCTCAGTCTGAGTGGGTAAGACAAAGTCCTACCCTCAGGGGTCCTCAATCTGAGGCAAAAGACATGACCCTGTTCTCAAGAGGCCCCCAGCCTGAGGGGGGAGACAGCCCGGCTCTCAGAAGTTCCCAGCCTGACAGGAGAGACATGACTTTGTATTCAGGAGCCCCTAGTTCTGAGGAGAGAGAAAGATCTGCCTTCAGGAGCCTTCGGTTTGAGGAGACAGATATTCCTTCTCTCAGGGACCCTCAACTGGAGAAGGACATGCAGCCCCGTCTCCATTCTGAGGATGGGGGAAGACTTCTCTATACATGTTTACTCAGGGGAGGTATAGTAAGTCATATTGTATGGATCACATTCTCACAGCCACAAAAGGGCTCAGGCAGGGAGGCTTCCTGGAGGAAGCAGGGAGTGGAGGTACTGGGAAGAAGCGCTAAGCTGATCTGCAGAATTCTGAGAGGAGGGAAAAGCCAACCAGCCCCACCATACACACAGGGCCCAACCTGAGGGACAGATTCAAACACCCCTCAAAGTAGGCCCAAGACCCAAGGCAGAGACCCCAGATCCAGGCTGCCAGAAACACCTCAGCTCCAGCCCACAGCCACCCCCAGAGGGACAGAGGAAGCCCCTTGGTGCAGGGGCTTCCACAAGGATGGCAGCAGGTCCCTTCTTGGGCCCTGGAGCTGGAAGCTGGGCTGGGGAAGCAAAGGCCTGAGCCTCACCTAGCATAGGACGGGCACTTGGCCCCTCTCCTCTGGACCTTGGCGGGCTCCTCAGGAGCATGATGGTGGGGGCAGCAACAAGGCCCTGCCCTGTGCCGTGCCTCCAGAGGTCTGGGTTTAACCCGCAGACCCCCTGCTTCCCCCAGCCTGGGGATTTGTCCCAGTTTCCTTGCTTGATGTTTCTGGGTTGTTCCTGAAACACCCTCCCTCATCCAGGAAAGAGAGATTTGGAGTCAAATGGACGTGGGTTCAAATCCCAGCTCAACTCCTTACCAACCGTCTGACTTTGGACCAATCCAATGTCACCTCTCAGGGAGGCTTTTCCTGGGCGCCCTCATTTAAAAATTACTCTTCTTCCTTATCCTTCTTCCTCTGCTCTTTCTCTGAGGACTTACCACTGTGTAATATTACATTTTTGGAAAAACTTTGTATTGCTATTTCCCCCAGCTAGAATTTAAGCTGTCCACAAGGACAGCAGTGAATGAATGAAGGCCCACTACTCTTGGACCCTCAACTTCCTCTTTTGTAAAATGGGGAAGAGCAATGGTATCCATCTGACGAAGCCACAGTGATGGTATGGAAGGTTTGGCGTGGGGCAGGGGCTTGCTGAGTAGGAACTTTTCCCAGGGACCTGTCAGGAGGGTGGGGATAGAATAAAGCTTGGCCTGACCTGGTGCAGCCTCACCACTTTGTGCCTGGGCCTGTTGGCATGACGACCCTCCTCAGACTGTTGGAGGAATTTTTTTTTTTTTTTTTTTTTTTTGAGACGGAATCTCGCTCTGTCACCCAGGCTGGAGTGCAGTAGTGCGATCTTGGCTCACTGCAACCTCTGCCTCCCAGGCTGAAGCGATTCTCCTGCCTCAGACTCCTGAGTAGCTGGAATTACAGGCTCCACATCTGGCTAATTTTTTGTATTTTTAGTAGAGACGGGGTTTCACCATGTTGACCAGGCTGGTCTTGAACTCCTGACTCAGGTGATCTGCCCACCTTGGGCTCCCAAAGTGCTGGGATTACGGGCATGAGCCACTGCACCTGGCCAAGGGAGGGATCTTTACACTAGACGAAAGGGCTCTGCCAGAGAAATGGACAAAGGCCTGTGTCCCAGCCTGGCACAGCTGTGAAAGTTTGAGCAAATGGCTGCTCCTCTTTGGGCCTCAGGCTCCCTGTCTGTATATGGAGGGGTGAGCCAGAAATGCTCTGAGAGCCCCGCCTCCAAGCTTTGCCCAACAATAAGGCCTGGGAAGCTGGGAGGCTTGGCCAATCAGAGCTTCCTCTTCAGCCACACCCCAAACCTGCTGCTGCCCTGGCATGATAGACACATTCCTTCTGGGGTCAGCTTCCTCTTCCCAAATACCCAAACTCTGGGTCCTGCACACGTATGTCCCCAAAGGCACAGACTGATAGTCACCCACCTTTGCATAGAAAAGCTCTTCTGACTCCAAAATGACCAGACCCCCTCTGACCATTTCCCAGTTGTGGCCCTAAAAATGAACCCCAAAACAAATCAGGGTTCAGCTGGGCGCGGTGGCTCACGCCTGTAATCCCAGCACTTTGGGAGGCTAAGACGGGCGGATCGCCTGAGGTTGGGAGTTCAAGACGAGTCTGGCCAGCATGGTGAAACCTCCGTATCTACTAAAAATACAAAAATTAACCAGCGTGGTGGCAGGTGCCTGTAATCCCAGCTACTTGGGAAACTGAGGCAGGAGAATCATTTGAACCCGGGAGGCGGAGGTTGCAGTGAGCCAAGATCGTGCCATTGCACTCCAGCCTGGGCAACAGAGTGAGACTCCGTTAAAAAAAAAAAAAAAAAAAAAAAAAATCAGGGCCCATAATGCCCTAAGCTCCAGGCTTGCGAAGGAAGGAAATTGCTCACTACACAGCACAGATTCTAGAAACAGATGCTCCTGGCTTTACCATTTTTTAGCTGTTATGTCCTTGGGCCAGCCACTGTCCCTCACTCAGCCTCAGCTACCTCGTTTGTAAAATGGAGAAGACACTACCTGTGCCATGGGACGCTTATGAGGCATAAGCGAGGTGGCATGTGTGCCAGACACACAGTAGGCGCCCACAATTAGAAGGACCTATTATTATTAAGGAAACTGACATGCTTTGAGCACATTCATCATGCCTAAGTCCCACAATGGCCAATGTGGCCAGGATGTGGGCATCCTTGACCCAGGAAGAGCCAAGCACCCAGGTTCCTATCGCCAGGGGGAGGTAAGGTCCTTGCCAGTCAGTGCCCAGGTCTGAGCAGAGGAGCACTGACATCTGAGAGGGAGTCACCTGCCAGCCACCCTCCACCCTCTGTCCAGCTCCCCAGGTCCCTCAACAGGCACCCCAGGCCTGGCTTGACCCTCTCATTCCAGGCCATCCTCCATCAGGCCCCACTCCATGCCCTCCACACACACATAGGGAAACATATTTATGACAAAATCATTTTTTATTGAGTTAGGTTGGAGACAGGAACAGGGAATGCACTGGGGGCCATACCCCGGTTGGCAGAGGGGTGGGGTGTTGGCTCGTGCCCCCCCTCTAGGGCACCGCAGGGTGAGGCTTGGCCCCCGGGCCATGGCTGTGGCGCTGGACACCAGGCTGGAGTGGAGCTGGGGTTGCATTCTGGTCCCAGCTGCCTGGCTGGGCTGCAGTTTTCCCCAAATGGCCACCAGAGGGCAGTCGGACCCCAGCGCAAAGGAATTTTTGGTTGCTCAGGTGATGGCTTCTTAAAAAAATAAAAAACCAGAGGCTGGTGTGTTCCCCTTCCAAGCCCAAAGAGGGCAGGCCTGGGGAGAAGGCTCTGGTTTCTATGATCTCTTCGATAAAAAATAATCCAAAATAATAACAAAATACGTGGTTTCTCTTTCTCCCTTTCCCCCCTCCAGGAGCTGAGGTCAGAAATGGGGGTGAGGGGACAACGGGTACCCTGGTATGGCCTGGATATCAAGGTGTGGGTCTCTTTTTCCCCCCTTACCACCCATAAGTAAATTTATAAATAAATAAATAAATAAATCATAAATAGACAGTCTCTTTGTATGTGCGCGTATATAATCTTTCTCTCTCCTATTTAGGCAACTATGTGACTAATCTCTCTGACTCTTTAGTTCAGAAATTCAAACGTAAAGTGACATGGTTAAGGTCAAGTGTGGGGGAGGAGGGACATCTGGGACTTGGAATGGCACTGTAAAACTCCCAGCATTCCGGAATTGCAAGCCAGCTGGGCTGTGAGACATTTCTGAGTAGATCCCTGGCCACCTGAACATTCTGGAACCATGGAGCCAGCTGGACCCCCACAGGGATCTGAACAAGAACCTTCAAACACCCAATGTCCTAGAACTCCAGAACCAGCTGGGTCTGGGGGGTGTGGAGCTGGGGGTTTGGAAAGAAGCCCTGGAGAGCCTAATGTTCTGGAATTCTGTAGTGACCAGGGCTGAAGGATCACGAAGACTCAGCTAGACATCACTGGGGGAGCGGGATCGGAAGGGTATCTTGGAAGAGGAACAGCAGCAGCAGACAGCCCACAGCACTTTCTGCACATCCTGGTTGCGGAAGGCATAGATGATAGGGTTGATCATGGAGTTGTAGGTGGCGGGGAGCAAGGTAAGATAGGTGTAGAGAGGCGGAGAGTGGGCATCACCCAGCAGGCAGTAGACAGTGAAGGGCAACCAGCAGGCGGCAAAGGCTCCAAGCACCACGGCCAGTGTGGCAATGCCCTTGCGGGTGGCCACATAGTGGGAGGCAGGCAGCAGGTGCCGCTGGAGGGCAATCTGCTGGGCATGGCGGCAGACGATGCGGCAGATTTGGGCGTAGAGCTGCAGCATGATGCCAAACACCATGAAGAAGGCAATGGCCAGGACTACCAGATGGTTCTTGGAGAGTGGATAAACCACGCCACATGTGGTCAGGCCATCCAGGCAGTTCCAGGCCATCACAGGCAGCAACCCCAGGCCCAGGGCACCTCCCCACACTAAGGCCAGCATCACATAGGTCCGTGTCACTGTTGTCTCTGAATAGTAGGTGAGGGCATTGTACAGAGAAAGGTAGCGGTCAACAGTGATGGCCAGTAGACTGCCGATGCTGGCGGTAAAGGCCATTGCCAGCACGCCAACCAACACCAGGCTCATCTCCGCTGAGCCGATGCAGAAGACAGCAGCAAAGTGCAGGACCAGGCCCAGGCCTGCCAGCAGGTCTGCCACGGCCAGGCTGCCCACCAGCAGGAACATGGGGGCACGGAAGGCGGGCGTGCCCACGATGATGGCCACCACTAGTGCATTCTCGCAGGACACCAGGGTGCCTGAGATGCAGAGCACCACATCCCAGGCCTTCGGTGAGGGCAGCGGTGCAGCTGGACCTGTGGGCCCCTCTGCTGGGCCCATGCTGCTTACATTCACGTTGCCTGAGCCAGCTGAGAGCCAGGCCAGAGGGCTGCCTGCACCCCACATCGTGGTACCTGTAGGAGAAAGTCCTTGTGAGAAGCTGACCAAGCTGAATGATGCAAGGTTGGGTCTGGAGGGGGTGAGGTGCCCCTCAGGATACATGGTGGGAGTCTCTCCTCAGGATACCTTATAGGGTCCCAACGCCTTATCCCCACATTCATCCCCTGGGGCTCTTCCCAGGATACCGCTGTCCTCTCCAATGCCCCAGGCCTCTAAACAGGGGTCTCTTCCTGGGGATCCCTGTCCTAGGTCCTGCACGTCTCTTTTTCCCATGTGTGTGACCAGAGGAGAGAAGGGGTACTTATAAGCGGATGAGGGCCATAGGATCCAGGGGATGCCCCCAAAGGCTCAAGATTGGGGTAGGAAAACATCTGGAGACTGAGCAGCTCTGCTCCCTCCCATCAGAGATGATGATGCTAGCTCGTGCCTGAGTCTCCCAGACCCCTCACGATTCTCAGTACTGCCAGCCTTAGACTCCGCCCCCGGGGAATGCGCGTGAAGCTCCCACCAGCCACCACCCCGCACTCCCGCGGTAACACCTGGGAACTCAGCCCCACACCCGCAACCCTCCCAGACTTCTGTCCCTGGCTGGACCCTTCTTTCTGCCTGCATCTCTAGGTCTCTAGGCAGACCCCCCTGCTGGAAGCCCGGATCCCTGAGTCAGATGCCTTCTTCTGCCCGGACACCTGGATTTTGGGCCTGACTCTGCCTTCTGTCTGGATACCTGGATTCCCAAGTCGGACACCTTCTGCTGTTCGGACGCCTGGGTCCCTGCCCCAGACGCCTCCTGCCGGCTTAACCTCAGATGACCATCAGTCCCTCCAGGGCCTCGGGTCCCTGCAGGAATGCTCACCCTTCCCCGGGCCATCCAACTCATCCCCAGCACTCAAGCACTTAGGCCCACATCTGCTTACCCAGAATCGCCCAAACCCAGAATTCCCACCTGGAACTCGGACCCTGGCCGGCCGCTAGGAGTCTTCCGCCGGCCCAGTGCCCCAGCATCCTGCGTGCCCTCCAGGACCCCTGGTGTCCGCGGCGGGGCCCACTACTCACCGCTCAGGACCAGGCGCGGCCGGGCCGCGGGGAGGCTCCGCTCGGGTCCTGGCGGCTCAGGGCGTGCGTGGACCCCGAGAAGCCCCCGCGGCCGCGGGAGAAGCGGCGTGAGTCACCCCGCCCCGCCCCCGGCCACCGGTTCGGTGACGTCAGCGGCCCGATCAGCCAATGGGCGAGGAGCGCCGGGGCGCAGCGCACGTTGCGCGGCATAGTAATGAGGCCTCGCGCCGCCCGCTCCCCCATTCATAAAAAGCGACCGTGGCTGCGGCCCCGCCCCCTCCGGAGTCGGCCCGCGCTGTCCTTGACGCGGCGCCCTCTGCGGGCCGGGGGTTTCAGCGGCGCCGGTGGGAGAGTCTTGAAGTCTCAGGGAGGCTGCAGGGAACGTGGTGGAAGGGGACCCGGCTAGGCTGTGGGGTGATGGGACCCTTGGGTGGCAGAGGCTGACGAGATCCAGGTGACGAAGGAAGAGCTTGTGATGGGGCTGGTTGGGCGTCCCTGGTGAGGATGCCAGGGTTGCCAAGATGATGGGGCCCTGAGGTGACGATGACGGGGAGCACGAGGGAGCGGGGAGGTGGGTGGCAATGACATTAGCATGGTGACAGAATCTTGTGGGGAGTGATGGCCGTGGGACACTAACGGTAGAGAGGAAACCCCCAGGGCAACCATGGCAGTGTGACGGTGACTCTGCAGCAGGGCGGAGTTCAGGGACCCTGGGACGGCAGAGACGGCAGCCTGGGAATATGGAGTGTCCAGGTGACTTCAGGTCACTATGACCCTGTCAGAAGGGCTGGGGTACTGAAGCGACAATGCTAAGCCATGAGGGCCGTGGGGCCCTGGAAGGAAGATAGCAGGTGGCCGTGGTGAGTGGGCTCCAGGGTGAGGGGCACAGGGTAGAGCGTCTGGACTGACAGTGACCAGGCAGGTAAGTTGGTGCCAGGGCAGGTCCCGTGATGCTGGGGCTGGGATAAGAGCTGGGTGACGTCACTCATGTCAGCCCAATAGCGCCCTCACAGCACCGGAGGGGTGGGCCTGGCAAGATTTCAAAACCTGAATTATTTATTCAAGGATCTAGAAAGCCAGAGGGGAGGGAGTCAGGGGTGCACTTCCCCGAAGCAGGAGGAGATGGGGAGCCGGGAAGAACTTGGAAGCAGAAAGCCTGGCAGCTCAGTCCTCAGGGCAGGCCCCTCTCAGCCTCTCATTTTAGGCATCCTGATGGGTGGAGCAAGGAGAAGGAGCTCCCTCTTCCCCAACACCATCTGCCCTTAGTCCAGGGGAACCACTCTGGGCAGATTTCTCCAGATGTGACAGATGTGACCAGTCCTGCGGCAGGGGGACTGACTGCTCTTTCTCCCTGTGTCTCTTGCCTTGATGCTCCCTGGAATCATGCAGGCCTGTGGGAGGGAAGATGAGGTTAAGAAGCCTGAGGATCCCAGGCCCCAGTGGACACCCGTATCACAGCACTATCACTGCAGCCCCATGGTCAGCCTCCACCAGGCAGGTTTTGGGTTTGAGTGTGAGGCAGCAGAAGGTCATGTGGCAGGAAACATGGGAAGAGGAGGGGTTGGAGCTGGAGAAGAGGACTCATTTCAGGTTGGATGTGGTGAGTTTAGGGGGCTTAGGGAGCGGAGGTGGTCAAATCTCAATTTCTCCATTTCCTAGCTGTGTGACTTTGGAGAGTTTCTTTAGCTCTCTGTGCCTATTTCCTCATCTAAAAAATAGGGATAATATTAGTTCCGGCCTCATGGGGTTGTTGAGTGGGGTCTGCACGCCGTTGGCCATCAATGTTACAGCTGGCCAATGAGGGACACACCTGGCGGTGTAGGTGTGCAGGTGGCACACCTGCCTAAGGTTTTAGGGGTAGAGGACGTCACCCAGGGGCGGGAGCAGAGAGTGAGAAGGGGCTTCAGGGGCTCCTGTTCCTGGACTCTTGCTCCTGACTGTTCCCTCTGCCTACAACCCTTCTCTTCATCCAGGTCTCTGCTCCCAAATCACTTCTGAAACAGGCTGCTCTGAACTCTCAGATCGCCACTGGCCTCCCCATCACTCTCCCTCCCCTTCTCTTGATTTATTCGCTTTCGGAGGATGCAGCGCTCTTGAAATTATAAATAAATTCATGTTTGTTTGTTTCACTACGTGTCAACCCCACTAGAATCTAAGCTCCAAGAGGATAGTGACTATATCCCATTTCTGCTGGAGAACAGTGCCTGACATGTAGTGGGTGTTGAAGAAATAATCATGGACTGGATGATTGACCTAAAAGGGAGCAACCGGAGGAAAAAGGAAAACAGAGAGAGTAGTAATATGCCTGGTGCCCAGGAAGGTGGGGGTGTCAGAGAGAGGATCCAAGGGCACCAGGGCCCCAAGTCTCAGGGATCCACTTTCTCTCCCATCAGAGCTAGGTCCCTACAGAGTTCTGGTCTCAGCGATGGGTGAAGGCTGCGGGGAGGTTGGCATCAAAGGGGGGTATTGGGGACTATCTTCTGCTACTCTGAATGGCGATTATATATTTTTTAAGTTTTCATAGTTTATTAATCCTCTGGTGAAAAATCTGCACCGTCGCTGCAGATAAAGTCATTCCTGTTTGCCAGCACCAGCACCACACTCTTGTGACTCCCTGACTATCTTCATTCTGTTCTTGAGTTCCTTTAGCTCTTTTCTCGAGGTCTTTTTCTTTCATGTCTTGCAAGTCTGCATTTGGATTAATTTTTCTTTGCATAATCCAAGGAATCATAAATCATACCCAAGCCAACACCACCAAAATAGGTTCTGTTTTTATTTTATTTTTTTGAGACAGGATCTCAGTCTGTCATCCAGGCTGGAGTGCAGTGGTGCAATCACTGCTCACTGTAGCCTCAACCTCTTAGACTCAAGCAATCCTCCCATCTCAGCCTCCAGAGTGACTGGGATTACAAGCACATGCTGCCAGGCCCGGCTAAGGCGTGAATTTTTTGTAGAGACAGGGTTTCGCCACGTTGCCCAGGCTGGCTTGAACTCCTAGGCTTAAGCGATCTGCCCACCTTGGCCTCCCAAAGTGCTGGGATTACAGGCATGACCACTGCGCCCGGCCCAAAATGGGTTCTAAATACAAAGATGACATCCAGTGTGGTCTTCTACTTTTTGAGTGGTTTTCTGTGTTAGGCATTGTTGCCTTCCCAGGGCGAAGGACACGGAAAACCATTTATTTCCGCTGAAGTACTGATTGGTCGTGAACTTCCTGATCCCGATAGTTATCCTGTGGTTTACAAGTGAGGTTGATCCCAAGGCAGCCAGGGAGGAAAAGAGTACAGTGGCATTTCTTTTCTTTCTTTCTTTTTCTTTTTCTTTTTTTTTTTTTTTTTGAGACAGAGTTTCACTCTTGTTGCCCAGGCTGGAGTGCAGTAGCGCAATCTCGGCTCACTGCAACTTCCGCCTCCTGGGTTCAAGCAATTCTTCTGCCTCAGCGTCCCAAGTAGCTGGGATTACAGGTGCCCGCCACCATACCCAGCTATTTTTTTTTTTTTTTTTTTTTTTTTTAGTAGAGACAGGGTTTTACCATATTGGTCAGGATGGTCTCGAACTCCTGACCTCAGGTGATCCACCCGGCTCGGCCTCCCAAAGTTCTGGGATTACAGGTGTGAGCCACTGCACCCGGCGTGCAGTGACATTTCTAACCCCAAGAATCCCAGGAGAGCCAAGAGACTAACAGGGGGGCTATGTGTTTTCACGTGAACTGCATGTGCTCTCCCTCACGCACCAAACTGCTCATATCAATCAGGTCTCCATTCCCTGCATACTTGCTCTGTAAAGGAAGAGGTAGTTCCTTCTCTCCTGTTCTCCTCATGCCCTCTGTCCCTACCTCACTGATACCTCCTCCAACCCTTCCCACCTACCAGGTGCCTGGCCAGAGCCCAGGGCTTACAACAACCTGGCAAAAGTGAGGGACCATGTCCCCATTTCTTGGGTGAAGCCCAGGAAAGCCAAGGGACTTGCCCCAAATCACATAGTAAATGGCAGAGCTGGGATCTGAAGCCAGGTCCATCTGTCACCAAGTCCAGTGTGCCTTCCATTCTGGCCTAGATGTCACCTTCTTCCCAGAAGGGGCTGAGGCTAAAGTTTGACTAGGGCTGACAATATCTGCAGTTCTCCAGGTGGCCACCAGATGGCTGTGAGGACTCACTTCCAGGTGAGACTTTTTTCCTTGCCTCTTCTGTCTTCACCAGTCCGAGAAATCCCTTGGGGAGGGAGGAATTGGTGGGAAGCGGGTGTTCGTGCATGCGTGTGTGTGTGTGTGTGTGTGTGAGTCATAGATAATCTCCACACCTGAGTCCTTTGTCTAAGACCCAAGGGTCTAGGCATCATCAGTGCCCATATTCTTAGCATAGACCCATTCATTCAGCCATTATTTATTGGCAGTTCCCCTGGGCTTAGGGTTTGTTCAGTGGGTGTTAGGGACAGAAAGATGATCTGGCCACATTCCTGCCTTTTCAACTGTCAATAGACACATTTATTGAGTATCTACTATTTCCCAGGCACAGAGGATACAGCAGTGAACAAAAATCCCTGCCATCTTCAGTGAGCTTCA
Source organism: Chlorocebus sabaeus (assembly GCF_047675955.1). Taxonomy (NCBI): domain Eukaryota; kingdom Metazoa; phylum Chordata; class Mammalia; order Primates; family Cercopithecidae; genus Chlorocebus; species Chlorocebus sabaeus. Next base: position 109,708,354 of record NC_132923.1, read on the forward strand.
GTTTTATTAATTAATTAATTTAGTTAGTTATTTTGAGACAGAGTCTTGCTCTGTTGCCCAGGCTGGAGTGCAGAAGTGCGATCTCAGCTCACTGCAATCTCTGCCCCAAAGTTCAAGCGATTCTCCTGCCTCAGCCTCTCAAGTAGCTGGGACTACAGGGGTATGCCACCACGCCTGGCTAATTTTTGTATTTTTTAGTAAAGACAGGGTTTCACCATGTTGGCCAGGCGGGTCTTGAACTCCTGGCCTCAGGTGATCCATTCGCCTCGGCCTCCCAAAGTGCTGGAATTACAGGCATGAGCCACTGTGCCAGGCCAAGCTTCAGTTTTAATGCAGAGAGATGGACAATCTACAAATAGATCCTTAAAATCTATTCAAGCAGGGAGCTCCTGGAGGCCTCACAGACCAGTGGGACAAACATGTACACAGATGGTCACAACATGGCATAGTAAGGTTACTTAATAAATATCTGGCTGGGCACGGTGGCTCAAGCCCATAATTCCTGCACTTTGGGAGGCTGAGGTGGGTGGATCACCTGAGGTCAGGCTTTCAAGAGCAGCCTGGCCAATGTGATGAAACCCTGTCTACTAAATATGCAAAACATTAGCCGGGCATGGTGGCAGGCACCTGTAATACCAGCTACTCGGGAGGCTGAGGCAGGAGAATTGCTTGTATCTGGAAGGCGGAGGTTGCAGTGAGCTGAGATCGCCACTGCCCTCCAGTCTGGACAGCAAGAGCAAAACTCCGTCTCAACAAACAAACAAACAAACAAAAACTCCAACATCTATTCAGCCCTTACTGTGTGCAAGGAGTTCACTGAGGAGGGAAGATCAACGTGGTTCCTACCTTCATGAAGCTTACAGCCTAGGAAACAAATGAGTAATCAATTATACATTAGGTATGTGCTCTGAAGAAAAGAGCAGCCGTTGGAATGTAGAATCACCAGGTGGACTCTCTTACGAAGAGAGGTCATGGAGCAAGTCACTTGAAGAGAGAACAGGAGTCTTAAGGAGAGGACATGACAAGTGTAAAGTCCCCAAGAAGAGAAAGCACTGATGGGTGTGAGGACCACAGAGAGGAGGCTCGTGTGTCTGCAGCTAAATCAGCAAAGGGGAGAGGGAGGAGAGGTGAGGTGGGCGGAGGCAAGATCATGTGAGACAGAAGTGAGCTCTTGGGGGCTCACAGGCCAGTGGGACAGACAAACATGTACACAGAGGGTCACAATATGGTACAGTAAGGTTACTTAATAAACAACTGGCTGGGCACAGTGGCTCATGCCTGTAATTCGTGCATTTTGGGAGGCCAAGGCGGGTGGATCACCTGAGGTCAGGAGTTCGAGACCAGCCTGGCCAATATGATGAAACCCTGTCTCTACTAAAAACAAAAAATTAGCCAGGCGTGGTGGCGGGCGCCTGTAATCCCAGATCAGTGAGGCAGACGTCATTGGTGGGAAGGAAGTGTTATGATCTGACCTGACACGTTTTCAAAGGGTCACTCTGACTGCTGAGTGCAGAACAGACTGGAATGGGGAGCAGGCCTCCACTAGGAGGCCACTGCATTCAGGCAAGAGATGGGGAGGGCTCTGAAGTGGAAAAGCAGATGGATTTAGATCTCTAGCTAAGTGCTGCAGCAGCTCAGCCTCATTCTGTGGCAGTCACAGAAGGCTTCCTGCAGGAAGTGGTCTTGTAGTAGTGTCTTGAAGAATTAGTTTGCCAGGCAAATGAAGTCCAGGGTTGAGGTGGACCCTCTAAGAGAGAGAACAGCTAGGATAAAGGAAGAGAGATATAGGGGGAAGGCACTGTTCTATCTTCTTAGAGGGTAGGAAGGTGATGGGAAGCACCCAGGCCAGGATAGAGAGACTTCTAGAGCCAGAAATCAAAGGGTTGTGGAGGTCAAGCCATTGTTGAAAAGTTGTTAAGTGGGGCCAGGCATGGTGGTTCACACCTGTAATCCCAGAACTTTGGGACGCCAAGGACATGAGATGTGGACATGAGATGAAATTGCATGTAAAAGCTCTCAAAATGTACATTCTGCTAGTAAGGGGTCAATAATTGCTAGCTATATATTGTCAGTTACAGGTGTGGCAACTGTGAAGTCAGAACCGGCCTGGAGATGATTAAGAGACCTGTTGGCTTAAAAAAAATTTTTTTTAATGGGTGCATAGTGGGTGTATATATTTATTGGCATACATGACCTGTTGGCATGCATGCATTCATTCATTCAAGACAGGGTTTCGCTCTGTCGCGCAGGCTGGAGAGCAATGCCATGATCACAGCTCACTACAGCCTCAAATCCCTGGGCTCAAGCGATCCTCCTGCCTCAGTTGTTGGCTTTTAGATGGGGACTGATGGTAGTGGAATGTCCAGGATGACCCCAGGAGAGTGTGGAACAGGGCTTGGGACTAACCTGGGCCACCATCGATTAAGAGATGGTTAGGAGAAGCAGATGGGGGAAGGAGGGGAGAGGAGGGGAGAAGGAAGAGGAGGGAGAGGAAGTGCCCCCTAAGGAGCCTGAGGAGAACCAAAAGAGGCTGGTGCCAGGGCAGGAGTGGTAGCTGTGGGGAAGGCTGCGGAGAGGCCCAGTTGGCCTAGTAATGGCGTCACCCCTGACCTGGCCAGAGGATGTGGTAGGCTGGAGGCAGACACAGCGGATGAGGGGCAGAAGGGAGGCGGGTGGAGGGGTGCAGTGAACAGAGAGGGAGCAACGGAGCTGAGCTTGGGCAACCAGAGGGCAGGGGCCAGCTGGGGCCTGGCCCAGCGGTCATGGGGCCTGGGTGGAGGGTGTACCTGAGAAAGCGGGGCCTGCACCCAGCCCTAAAGACAGGAAGTGACCTTGTTTCGAATCCAGATTTTTGCCACTGCCTCTCTCTGTGACCTCAAACGAGTCACTCATCTTGTTTGAGCCTCAGTTTCCTCACCTGTGAATCAGGGATCAAAGTAGTCTCTACTTACTAGAATTTTCAAGAAGTTGCCCTTGGAGGCACAGTAACCATGCCAGCCACCAGTCCTGGACCCCGCTTGCTTTAGTCCAAGCCCCGCCCCAGACCCCCGAACTCACCTGGCCGCAAGCACTAGCCACGCCCCTAATTGGCCCCGCCTTCACCTGGCTCCGCCCCGACCGACGAGCCCTGCCCCACCTGCCGCTCCCACTGGCCTCGCCCCCACCTGGCCACGCCCCGGTTGCCCAGGTCTCGCTCCGCACACGCTCAGCGGAGCCCAGTCTGGGAGGGACGCGCACGGCCGCTGTCCGCCGCCCACGGCCCCCGCCCCGGAGCCCATGGAGGCGTCGGGACCCCGCGCCTTGCGGACTGCGCTCTGTGGAGGCTGTTGCTGCCTCCTACTGTGTGCCCAGCTGGCTGTGGCTGGTAACTCGCGGGAGGGTATGGTTAGGGGCCTGACGGGAGCGGGTGGAGCTTGCATCTCAGCCAGTTGCCTCCCCAGGAGCAGCCTGGGCTTGAGAGGAGGGGCCTTTCTGGACGAGTGCAGGCCTCCAGGGGTGGAAGAGGAGGCTCCAGCTCTGTGTGGAGCCCTGTGTGTAAATATAGGCCCCAAGTGTGGGGGCCTAGGGAGCTCCAGGTGGTCTGGGGGAGGTGGCTCCAACTGAATCTGGGAACCCCAGATGTATGCAAAGGGAGGGGCTCTGGGTGAATGTGGGGAGGCTCTAGGTGTGTGTAGACCTGTTCTGTGGAAGCTACAGGTGTGCACTGGGGCTTGGGGATCCAGGGGCGAGTGTATGTGAGAGCCCAGATGTGTGCAGAGGGGCGAGGGCCGCCGGAGTGTTGGGTGGGAGGGTGGGCGGGTGCCACAGCTTGGCTTCCAGGAGTTCTCCCTTCCTACTCTACCGCACTACCAGGTAAAGGAGCTCGAGGCTTTGGGCGCGGAGCCCTGATCCGCCTGAACATCTGGCCGGCGGTCCAAGGGGCCTGCAAACAGCTGGAGGTCTGTGAGCACTGCGTGGAGGGAGACAGAGCGCGCAATCTCTCCGGCTGCGTGTGGGAGCAGTGCTGGCCAGAGGAGCCAGGTAGGGAGCTGAGCCCTCCCTAGGTTGAGTACCCTCAGCTCTGAACCCCAAGGACCTGGCCCCTCTCCCCAAATCTCCCCCCTGCACCTTCTCCCTCCAGGACACTGTGTGGCTCAAGCTGAGGTGGTCAAGGAAGGTTGTTCCATCTACAACCGCTCAGAGGCATGTCCAGGTAAGGGGATTCTTGCGCCTACGCCAAGTTGCATGGGTCTCCCCAGCCATAGCCTGCCCCCCAGGAGGAAACAGCCTCTCTCAGGGGTGGACTGTGCTCATCAATACCTGGGCCCAGTATCAGTTCTGCCTTTAGCTCACTGAGAAGTCCCCTCCTCTCTCTGCCTGTTTCCTCATTTGAAAATTAGTACAGGTGTATGGAGGGGATGGGAGCGTTAGCTCTTCTTCTGGTTTAAGGCATAGCAAGGACTTTGGAAGTTCAGAGGGAATGAGAGGGGGTGCTTCCTGGAGGAAGTGGCATCAGTAATGAGCCTGGAAGGTAGAGATGGAGAGAGAGCACATCTGGTGAAGGGAACTGTGTGACTGGGGCTTGCAAGTATGTTGGATGTTTAGAGCAGGGACAGGGCTGCATCTGAATCGGAAGTTTAGCGGTGGGTGGGGGCTGGGGTCTTGATGGGAGTCAGGGTGAGAAGGCTGCTTTGCTATGGATCCCCTGTCTTCTCAGCTGCTCATCACCACCCCACCTATGAACCGAAGACAGTCACAACAGGTGGGTACTCCCTGGGTATGGGGCAGTGGGAGGAGCATAGGTGCAGGGGAAGACAGCTCTGGGCTCAGGCACTGACATGCTCTGTGACCTCAGCCCTGCACCTCCTCCCTCAGAGCCTGTCTCCGCATCTGTGAAATGGGCTGGATGATGCCTTCCTCACAGAGTTGCTGTGCAGGTTTTATGAGAAGCTGTACGGTGCCCACTTCAGTGTCTGATTCACTGAAGGCAATCAAGAAATGACAGTTCCCATCCCTCCTCCCCATTGCCAGTTCTGGGAACTCAAGGTGACCCCTCGGGACTTGTCCTTGGAGGTGAGGGTGTGCAGCTCGAGTTGCTCAGGAGACATCCTCAGGGCCTGCCTACTGTATCCTCCAGGCCCAGAGAGGGTCACAAGGCGAATTCCTGGCATAGCAGAGGCGAGAACACCACCCCTTGCTTCCCATTCCCTTTCAGGGGCTGGAGGTCACCAGACTTGGCAGGGATGGCTGAAGAGGCCCTTGGTTAATTAAAGCCAGAAACTGATCTCAGAAGCTGAATTATTGATGGCTCAGCTCCCTCAGCTGGAGCCCCAGATTGGCCTCGTGCAGTTCATTTCTCCCCTCTTCTGCTCCTCATCCCCCAGCTTCCTTCTCTGGGGCTCCCTGAGTGGTAGCTGGGACTGTTGTTTGCCCTTTATATTGTCAGACCCCTTCCACCCCTTACACCTTCTGGGAGGTGGACCCAGCTCAGGCTGGGCCCCTTTCCACTGTCCCAGAATGCTCTTCCATCCACCAGCCCTGCCCTGTTCTGGGCACCCAGCCCAGGACCTGAAATTGAATCCCTGCTAGGAGTGGACAGGTACCGTGGCACAGCTGGGAGCCACCCAGGCATAGCCTGGCAACCATGGCCCTAAGGCTCTACCTTCCAAGGGGCAGAGGAAATGGTCAGGGGACCCTGTGTGAGTCTGGCTGTGTCTTGTGAGGTGACTTTGGCCAATCCTGTCCCTCAGCCCTGTTCCCCCCAACACACGCTGTCCAGTTCTCGCTTACCCACTTAGCAGGGTGACAGCTGGGGCTTCCACTTCTCCCCCTGCTCCTTCCCTCTCTGAGGGCTCTGACGTTGGGTGACACTGGGGTCTTAGGGCTTAGGAGTCCTAAAAAGGGACTACATCTTCTGCATCTTGGCTCTGAACCCTGAGGTCCAAGACTGAAAGGAATTCTGAGCAGGGGGTCTGAGTTCTGGCTCTGTCTTCACCCTATTGGGCTAGTGAGGCCCAGGGAGGGTGGGAGCCCAGTCACTGGTCCAAGACACCTATTGGACCGTGTGATCATGAGGCCCAGAGAGAATGTGGGTGGCATAAAAGCCACAGAGCAAGCCAGGAGCAGAGCCAGGGGTGGACAGCACTCCACCCTCCCCTGCCACTGTTCCTCCCACCAGGCGCTTCCCAACTGCCTGCAGGATCTGGACTAAACTTCTGAGCCCGGGGTTCAAGGACCCCATATTGAGGACCGGGGCCTCCAGGTTACTTGTGCCAGTTGTGGGGGTGGGACTGGGATCCTGGTTCACAGTGACTGCTATGACCCCTGCCCTGCCTCACCCCTGCAGGAAACCCCCCAGTCCCTGAGGCCCACAGCCCTGGATTTGACGGGGCCAGCTTTATCGGAGGTGTCGTGCTGGTGTTGAGCCTACAGGCAGTGGCTTTCTTTGTGCTGCGCTTCCTCAAGGCCAAGGACAGCACCTACCAGACGCTGTGAGTACCTGGCCAGCAGTACCTGAGTCCCAGCTCACCTCCTGGTTCCTGCCCCACCGTTCCCCTTCAGTAGCCAGGGTGCTGTCTTCTCCATGGGCAAGCCCTCAGGACAGTGACAGCATGCCCCATGTGAGCCGCACCCCCTTTGTCTCCTCCAGTTGTGGGGCTTTCTTTGTCAGGTGTTGGCTGGAACCAGGACTCAGCCTGGGCTGGTCTAGGAGCCCAGCTGAGCCCTCCCGTGTCTTTTCCCTTCATGCTGCCAGCAGGGAAGAGAACCAGTAGGTGCCAGCCCAGGCAAGCCTGTGGCCTGCGTTTGTGTGGCTGTGGGCAGGAGCTGGGCCGTGTGTCTAGCTGGGTTTTGCTCTGAGAAGGGGAGCCGTGCCTGAGGCCCTCTGCGTGCTGTGTGTGCTGTGGGGCGGCTCGCCGCAGCCTGTGTTAAAGTGTTTGCTCTTCCTCTGCTGCCTCCTCTCGAGGCAGGGAGTCCTTGGCTGGCTGAGGCAGGGTCACCTCCCTGAGTGTCCTCTTTGGCCTCCGCAGAATCTGACCCCCTTGGGCCTGCACTCCATTCGGAGTGGAAAGGAGGATGCAGAGGCTGGCCTCTTGGCCCCCTTGTGGGCAAGTGGGGGGCGGGGGTGGGTAAAACTCTGGCCACCCGTTTTTGGCTCCTGTGGGCACCAAGCAGGCTCAGTGTCTGATGCCTGACATCTCCTCCTGTCTTGGCCCTGGAACCTGCAGCTGAGAGCATCCCTCAACCGCCTCGTCTCCTCCATCGCCCCTGCTGGGCCCCCCAGCCTGGCACTGGGTTGTGTGCTTGCTTCTTTCCACCAACTGGCCTGGGCACTGCCCCCAAATAAAGGAACTCTGCACTGCGCTTCATGTCCTGTGTCTTGGGCTGTGTGTGGATTGGATGGGGTGATGGTACAGCCATTGTCCTCTTCTTAACAGGAATTCCACCTAGGACTCTCGCTGTTACCTTTTAAAATATTTTCACCTGGCCGGGCGCAGTGACTCATGCCTGTAATCCCAGCACTTTGGGAGGCTGAGGCGGGTGAATCACCTGAGGTCAGGAGGTCAAGACCAGCCTGACCATCATGGTGAAACCCCATCTCTACTAAAAATACAAAATTAGCCAGGCGTGGTAGTGCACACCTGTAATTCCAGCTACTTGGGAGGCTGAGACAAGAGAATCGCTTGAACCTGGGAGGCGGAGGTTGCGTTGAGCCAAGATTGCGCCATTGCACTCCAGTTCGGGCAACAAGAGTGAAACTCTGTCTCAAAAAAAAAAAAAAAAAAGGTTCATCTTTGACACCTGCTTAACCCCCACCCCCTGCCCCTTTACAGATGAGAGACTCAGGTAAGTACACATGCTCAAGTCATACAGCCAGACAGGACAGGGCTGGGGTTTCAGTTCAGGCTCTTCTGGGCTGGGCGTCGTAGTTCATGACTAGAATCCCAGCACTTTGGGAGGCTGAGGCGGGCGGATCGCTTGAGTCCAGGAGACCAGCCTGGGCAACATAGTTGAGACCCCATCAATAAAAAAGAAAAGGAAAATAAAAATAAAGAATAAAATGAATTCAGCCTTTTCTGACTCCAGAGTGAGCAGAACAGCATTCCAGACGCATCTCCAGGCTTGCTCAGCCTCCAAAAATCAGGTCTCTGTCCCAGTGCCAAGGTGGAAAGGGCCCCAGGGACTCCGAACAGCCATTTCTGGCCTTCCTCTCTCAGGCCCTCCTGGGAAGCCCTGCCTTCTGTCCCCAGACACCGAAGTCTTCCCTGATGGTAACATCTCCCACGGATGGGTACTTGTCAGGAGCCAGGCATGTAGCTGCGAATCTTATAACTTTTTATTTTATTTTATTTTATTTTTATTTATTTATTTATTTATTTATTTATTTATTTATTTTGCGACAGAGCCTCACTGTGTTGCCCAGGCTAGAGTGGCAAGATCTTGGCTCACTGCAACCTCCACCTCCCCCTGCCAAACACAGTCCACCTCCTCACCCCTCCCTCGAACCCTCACTTCCACCAAAGCTCCCAGCCTCTGGAAATCAGCCTCCCCTTTGTGCACTCCCCGCTGGCCTCCTAGAGCCCCTGCTGCTTCCCCTCTGTGGGATATGATAACATCCCATCTGCCTTGCCTTCTCTCTTCTCCAGCCTTCTGCATAAGCAGCTCCTCCTGCCTGGGTCACCCTGCCCTTGTTTCTCCCCCAGCACGAGTTTTCTTCTTCACCCTCCTCCTTTATTGGATGCTTTCTTTTTCTTGCAAAAGTAGTAAATGCCTGTGAGCATTTGAAAAAGGACTATACAGAAGTTTATATGAAGAGTGAGAACTGGGCTGGGTGTGGTGGCTCATGCTTGTAATCATAGCACTTTGGGAGGCCCAGGCAGCAGGATTGCTTGAGCTCAGGAGTTGGAGACCAGCCTGGGCAGCATGGCAAAACCTTATCTCTACTAAAAATACAAAAATTAGCTGGGTGTGGTGGTGCACACCTGTGGTCCCAAGTACTCAGGAAGCTGAGGTGGGAGGATTACTTGGGCCTGAGAGGTCCAGGCTGCAGTGAGCCAAGATCATGCCACTGCACTCCAGCTTGGGTGACAGAGTGAGACCCTATATATATATTTAAAAAAAAAAAAAAACTGGCCAGGAGGTACAGTGGCTCACACCTGTAATTCCAGCACTTTGGGAGACTGAGGTGGGATGACTGTTTGAAGCCAGGAGTTTGAGACTAGACTGGGCAATATGGTGAGAACCCATCTCTACAAAAAATAAAAATGTAGGCTGGGCACAGTGGCTCACACCTGTAATCCCAGCACTTTGGGAGGCCAAGGCAGGTGGATCACTTGAGGTCAGGAGTTTGAGACCAGCCAGACCAACATAGTGAAACCCCATCTCTACTAAAAATACAAAAATTAGCTGGGCATGGTGGCATGCACCTGTAATCCCAGCTGTTTGGGAGACTGAGGCAGGAGAATCGCTTGAATCCAGGAGGCGGAGGTTGCAGTGAGCCGAGATCGAGTCACTGCACTCCAGACTGGGCAACACAGCAAGACTCTGTCTCAAAATAAATAAATAAAATAAAAATAAAAATTTAGCCCAGTGTGGTGGCTCTGCCTGGAGTCCCAGCTACCTGGGAGAATGAGGTGGGAGGACTGCTTGAGTCCAGGAGGTCAGGGCTGCAGTGAGTTATGATGGCACCACCACACTCTAGCCTAGGTGAGAGAGTGAGAGCCTGTCTCCGAAAAAAAAAAAAAAAAATGAGAACCACCTCTTCCCTTGTCCTACTCTCCAGAAATAACCACAGTTCACAAGGTCTGTGTCAGAACTTTTTCTGTGAATTTACTACACACACACACACACACACACACACCTCTAGCATTTTAAAAATACAAAGGGGGATAACACAACACTGTGCATACTGTTTTGCATTTTCGCCCGTCTCATTTTAGATCAGATTCACCCTATGAGTTGTCTGAATGGTCCTAATTCATGTGAATCCTATCAGTGGCTGGTTGGGTCATTTCCACGTTGATGCTTACAAACAGCACTGTGGTAAACAGGCTTATCTGCAGATCTTGGCACACTCGTGGAACAGTCTGGGGAAGACAGATTCCTAGAACTGGAATTGCAATCTCAGGGCATCCGTCTTGCTGACACATCCTATCAGGCAAACACAGCCTCCACTTCCCCTGACACCTCTTGCACCTCAGCCCTCCTCACAAGCACCGGGGAGGTGCAGAGGAGGCCTTGAGGGAGGGTTTGCTGAATGAGTGAATGAATGAGCCGTTCCTCTCCTCCCTTATCACCTGAGGTCCCTCTCCAGCTCAGGCCTCATCCTTCACATCTGGCCCCTGGCTCCTGTGTCATCCCTGGCCTCCCGGCCTCCAGGCCTTCCTACAAGGGCTTCCTGCTCGATTGGCCTACATTAGCAGCTGTTTCCCAAGCCTCACGGGACTCAAGGTTGAGCATGGAGTCACTTTCTTTTTTTTCTTCTTTTTTGAGATGGAGTTTTTGCTCTTTTGCCCAGGCTGGAGTGCAGTGGTGCAATCTCAGCTCACTGCAACCTCTGCCTTTTGGTTTCAAGTGATTCTCTTGCCTCAGTCTCCCGAGTAGCTGGGATTACAGGTGCATGCCACCAAGCCCGGCTGATTTTTTTATTTTTAGTAGAGACGGGATTTTACCATGTTAATCAGGCTGGTCTCGAACCCCTGACCTCAGGTGATCTGCCTGCTTTGGACTCCCAAAGTCCTGGGATTACAGACATGAGCCACCACAGCCAACCAGAATCACTTTCTTAATGGTGCTTTTCACTGGGGGGGGGGCATGGGGCTTGGGTAAAACTCTGTGGCTCTCAGCATATAAGTGGCCAAGAGAACAGAAGTCATGTCCCATCCATGGGCCTCAGTTTCTCTTTCCTTATTCATTTAACTATTTTTTATTGAGCACCCATTTTGTACCAGGCCCATAACGCAATAATAAGGATTAATAGCAAGTCCGCGTAAGGATCGGAGGTGATGTCAGTATGACACTGGAATGCAGTAGATGCCCAGTAAATGGTAGCAGTTGTCACTATTCATAGCATTGACAAGGATTGAGGAAGGATTCCCAGTGGCAATGGCTGTAGAGCTAGACCTTCATGGACAGATGGGCCTTCATAGGTAGAGATGACTGTGAATGTAGAGGTCTAGAGAGATGGCTGGGGAGCCCTGGAAGCAGGATCAGAAGTTGGACTCCTTCAGCGTGCGGTGGCTCACGCCTGTAATCCTAGCACTTTGGGAGGCCGAGGTGGGTGGATCACCTAAGGTCAGGAGTTTGAGACCAGCCTGGCCAACATGGTGAAACTCCATCTATGCTAAAAAAAAAAAAAATACAAAACATTACCTGGGCAGGGTGATGGGCGCCCATAATCCCAGCTACTCAGGAGGCTGAGGCAGGAGAATCACTTGAACTCAGAAGGCAGAGGTTGCATTGGTTGCAGTGACCTAAGATTACACCATTGCCCTCCAGCCTGGGCAACAGGAGTGAAACTCCGTCTCAAAAAAAAAAAAAGAAAAAAAGATGTTGGACTCCATCCTGTTTGGATAGGGTAGGGATAATGCCCTTTCTCTCTGGGGTTGAGGGAGGAAATACTCCCACCCCCTGCTGGCTCTAGTCTGGGTGGGGTGTCCCTGGGGGACAATGGAAGGAAGTCTTACTTCATGTCCTCCCACCAGCCTGGCCGCCTTATAATCTGGCATCCTTCCCCTGGTGGCCCCAGCAAGATGGGTCTACGGTGGATCCTGCCTTCCCTGTGGCTCCTCCTGCTTGGGGGGCCTGCCTGCCTGAAGACCCAGGAACACCCCAGCTGCCCAGGTAGGCACCTAGGGTGCCCTCCTCACCAACCCACTCCTCATTCCCTCACTGAGTGTCCCTCCACCAAAGCTCATCAACCTCAAGGAGCAGGATGGGAGTTTCATAATCTGGGCTCTGCATGTAAATATATGCAAATGGATGCAAAGCATGCGAAACCTTGCCAGCTCAGGAGACAAGCATCCTGACAGAGGGAATCTGGGAGACAGGAAGAGAACTGAAGAGGGGTCTGGAAGAGACAGTCTACCCTGTGCCCACCCTGCCTGTGTCTCCCTGTAGGACCCAGGGAACTGGAAGCCAGCAAAGTTGTCCTCCTGCCCAGTTGTCCCGGAGCTCCAGGAAGTCCTGGGGAGAAGGGGGCCCCAGGTCCTCAAGGTGAGAGAGGCTGGGGAGTGGGCTGGGATCTTGGGAACAGGGAAAGCAGGAATGCAGCAATTTTTGTCTGTGCTAAGGGGCCATGACAAAGAAGCAAGGAACCTACCCTGTGCCAGCTCCAGGCTGGGCACCTGGCATCCTAAGACCAACTCTGCCAGCTAGGTGGTTTCATCCCCATTCTGCTGAGGAGGAAAGGGAGGTTCAGAGAGGATAAGATATTTGCCCACAATCACAAAGTGAGTGAAGGGTGAAACTGGGATTTGAATCTCTGGCTCCAAGTCTCTTGTTTCTTTTTGGTCCAGGGCATGGGGTGGGACTCAGGGCATCTCTGCCTTTGAGATTTCAGGGCAACCTGGACCACCAGGCAAGATGGGCCCCAAGGGTGAGCCAGGTGAGTAAGTGGGGCTGGAGACCTCCCTGCTTTGTTTGCCCCGTCTCTGGACTCTAGGGTGGGATCTCTGCTTGACTGCTGTGCCTATGACGGCTCTCTCACGGGGGAATGGATGGCTGGGAGGAGTGGGAAGGATTAGGAGAAGGGCCCGGGTACCCTATGATGGCCCTCCCACAGGGTATGGAAGGCTGGGAGGAGTGGGAAGGATTTGGAAAAGAGCCTGGGTACCAGCTCTGCTGGTGGCTCAGCGCTGGGGTGCTGAGACACCAGAGCCAACACTCATCCTTCCTCTGGAGCAGGAGATCCAGCAAACCTGCTTCGGTGCCAGGAAGGTGAGGCAGCCCTTGCAGGAGGTGGGAACTTGGGATCACATGGTGTTAGGTGTTGGCAGACCCCCAAGTGTGGCCAAGCCCCTCCCCACAGCCTCCTTAGAACCCCACTTCAGCGACCTGAAGGAGCCAAGAGGATCCCTGGGGCCCCATACCTGTTCCAGTGCCTGGGGGTGGGGGTCATGGAATAACCTGGGCACCACCCTCCGAGTCCATCTTCCCTTTCCCAGGCCCCAGAAACTGCCGGGAGCTGTTGAGCCAGGGCGCCACCTTGAGCGGCTGGTACCATCTGTGCCTACCTGAGGGCAGGGCCCTCCCAGTCTTTTGTGACATGGACACGGAGGAGGGTGGCTGGCTGGTGAGTGTCTGAGAAATGGGCTAACAGGCCAGGCCCAGTGGTCACTTCTCCTCCTTGGCTCCTAGGGGAGCCAGAGCCCACCAGAGCAAGGCATTTCCTAGAGGAATTCACTGACAAATGTTTAGTGAACCCCCCATGGGACCTGAAGAAGTATGAGGGCTTCACAGAGGAGGTGCCATTTGAAAGGACCTTGAGTCGGGTGCAGTAGCAGGTGCCTGTAACCCCAGCAACTCAGGAGGCTGAGGCAGGAGAATCGCTTAAACCCAGGAGGTGGAGGTTACCGTGAGCCAGTGAGCCGAGATTTTGCCATTGCACTCCAGCCTGGGCGACAAGAGTGAAACTCTGTCTCAAAAAAAAAAAAAACAACAACGGTGTGGAGGGGCATTCCAGCTGGAAGTAAAGATAAACTCAGGGAGGCGGCAGAGTACAAGAAGGTTTGCAGAGAACGCGTGAGTGAGCTGAGAGCAGGCGTGGTGTCGGCTACAGTCTGCTGGCACTGAAGGAGCACAGATTGAGGACCTCTGTAAGGGCCAGTTCCTGGATCAACTTAAGTGTGCCGGGCGCCCAGGCGCAGTGGCTGGCTGGACGCGGTGGCTCACACCTGTAATCCCAGCACCCTGGGAGGCAGAGGTGGGCGGATCACCTGAGGTCAAGAGTTCGAGATCAGCCTGGCCAACATGGTGAAACCCCATCTTTTTTTTTTTTTTTTTTTGAGAGGGAGTCTCGCGCTGTCGCCCAGGCTGGAGTGCAGTGGCCGGATCTCAGCTCACTGCAAGCTCCGCCTCCCGGGTTTGCGCCATTCTCCTGCCTCAGCCTCCCGAGTAGCTGGGGCTACAGGTGCCCGCCACCTCGCCCGGCTAGTTTTTTGTATTTTTTAGTAGAGACGGGGTTTCACTGTGTTAGCCAGGATGGTCTTGATCTCCTGACCTCGTGATCCGCCCGTCTCGGCCTCCCAAAGTGCTGGGATTACAGGCTTGAGCCACCGCGCCCGGCCTGAAACCCCATCTTTACTGAAAATATAAAAATTAGCCGGGCGTGGTGGTGGGCACCTGTAATTCCAGTTATTCAGGAGGCTGAGGTGGGAGAACTGCTTGAACCCAGGAGCTGGTGGTTGCAGTGAGCCAAGATTGAGTCACTGCACTCCAGCCTGGGCAATGGAGTGAGACTCTGTCTTAAAAAAAAAAAAAAAAAAAAAAAAAGGCCGGGTGCGGTGGCTCAAGCCTGTAATCCCAGCACTTTGGGAGGCCGAGACGGGTGGATCATGAGGTCAGGAGATCGAGACCATCCTGGCTAACATGGTGAAACCCCGTCTCTACTAAAAAAATAAAAAAAAACAAAAAAGCAAAAAAACTAGCCGGGTGAGGTGGCAGGCACCTGTAGTCCCAGCTACTGAGGCAGGAGAATGGCGTAAACCCGGGAGGCGGAGCTTGCAGTGAGCTGAGATCCGGCCACTGTACTCCATCCAGTCTGGGCGGCAGAGCGAGACTCTGTCTCAAAAAAAAAAAAAAAAAAAAAGAAGAAGAAGTGTGCAGGGCAATGGGTAGCCCCAAGAGAGTTTTAAGAGGGGAGGAGCCAAGCAGAACTTCTGTTTTAAAAAGTTGATTTGGGCTACACTGTGAAAGATGCACTGCATTGGGGGACCAGTGGAGGCAGGGACATAGTTTAGGAAGACAGCAGGGAGCCAGGCAGTAAAGACAGTGGAGCAGGCCTGACACAGTGGCTCACACCTGTAATCCCAGCACTTTGGGAGGCCGAGGTGGGCGGATTGCCTGAGCTCAGGAGTTCAAGACCAGCCTGGGCAACATGGTGAAACCCCGTCTCTACTAAAAATACAAAAAATTAGCTGGGCGTGGTGGCAGGTGCCTGTAATCCCAGCTACACAGGAAGCTAAGGCGGGAGAATTGCTTGAACCAGGGAGACAGAGGTTGCAGTGAGCCGAGATCATGCCACTGCACTCCAGCCTGGTGACAGAGCGAGACTCTAGCTCAAAAAAATAAACAAATAAGACAGTGAAGCAATGGAAATAGAGGTACTTAGGTTGAAAACTCTGCAGGGTCTGGGGCCTGCTTGTCTTGGAGAGGGAGGTGGAAGACATCAGGGTAAGGCCAGGGGTCCAACTTGGGCTGTGGGGGTAGCCTCTCTAATTTAAATATCTTGGTTCTTTTTTTTTTTTTTTTTTCTGAGACGGAGTCTTACGCTGCCACCCAAGCTGGAGTGCAGTAGTGTGATCTCGGCTCACTGCAACCTCCACCTCCCAGGTTCAAGCAGTTCCCCTGCCTTAGCCTCCCAAGTAGCTGGGATTACAGGCGCATGCCACCACACCCAGCTAATTGTTTTTGTATTTTTAAGAGATGGGATTTCTGCCGGGCGCGGTGGCTCACGCCTGTAATCCCTGCACTTTGGGAGGCCGAGGCGGGCGGATCATGAGGTCAGGAGATCGAGACCATCCTGGCTAACACGGTGAAACCCCGTCTCTACTAAAATACAAAAAAAATTAGCCGGGCGCGGTAGCGGGCGCCTGTAGTCCCAGCTACTCGGGAGGCTGAGGCAGGAGAATGGCGCGAACCCGGGAGGCGGAGCTTGCAGTGAGCCGAGATCGCGCCACTGCACTCCAGCCTGGGCGACCGAGTGAAGACTCCGCCTCAAAAAAAAAAAAAAAAAAAAAAAAGAGAGATGGGATTTCACCATGTTGGCCAGGCTGATTTCAAACTCCTGACCTCAAGTGATCTGCCCGCCTGGGCCTCCCAAAGTGCTGGGATTACAGGTATGAGCCACTGTGCCTGGCCAAATATATTGGTTCTTATAGTAAATGAAATTGGGTTATTTTGACTGACTCCCAGCAGCGCTGGCCATCTCCTGAGGGTGGGGACAGTGTTTCTGTCAATTCAATCTTCCCAGGGCTTGCAAGCCTGTGACATGAAGTTGAGTGTCAGTGAAAGCTAGTAAGGGAATGTAGAGTTCATAGAAATATTCAAAGCTGACTTGAAGGATCCCCATTTTATCAACAGGCCCCAATCCAAAGAGAGAGGGGTATCCACCCACCCCTCACAGTTCCTGCACCCTCAGCAGCTGGTGCCCAGCCTGGAGTAATAGCTGCTGTACCTCCCCCCGCCCGCCCCCGGCTAGGTGTTTCAGAGGCGCCAGGATGGTTCTGTGGATTTCTTCCGCCCTTGGTCCTCCTACAAAGCAGGTTTTGGGAACCAAGAGTCTGAATTCTGGCTGGGAAATGAGAATTTGCACCAGCTTACTCTCCAGGGTGAGTTCCCAGCAGGGACCTGGAGTTTGGGGGTTACTGTCTGCCATCCTGAATCCCTGCCCCACTCCTAAGATCTGAGGGTTCCTCCATCCTTGCCTCCCCTTCCTCCCAGGTACCTGGGAGCTGCGGGTAGAGCTGGAAGACTTTAATGGCAACCGTACTTTCGCCCACTATGCGACCTTCCGCCTCCTCAGTGAGGTAGACCACTACCAGCTGGTGCTGGGCAAGTTCTCAGAGGGCACTGCAGGTGAGTGAGCCTAAGGGCAGCAGAGGAAGGAGGCCGGATCCTTTCCCAGTGCTGCCACTGCCCCCATGAATGACCCAGGGCAATCCTGTCTCCTCTGTGGGCCTTAGTTTCTGCATCTGAGAAATGGCAATCATGAAACAG
Source organism: Chlorocebus sabaeus (assembly GCF_047675955.1). Taxonomy (NCBI): domain Eukaryota; kingdom Metazoa; phylum Chordata; class Mammalia; order Primates; family Cercopithecidae; genus Chlorocebus; species Chlorocebus sabaeus. The sequence goes on from NC_132923.1 coordinate 109,725,268, forward strand.
GATGGTGCAACACTGAAGAATTTGGGCTCTGGAGGCAAACAGACCTGAGTTTGAATCCATCTCTGCCACATAGTACCTATGTGACCTTGGGCAAGTCCTACCCCTCCACTGAGCCTCAGTTTCCTCCTCTATAAAATGGGCAGGGAGGCCGGGTGCGGTGGCTCATGCCTGTAACCCTAGCACTCTGGGAGGCCGAGACGGGCAGATCACTTGAGGTCAGGAGTTCAAACTCAACCTGGCCAACATGGTGAAACCCTGTCTCTACTAAAAATACAAAAAAAACATTAGCCGGGTGTGGTGGCAGGTGCTTATAATCCCAGCTACTTGGGACGCTGAGGCATGATAATTGCTTAAACCTGGGAGGCGGAGGTTGCAGCGAGCCCAGAGAGTACGATTGCACTCCAGCCTGGGCAACAGAGCGAGACTCCATCTCAAAAAAAAAAAAAAAAAAGAAAAAAGAAAAAGAAAAAAAAATGGCAGGGAGGCAAGGAGGAGGTTTTGGGTGCTGCCTGAGGCTCTGTTGAATGTTAGCACTCTCTGCTTTGGAAGAGGAACCAGGGAAGTCTTCTTTTAGAGAAACAGTGACTGTTGGGGAGAGATTTAAAAGAGGGAAGTGGTTATGAGGGAGTGCCTCAGGGAACCACCTTTCCTGACCAGGCACCTAAGAGGTTCCTCCCAGCTTTTCCTAGCAGAGTTGCTCAGACTGGATGGGAGCTGAGAGAAGACAAAGGAGCTAGAGAGAGGCTGGGGATTCTGGAGGGGGTAAGACGGGAGGAAAAGCTGGGAGTTTTGGAGCCAGACAGTCCTGAGTTCAAGTCCTGCTGCTGCTTCGACTAGCCGAGTGACCCTGCGCAAAAAACCTGGCCCCTTGGTGTTGCTTGTGGGGACTGATAAAATTCAACTCGTAGCTGCTTTGAGACTCCCATGGGATTATATCTCCAAAGGTGCCAGGCATGGTGCTGGGCACCAAGGTGCTTTCCATCCCCTCCCTGCCAGGGGATTCCCTGAGCTTCCACAGTGGGAGGCCCTTCACCACCTATGACGCTGACCATGATTCAAGCGGGAGCAACTGTGCTGTGATTGTCCATGGCGCCTGGTGGTATGGATCCTGTTACCGATCAAATCTCAATGGTCGCTACGCAATGTCTGAGGCTGCCGCTCACAAATACGGCATTGACTGGGCCTCAGGCCGTGGTGTGGGCCACCCCTACCGCAGGGTTCGGATGATGCTTCGATAGGGCCCTCTGGCAGCCATTGCCCTTATCTCTCCTGTGCAGCTTCCGGATCCTCAGCCACCTTGCTTTTGCCAACCACCTCTGCTTGCCTGTCCACATTTAAAAATAAAATCATTTTAGCCCTTTCAAGACTCTTTCAGTTACTGGGAAAAACCCTAGAGGGCAGAGCAGGGATACAAGTTTCAGCTCCTTTCAGGGAAGAATTTCCTTCCAGTCAGGAAGACGGAAAGGACAGCCTCTAAAGTAGTGAGGCTTCTCTCTCTGGAGGTGTGCAAGACAAGGCCAGAGGGGCATATAGTGGAAGGACTGGAGGAGATTCAAGCATCCATTGACAATTTCCCGAGGCCCTCTGTGTCCTGCAAGTGGATGGCTTTGTGGCAGGAATTGCACAATTGCACAGCTTTTTTTTTTTTCTTTTTTTTTTGAGATGGAGTCTCAGTCTGTCGCCCTGCATAGGTTGGAGTGCAATGGCATGATCTCCACTCACCGCAACCTCCGGCTCCTGGGTTTAAGCCATTCTCCTGCTTTGGCTTCCCACATAGCTGGGATTACAGGCACATGCCACCATGCCCTGCTCCTTTTTTTTGTATTTTTAGTAGAGACGGGGTTTCACCATGTTGGCCAGGCTGATCTCGAACTCCTGACCTCGTGATCCACCCGTCTTGGCCTCCCAAAGTGGGATTCCAGGTGTGAGACACCACCCTGGCTGGGAATTGCACAGCTTTCTCAGCCTGTCAGTTGCTCATGCTTGTCCCTTGTAAGTTGTCTGTTTTCCACTCCAGCCTCTGTTGCAGGCCAAGTTCTCAAACTCTGCCACTTCCTGCCTGTCCCATTGGGTGCTAGTTCGGAATCCAAGGTCAAACCAAGGAAGGCACATTTTTCTTCCACAAGGCAACAGGGCAATGAAAAAGCCATTGAGTAGCATTTAAGCAGTTTATTTGCCCAAAGCCACGTTTTAGTAAGTGGCAGAATTAAACAGTTAAGAGCCTGACAGGCGGTCCTGGGTTTGCACCCTGCTCTGTCATGTGCTGAGTGATCTTGGAGAAATTATTCAACTTAAGTCCCCATTTCTTGATTTCAGGGTCCACTGAGGCTTATACCAGGTTGCTGCCTCACCAAGAAAGTTGGGGATTCTTGGGGATTTGAAGCTGAGCAGCTTTGTAGTGGAAAGGGCTGGAGTTGACTCCTTCAAGGGGTGGCTTAAGAAATGTTTAAGAGTGGGAAGTGCTTCTCAGGTCCAATGGTCACCTTCTGCATAGAAGTCAAAGGTCAGCGGGGGTCCATAGCAGGTTGGGTCCTGGGGAAAGCAGCCCCCTAGCGACAGTAAAGGCTCAGATGCCAAGTCCCGCTCCAGGATTGAAGGCTCTTGGACAAGCGGCCTAGGGTGTAGGTTTCCCCCATCCCAGTCCCTCCCTGCCTGCACTCACTGGGCCCGGGAGGACACCCACTGTTCATCATGCTCTGCGCACCCTAATATCTCTAGAGAGCCATTCATTCAACAGATCCCTGCAGGGCAGGCCTTGAGGATCGAACCTTTTCCCTATAGCCCCGACCTCGTCACACATTTTATGTGCGCTTGCTGTGAGCAGTCCACAATCTTTGGCGTGCACAGGGGCATAGGCTGTTCCGGAAGCCGCCAGTCTCCAAAGTTCTGGCGGGACAGAAGGGAGGGGAGAGGCTGAGTCTCGAGCCGCTAGGGAGCGGCGCTGCCCCAGGGCCGAGGGTGGAGCTTTCTGGGTCGGCCGGGAAAGGGCTGGGCTCAGCCTACAAGTGAAGGCAGGACAGCGTTGGCGGGCGCTCCCTTGAGGAGTCCAGGTGGCGGGCACCTCCGGGCCGATTCCCAGGATCCCTCGTGGCTCTGAGCTGCCGACCACCGGATGCCCCAGATTCCTAGGACCCAATCCCGGATTTCAGAACCTCAGGACCTTGCAAGTCCGAGCTCGGATTTCTCCCTGGACTTTAGATTTCTGGAAAGGGACGTCAGGCCGGATTCCGGATCCCTAGATCCCGTGGGAGGTTCTCCGATTCCGACCGGATTCCAGATCCCAAGATTCCTGATCTGCCGGCCCAGGCTCCTGCCCCGCCCCGGGTTCCCAGTGCGCGGCGCCCCGCGCCTGAGCGCCCCCGCATGGCGGGGCAGTGTTCCCGGTCCGGGGCTGAGCGCGCCGGCAGCTGCTGGCAGGACCCGCTGGCCGTGGCGCTGAGCCGGGGCCGGCCGCTCGCGGCGCCCCCGGGCCGGGGCTGTGCGCGGAACCGGCCGCTCAGCGTGGTCTACGTGCTGACCCGGGAGCCGCAGCCCGGGCTGGAGCCTCGGGAGGGAACCGAGGCGGAGCCGCTGCCCCTGCGCTGCCTGCGCGAGGCTTGCGCGCAGCTCCCCCGGCCGCGGCCGCCTCCGCAGCTGCGCAGCCTGCCCTTCGGGACGCTGGCGCTAGGCGACACCGCTGCGCTGGATGCCTTCTACAACGCGGGTGAGCGCGCTGGGGGCGGGGCCGGATCCGGGCGGGACTCAGGGTCCTGGGAGGGGACCCAGCCGGGCTCGATGGCTCAAGGGAGGGGCCGAGAGGGTTACCGGGTCTAGGGGACTTAAAGTGAGATGAAGCTGAAGGGCTTGGGACAGGGCCGTGAAAAAAGTGGGATTTAGGGGATCTGGGGCGCGGCCAGGCTCGGGACGAGACAGGGATCCGGGCGCAGCTCCAGGGCTCGGGGCTGGGGCTTAGGCACCCTTCGGTCGGAGCGGTGCCCAGCGAGCCAGGCAAGGATGGGGCGGGGCTTTGGAACTCTGGGGCGGGGCGGGGAGCGGCGCGGGGCTGGACTCAGCCTCAGCCTCAGGAGGATGTCACGCGGATCTCTTGAGGACAATTACTGGGAGAGGAGCTTAGACTTAGGGAAAGGGGCTGTACCCGGGAGGCTGGAGTTGAGGAGTCCTAGCATACTGTTTCCGAGGATCGGGCTGGAGAAGTAAACAGAGAAGCGAAGGGGCCCAACGGGACTGGACACTGGGTGAGGGAGCTTAGGTTAAGTGGCCTCTGGGGCCAAGAAAGAATGGGCGGGGAAGTGGGCGGGGAAGGATGGGCCAGGGGCGGGGCCAGAAGGAGGCTATTCCCCCGCGGGTCACTCCTCCCTCCAGCCAGCCCGGATGCTCCGCCCCCATACTTACTTGCTCATGCTGGAGTCCGGTAGCTGTGCTTCCTGGATGTCCATGAAATCATAGCCTAAAATGAAGGCTGACCCGACGACCACTCGGACACAAAGACACAATTATCGACAGACAAAAATCGCATACATGTTGACTCGTGCAGGCCCTAGCAGACGCTGTCATACACACAGGTACAGTCAGACATAGTAAGCTGTACATGTCACACATATACACATACATACATTTAGGCACAGCGTTGTCCATACACACTGATGGTAGCCCCTTTCAAGAGACTGTGCTGAAGACCAAAGGGAGGGGACTTCTATGTTTGCGCAACTCCCACCTCCCAAATGTCCTGGAACAGACTCAGTTGGTCCACAGCCTCCCTTCCCCCATGCCAGGTGCTCACAGGCTCTGAACCGTGGCCTGAGGGTCCCAGCCCAGTGAGCCCAACTCCTCTCCTGCAACACCACAGAGATCAGTTCTGTGAAAGTGCCGGGGGCCCCTAAAAAGGGCCGACTGAAGCCCAAAGCAGAAACAGACCCTACTGGAGTCCCACAGCAAGGCAGGTCAAGCCAGGATGGACCCCAGCTCCTTCCCCATCAAGCTGGGCTTCAGGGATCAGCGCCGCCCCCTCTGTGCCTGCAGACGTGGTGGTGCTGGAGGTGAGCAGCTCGCTGGTACAGCCCTCCCTGTTCTACCACCTTGGTGTGCGTGAGAGCTTCAGCATGACCAACAACGTGCTCCTCTGCTCCCAGGCCGACCTCCCTGACCTGCAGGCCCTGCGGGTAGGTGTCCTGGGGCTGGTGGGGGCAGGCACCGGGCTGGGGTAAGGCCTACGCAGAACACCAGTATCTGACTGTCTGCCTCCTGCAGGAGGATGTTTTCCAGAAGAACTCGGTGAGCAGAATCCACCTCTCACTCGAAAGTGCCCTTTGACTTCCACTATGACCTCTGACCTCCACTAATCCTCCTGGCTTCCTCAGTCACCTAATGCCCCCCTGACATCCCATGTGTTCCTCTGTTTCCTGTTGCCTCCTCTCATGACGGGTGCCCCTTTCCTGCGATTCCAATTCCCACTGGTGCTGACCTTTGATGCTCTCACTCCCCTTGTCTAGCCCTGTGCTGACCTCTGATCTCACTGATTCCTGCCTCCCTCCCACCAGGATTGCGTTGGCAGTTACACACTGATCCCCTATGTGGTGACGGCCACTGGTCGGGTGCTGTGTGGCGATGCAGGCCTTCTGCGGGGCCTGGCTGATGGGCTGGTACAGGCTGGAGTGGGGACCGAGGCTCTGCTCACTCCCCTGGTGGGCCGGCTTGCCCGCCTGCTGGAGGCCACACCCACAGACTCTTGGTAATGAGGGCCCCCAGGGAGGGTGCTCCAGGAGGGGGCTGGTGAGGGTACGGTGGGCTGGGGCTGAGGTGCAGGCCCCACCATTCTCTCTCCCTGCCTCCCCTGCCCTGGACGTCAGTGGCTATTTCCGGGAGACCATTCGGCAAGACATCCGGCAGGCGCGGGAGCGGTTCAGTGGGCCGCAGCTGCGGCAGGAGCTGGCTCGGCTGCAGCGGAGACTGGACAGCGTGGAGCTGCTGAGCCCCGACATCATCATGAACTTGCTGCTCTCCTACCGCGATGTGCAAGTGCGTGGTGTTCAGAGAGGCAGTAGGGCAGCTGGCATTTGAGGTCAGACAAACCCAAGTTCAGCTCCTGGCTGGGCCACTTGCTCACTGGTGGCTTTGGGCAAATGATCAAATGTCTCTGAGTGTTGGCTTCCTTATTTGTTAGACAGGATGAGCATGTCGCTGCCTCCTGGGGCCGTTGTGGGGTTGGGAATGCCCAACATGGGGCATACAGCAGGTTCTCCCTGTGAGGTGTGGTGTCTGCTGGGCCTGAGGAGGCGTGCAGAAGATGGTGGCTGGGTGGGATGTCAGGTGTGGGAAAGGACCCTGGCCCAAGGTTCCTCGGGGCCTGGAGGCCCATGATGCCAGTACTTGCCGTTCCCTGATGCAGGACTACTCGGCCATCATTGAGCTGGTGGAGACGCTGCAGGCCTTGCCCACCTGTGATGTGGCCGAGCAGCATAATGTCTGCTTCCACTACACTTTTGCCCTCAACCGGTGAGTGGCAGAGCAAGGGTTAGGTCATAGCCACATAAAGGTTTCCGAAACCTGGGTCTCTGCTGTGCAAAGCCATTGCTGTCTGGGATCACTGCTGTTCGGGGAATTTGCTGACCGGGGTCACTGATGTCAGTAGGTCCCTGTTGTTCTGAGTTACTGCTGCCTGGTCGGGGTGGGGGAGGTGGTGCTGCCTGTGGTATGGTCACCACTGTTCAAGATCACTGCTCCTAAGGGTCATTGCATCTAGGAATCACTTCTATCTGAGGTCACTACCCCTAGAGAGGTCAGTGCTGGCCAGGGTCACTATCATTTTGAGGTCATTATTGTCAGGCCCATGGAAGGGTCCCTGCTGTTCAGTGTCTGGAGGTCCCTGAACAGAGTAGGCCAGGGCCATCAGGGAGGGCCTGAGCCCATCTTTTCTCTAGAAGGAACAGGCCTGGGGACCGGGCGAAGGCCCTGGCCGTGCTGCTGCCACTGGTACAGCTTGAGGGCTCCGTGGCACCTGATCTGTACTGCATGTGTGGCCGTATCTACAAGGACATGTTCTTCAGTTCAGGTTTCCAGGATGCCGGGCACCGGGAGCAGGCCTATCACTGGTAAGGAGCACAGTGAGTGGCTGGTGGGCTGAGCTATGAGATGAGGGATGGTGCTGTGGGCATCGGTCTAGCCTTGTGCCCCCTACCCCCACCCCAGGTATCGCAAGGCTTTTGATGTAGAGCCCAGCCTCCACTCGGGCATCAATGCAGCTGTGCTCCTCATTGCTGCCGGGCAGCACTTTGAGGATTCCAAGGAGCTCCGGCTAATAGGTGAGCACAGATCCTGGCTCTTGTCTCGTCACCCACAGGGGTTCAGAGGGGCCTGGGAAGAGGGCAGGGAGAAAGCATACTGGGTAAGAGTTAGGATGAGTTCATCCATTTTGGACTGTCCTGCCCATACCCACACCTGGGTCCTAATACCTGTTCTGGGCCCTCAGGAGCCCTCAAACCCACAAATGTTCCCTAACACATCTGCGTGTTCATATACCTGTGCCTGAGCTCCTGTTCCCACCCGAGATCTTGCCACACCCAATGATTTACTCATATCTATGTTCATGTCCACATTCAGGCCCACAAAAATGGTGGGCCTCACTCACCCCTCCACCCACACTCACTGGAGCCCATGCCCCTCTCCCCCAGGCATGAAGCTGGGCTGCCTGCTGGCCCGCAAAGGCTGCGTGGAGAAGATGCAGTATTACTGGGATGTGGGTTTCTACCTGGGAGCCCAGATCCTCGCCAATGACCCCACCCAGGTGGTGCTGGCTGCAGAGCAGCTGTATAAGCTCAATGCCCCCATATGGTAGGTGGCCCCCTCCGCATTCTTGGCCTGACCTGGGCTGTCAGCTCCTGCACCTATGTCCGTTGGCATGCTAGACTGAATCCTGAGCCAATGACCTGGCTACTTTTAGACCAGTGCCCGTGGCACCCCATGCCAACGTTCTGGCTATATCCAGGCCAGTTTCCTCTCCCTGGCAGTGCTGGTTGGTGCCTGCGCTGAACTGAGGATGCGGCTTTGTGTCCAGGTACCTGGTGTCTGTGATGGAGACCTTCCTGCTCTACCAGCACTTCAGGCCCACGCCAGAGCCCTGTGGAGGGCCACCACGCCGTGCCCACTTCTGGCTCCACTTCTTGCTACAGTCCTGCCAACCATTCAAGATGGCCTGTCCCCAGGGTGACCAGTGCTTGGTGAGGCTTGTAGGGGTGGTGGACCTGGGAAAGGGGTAAGCCCCTTCTGACCAACCCTACTCCCCCACTGCCTGCAGGTGCTGGTCCTGGAGATGAACAAGGTGCTGCTGCCTGCAAATCTCGAGGTTCAGGGTACTGACCCAGTGAGCACAGTGACCCTGAGCTTGCTGGAGCCTGAGACCCAGGTGAAGTCGCTGCTGAGGCCCCTCACTCACCTCTGCTGGGACCTTTTCTGTGGAACCTTTCTCCCATTCTCAGACCCTTCTCCTGTCCCCAGCACCCCCCATCACACCCCATTTCTTCTTGCAGGACATTCCCTCCAGCTGGACCTTCCCAGTCGCCTCCATATGTGGAGTCAGGTGATAGGCGGGACCTGGGGCCCCTGGAAAGATGGGAGGTGAGGGTCTCGCTGCCACCCAGCCTGACACTCACTGGGTTCTTCATCCCTTCCCAGCGCCTCCAAGCGCGACGAGCGCTGCTGCTTCCTCTATGCACTCCCCCCGGCTCAGGACCTCCAGCTGTGCTTCCCCAGCGTAGGGCACTGCCAATGGTGCGCAGTCTTTCATGGTCAGGGTACTCTGAGGACCAGGATGCCCGGGGGAGTGGGGGAAAGAAAGGGACGACGTCCCTCGGGTGCCCCGGCTTATGTGGGGACCAAGATGCCTCTCCCGTGAGTCTTACCTCCCCCACCTTCAGGTTCTGCGGCCTGATCCAGGCCTTGGTGACGAACCCGGATTCCACGGCGCCCGCGGAGGAGGCAGAGGGCGTGGGGGAGGTGTTGGAGGTGAGGACGCGGGACTGGGAGCTAGCGGAGGGCGAGGGGCCGCGGGCCCTGCTGAACCCTATCTCACTCCGTGCCCGGCAGTTTGATTATGAGTACACGGAGACGGGCGAGCGGCTGGTGCTGGGCAAGGGCACGTATGGGGTGGTGTACGCGGGCCGTGATCGCCACACAAGGGTGCGCATCGCCATCAAGGAGATCCCGGAGCGGGACAGCAGGTGCGGTGCGTGGCCGCGCGGGCGGGGCTGAGGGCTTTGGAGGGCCGAGTGAGCTGGGCCACGAGCGGAGCGGCTCCTGTGGGCGGGGCCTAGTGGGCGGGCTCGTAGGACCTGAGAGTTCGAGCCCTGTGGACTGGGCCCGTGGGCGGAACAGCCAGGACCGTGCGGGCGGGATTGAGGTCTGGAGGGTCCTATGGGCAGGGTAGTAAGGGTGAGGAAGTTGGGAGAGGGCTTGTGGGCGGGGCAGGTCCTTGGGGCGGGGCCAGGCTGGGGCGGGATGTGCTGGGCTTCTCTGCCCACATCGGTCCCTTTCCTCTCTCCCCTACCTCCCCCCAGATTTTCTCAGCCCCTGCATGAAGAAATCGCTCTTCACAAACGCCTGCGCCACAAGAACATAGTGCGCTATCTGGGCTCAGCTAGCCAGGGCGGCTACCTTAAGATCTTCATGGAGGAAGTGCCTGGAGGTGCCTGCCCTGTGTGGGATGGGAATGAAATTGAGGTGTGGGGCGTGGTACCGAGGCAGGCAGGGTTGGAGAGCCCAGGGGGAAATGCACCCTAGTGCGTGTGGGTGGTGTAGCCTAGAATTAGCTGAGGAATGGCGCTGGGTGATGGAGTTGGGGCTACGACATGGGTGTGTCTGGGCCTTGAGCAGAGATGCGGGCTGGAGCTAGTGGGTGGGAACAATGAACTTGGACTGTCCCCACCCAGGCAGCCTGTCATCCTTGCTGCGGTCAGTGTGGGGACCCCTGAAGGACAACGAGAGCACCATCAGTTTCTACACCCGCCAGATCCTGCAGGGACTTGGCTATTTGCACGACAACCACATCGTGCACAGGGACATTAAGGTAAGCCCTGGGGCTGGCCCGCCCTCATCTGCTGGGGGTGGTAGGGGAGGACATGGTCTCAGACGCAGGCTGGCAGATTAAGTGAGCAGACCTGTTGCAAAGGGTAGGAAATTAATCAGGGAGGCTCTTTAGAGAAGGAGGGGAGAAGTTCAGCTCTGAAGCCAAACCAATTGTCAGCTCCCAGCCCCAGAGGGGCATGTAAGTGGGATGGCAAGGGGAGAGTGTTGACAGAGGCAGGACCAGGCTGGGATCTCCAGGAGATGGGATCCCAGAAAGAGGGTCTAGTTCTGCTGGCAGGGGCCCAGCCCAGTGTCCACTAATGACTATTGATCAGGGGGACAATGTGCTGATCAACACCTTCAGTGGGCTGCTCAAGATTTCTGACTTTGGCACCTCCAAGCGACTGGCAGGAATCACACCTTGCACTGAGACCTTCACAGGTAACAAGGTGTGGGGGTGCTGAGTGGGGATGCTGACCTGGGACAGAAGATGTCTTGGAACTTTCCAGGGAATGGGGTTTCTCCTAGGCATGGAGTTAGAGTCCTAATGGGGAATGAAACCCAGGGTGAGTGATTGGGCCAGAGCTGAGGTGATGGCATCTAGAACTGGAGCTTGGATAAGTGATGAAACTGACTTTAGCACTTGAGGAGTGTTGATGTAGGCCAAGGTGGGAGTTGGAGGAAAAAGCTGGTGATGGAGTTCAGGGGGACGATGCAATCCAGGATGTGTGCTGGAGCGCTACTGTGGGTGATGGAGTCTGCGAATGTGGTGGAGCCCAGGGTGAATGATGGAAGCCTTGGCAGGTGATGGAGCCTCGGGTGGTGATGGAACTCAGGATAGATGTTTGATGACCAGGATAGGTGTTGAGGTACGTTTTGGATGATAGTTTCAGTATGGGTGCAGTCGGCCTGAGGATGATGGCATTCCCCTCCCCTCTCCAACCCCATGTTAAAGCCTAGATGGGCATCAGTGTTCCCGCTTCTGTCCTAGGAACTCTGCAGTATATGGCCCCAGAAATCATTGACCAGGGCCCACGTGGGTATGGGAAAGCAGCTGACATCTGGTCACTGGGCTGCACTGTCATTGAGATGGCCACGGGTCACCCCCCCTTCCATGAGCTAGGGAGCCCACAGGCTGCCATGTTTCAGGTAAGACCCCGTTGGGCCTGGCACATGGAAGTGGCATAGGGCCAGCCTGGGCCTTGGACACCTCTGAATGTCACCCTTGTTCACCCTCCTCCAACAGGTGGGTATGTACAAGGTCCATCCGCCAATACCCAGCTCTCTGTCGGCTGAGGCCCAAGCCTTTCTCCTTCGAACTTTTGAGCCAGACCCCCGCCTCCGAGCCAGCGCCCAGGCACTGCTGGGGGACCCCTTCCTGCAGCCTGGAAAAAGGAGCCGCAGCCCCAGCTCCCCCCAACATGTTCCACGGCCCTCAGGTGCTTGGAGGTGGCGGGATGGACACACTGGAGGGCAGAGGGGTTGTGGAGCTGTGAGGGGGGAAGAGGGCCCAGCTGACAGCTCTGTTCCTCCCTCAGATGCCCCTTCCACCAGTCCCATTCCTTCAGCCGACTCAACCACCCAGTCTCAGACATTCCCACGCCCTCAGGCACCGTCTCAGCACCCGCCCAGCCCCCCGAAGCGCTGCCTCAGTTATGGGGGCACCAGCCAGCTCCGGTGAGACCTAGGCTCCTGGGATGGGTTCCCTTTGCCTGGTTTTGCCTTTTTCTCCCCTCCTACAAAAGCCCTCCTTGGGGACCTGGGCACCTTGACCATTTGTGAATGTGGCATTTGGTGCCTCCCCATGCCCTGTTCTGGCAACTCTAACTTGGACTTGTTGTGTCCTCTCAGTGCGGGGTTTATCTATGTTCATCCCTGTGAGGTAGGCATAAAAGTAGGAGAGCCAGAATTCAAACCCGGCAGCAGAGGTGACTGCCTGGTTGCTGCCGGTCTTCAATCAGCCGCTCGCCCTTGTGCCCAGGGTGCCCGAGGAGCCTGCGGCCGAGGAGCCTGCGTCTCCGGAGGAGAGTTCGGGGCTGAGCCTGCTGCACCAGGAAAGCAAGCGTCGGGCCATGCTGGCCGCGGTGCTGGAGCAGGAGCTGCCAGCGCTGGCGGAGAATCTGCACCAGGAGCAGGAGCAGGAGCAGGAGCAGGAGCAGGTGGGCGGCCCACCCTAGCGCCCCCTGGTGGTAGCGCAGGGTCAGGACACCTGTTGATGTCCCCGCACCCCACCACCCCACCTCCGCGGCAGCGTCTCCTTTGGCTGGAACACTCGCTGACCACCCCTCTCTTCCTTCTCAGGGGTCCCGTCTGGGCAGAAACTATGTGGAAGAGCTGCTGCGCTGCCTCGGGGCACACATCCACACTCCCAACCGCCGGCAGCTGGCCCAGGAGCTGCGGGCTCTGCAAGGACGGCTGAGGGCCCAGGGCCTTGGGCCTGCACTTCTGCACGGACCGCTCTTTGCCTTCCCGGATGCGGTGAGGGCGCCTTCTGGTAGTCAGAGCTGCCCAACAACAGGTAGTGAGCTCCCCGTCCCTGGGGAGGTGCCAGGACTTGATGTTCCAAGATTCCCTGTCTCCTCCCTGAAGATCAGGCCTGCAGCAAAAAACCGTCTGCCCAGTCCTAGCTTCCCAGCCCCTCTCTGGACCTCAAGCCCGCCCATCCCACTTGCCTCCCGCCGAAGACTTTCTAGGCCTTTCCAACTCAAGCCCTGCCTCTAGTTGAGGCTCAGCTGTCTCAGCGGCGCCCTCCCTCCCCCTGCAGGTGAAGCAGATCCTCCGCAGGCGCCAGATCCGTCCACACTGGATGTTCGTTCTGGACTCACTGCTCAGCCGTGCTGTGCGGGCAGCCCTGGCTGTGCTGGGCCCGGGTAGGAGGGGAGTGCCACGGGCCTCCTGCCAGCGAGGGTGTGGTGCTTGCTGGGCGCGGTGAACATCGAATGGGGCCGGTGGGGGCCAGGCGGGACAGGGGCAGGCAGGCGCCGGTGGGGGCGTGACTAAATGGATATCTCCCATACCGGCACTGCCTGGGGGGCACCCTATCCCCCGCACTCCCTTGCTAGGATCTGGGGGTCCCAAACAGGCGTTGTGGCCTTGCCTGAGTTCACGGCGCCTGGCTGCAGAGGTGGAGAAGGAGGCGGTCTCACTGAGGTCAGAGGAGCTGAGTGAAGAAGGGGACTCCCAGCAGAGGCCACAGCAGAGCCCAGGCCAGCAGAGCCTGCTTCCGGTGGAGCCTGAGCAGGGCCCCGCTCCTCTGATGGTGCAGCTGAGCCTCTTGAGGGCAGAGACTGATCGGTAAAGCCCCTTGGAATCGCTCATAGCCTCTGCCGGGCTTCAACCCACTCCCCACTCACCATTCCATTCTACTCTTCTCTGCCCCACAGGCTGCGGGAAGTCCTGGCGGGGAAGGAACGGGAGTACCAGGCCCTGGTGCAGCGGGCTCTACAGCGGCTGAATGAGGAAGTCCGGACCTATGCCCCGGCCCCAGAGCCCCCAGGTGAGTGGGCCTTGGCTGGAGAACACTATTGGTGGGTTCGAGGCAGCTTCTAGCAGGAGGCACTCTTGGGCTCATCACCTGACTGCTTCTTGACAGCCGCTCTTTCAACGGACCAGGGCCTGGTGCAATGGCTACAGGAACTGAATGTGGATTCAGGCACCATCCAAATGGTGAGGTGGGGAGTGCTTGGCTATCCCTGACCTCACCAGCCAAAGCCTCCATCTCTGTCCATCTGCCCGCTCTTCTCACTGTGCCCTCTGATGCAGAGAATCTCAATACTGGAAGAACACTTAGTATTCTCTTCCCATTGTATGGATGAGAAAACTGAGGCCCAGAAGGGGGGTGTGATCTGCCTCAGTATTTTGGCAGCAGAGCAGAGCTAGTACCCGGGTCTCTGGACACATCTTTCTGTAATTTCTTATTTCCCTGTGTCTGCGGGTCTTTGTCCACATCCAGCTGTTGAACCATAGCTTCACCCTCCACACCCTGCTCACCTATGCCACTCGAGATGACCTCATCTATACCCGCATCAGGTACATCCTGGGTCCCCCAAGGGTGAACCATGCATGTGGCCTCATCCTGGCCAACTGCAGGCCTGCCTAGGTTCCTTCCTGGAAACCAAAGGGGCACCTGGGTCCCCTAAGGACAGAGGGGGCACTGGGCAGACAGTGGGTGCAAGACAGAGTCCAGGGCCACCTTCCGGCTGAGCCACACAGAGTCCATTACCCCCAGGGGAGGGATGGTATGCCGCATCTGGAGGGCCATCTTGGCACAGCGAGCAGGATCCACGCCAGTCACCCCTGGACCCCGAGAGGCTGAATGAGGGCATCAGAGGTCAGACAGATCCAAGGATGGATGAATGGAGAGGACAAAGGCAGCTTCTGACACACCAGCCCCAGGACCTGGGGTGACTGAAGGAAGCCAGGCGAGTGGGGGCCAGGACTGGTTCCAGTGAGAGAAACCAACCACAGGCACCCAAGCACTACCAGACAAAACGTATTAAACAGAACACTTTTGAACCTTTGTCCTGGCAATTTTGGAGGTATATGGGGGGAGGGGTACCCTGGGAAGAGCCCCCTAGGTCTTTTAAAAAAAAATTTTTTTCAGGCCGGGTGTGGTGGCTCACGCCTGTAATCCCAGCACTTTGGGAGGCCAAAGCGGGTGGATCACGAGATCAGGAGTTCGAAACCAGCCTGACCAACATGGTGAAACCCCGTCTCTACTAAAAATACAAAAATTAGCTGGGTGTGGTGGCTTGTGCCTGTAATCCCAGCTACTCAGGAGGCTGAGACAGGAGAATCGCTTGAACCCAGGAGGCAGAGGTTGCAGTGAGCCAAGATCACACCATTGCACTCCAGAGCAAGACTTTATCTCAAAAAAAAAAAAAAAAAAAAAAATTTTTTTTAGAGACAAGGTCTTACTCTGTCATCCAGGCTGGAGTGCAGTGGCATAGTCATATTCACTACAGCCTCAAGCTTCTGGATTCAAGCGATCCTTCCTCCTCAGCCTCATGAGTAGCTGGGACCACAGGTGTGCACCACCACACTCAGCTAATTTTTAAACTTTTTTTTGTAGAAATAACATCTTGCTTTGTAGCATAGCTCACTGCAGCCTCAAACTCCTGGGCACAAGCAATCTGCCTGCCTCAGCCTCCTGAGTAGCTGGGACTACAGGCATGTGACACCACCACTTGCAGCTAATTTTTAAAATTTTGTAGAGCTTGGTCTTGTTATGTTGCTCAGACTGGTCTTGAACTCTTGGGCTCAAGTGATGCTTCTGCTTCAGCCTCCCAAAACATTGGGATTACAGGTGTGAAACACTGTGCCTGGCTTCTCTGAAGTCTTTGTGGCGGAGTCTAAAGTTCCTTCATCTGGCCCCTCTTACTTCCCTGGCTCTTTCCTGCAATCACTTTTCTTCCTCCCTGCCCCAGCAGACACCAGCCTTTTATTGCCCTTAGAGCAGACTTTATTGACTTTCGCCAAGGGCAGGCCCTGAGATGGGGGTCCAGAGAGAGAGGCTTGGTCGGACTACATCCTAGGGGCCAGGTTGGTTCTGAGGGGTAGAAGGCCATCCACCCACTCGCACGGCTGCTCCAGGAGGGCCTGCCACAGCCGCTTCTCCTCCGGTGTGGAATCCATCCAGGGCACCTGCAGCCCATAGCTGCTGCCTGGATGTGGGTGGGCAGGGGTTGAGGGCATGATCACATTGGACACCTTGGGGCCCCCAAACACATAATCTGCCTGGTCCCAGATTATGCACTGTCCCCCATTACCACCCTCAGTTCTCAGTAGATATCAAAGCTCAGGAAAGGACAGAGAGGTATCCAGGGCCACACGCTGAGCCCCCATCTCCCAGGGCCTGTCTCAGGGAGCTACACCACTTACCGGTGCCCAGGCTGAGTCGTGTGCCCCCCAGCTGGCGGCTGGCCAGGGCTCCATGGTCCCAGAGGGAGAGCTCGGCACAAGCCTGGCGCAGGTCGGCAGGCCCAAAGCCATCGTACACCATGGTGTGGTTGAACACAGGTCTGAGGCTGCGTCGCACAACCCTTGTACGCTGGCGGCTGGCCCGGCTGTCATCAGGCAGTACGAAGCTGTGCGGGAGGTGGCCTGGCATCAGGTGACCATCCCTCACACTCCCTAGAGTCATCCAGTCACCATGTCCCACTCATTCTCCCTCACATATGTCCATGTCCCCTGGCTCCTGCCTGCCTGACCTCAGACCCTCACTGCCCTGGGACCTTTGCAGCAGCCTCCTCTCAGGTCTCCTGGCTTTAAAAGTTACAACTCCTGGCTGGGCGAGGTTGCTCACGCCTACAGTCCCAGCACTTTGGGAGGCTGAGGTGGGTGGATCACCTGAGGTCAGAAGTTTGAGACCAGCCTGGTCAACATGGTGAAACCCCATCTCTACTAAAAACACAAAAATTAGCTGGGTATGGTGGCATGCACCTGTAATCCCAGCTACTCGGGAGGCTGAGGCAGGAGAATCGTTTGAGCCTGGGAAACTGAGGCTGCAGTGAGCTGAGATCGTGCCACTGCACTCCAGCCTAGGCAACAGAGCGAGACTGCGTCTTAAAAAAAATAATAATACTAAAGAAAAAGTTAAAACTCCTGTTCACAGGGCTGCAGAGCAATGTCTCTGAAATGCAATTCTGCTACTCTCGCTGGCTCAGTGACTTTCATTATCTCCCTGTTGCTCCACCACCACCCCTCCTCAAGCAGTTTCCAAGGTTTTTCTTTCTTTGTTCCTTTCTTGTTTTTTGAGACAGAGTCTTGCTCTGTTTTGCCCAGGCTGGGGTGCAGTGGCATGGTCTTGGCTTACTGCAGCCTTCCAGGTTCCAGTGATTCTCTCGCCTCAGTCTCTCAAGTAGCTGGGATTACAGGCGCCCGCCACCATGCCTGGCTAATTTTTTGTACTTTTAGTAGAGATGGGGTGTCACCATGTTGGTCAGGCTGGTCTAGAAATCCTAACCTCAGGTGATCCACCTGCCTCAGCCTCTCAGAGTGCTAGGATTACAGGCGTGAGCCACCATGCCTGGCCTGTTTCCAAGGTTTTCAAAGCCTGGGAACCCCCTCTGCAAAATACAGTGTTGCTCAGAAGTACAATACCTGAAAGAAAGAACGCCTCTGGCTGCATCAGGGTGGACACCCAGAAGGGATCTGCCCACTGCCATTTCACTCTCTAAGGGTGGGGGCAGCATCTAGAGGCACCCCTAGAAGTCCCCTGGAAGCTTACTTTGAAGACCACTGAACTATAAGTTCCAGGCCAAGCCCCACAGCCTGGCCTCTCAGGTTCTCTGTGGAAGGACCCCTGCAGCCCTCAGCTTCAGCTTTTCAACAAGTCCTACAGGCGGCAGTCACACTGAAATGCAGCTCCTCAAAGGTGTCCTCAACTTTCCTGACTCCAGGCCTTTGCTCAAACCATCCCCTTCACCCCTGCTCAGTGGTGAAAGCCATGGCTGGGTGATCAAGGGTTGATTAGTAGGGCTTTGTCGAGGTTGGGCACTCCACTGCCGTCAAAAGAAAGGGAAGCCCCGAGGGCCAGCACTCCTCACCATTGTACGTAAGTGTCCAGGGATCCTGCCCGCAGTGGCAGGAGGTCCCGAGCCTCCTTCACCCAGAAGTGCAGCTCCCCGCTCGGGGGCAGTCCAGCGCCTGCGGAGAGGCTCGGCTCAGGCCCGCACACGGATGGAGTCCACCACCCCTAAACCCAGGGACAGGAGTCTCCCGCTTTTCAGGGCGTGTCCAGCTTGGCCTCTCCGGCTATCACTCACCCTCGGAGCCGGCGGGGATGTACTTGAGGGACAGGGCGAGTAGCCCGCGGCTCAGAAGGTCGTCGGGAGAGAGTGGAACCTGCGAGAGGCGGGCTTGTCGTGGAGCAGGGGCTAATGGAAAGGGGTCTCAGGAGGGTGGGGTCTGCAGACCCGGATGGGGTGCGGTTAGCAGAAACGGCGGGGCCTGCAGGGCGGAACCTAGGGGTCCCAGTGCCCTCATGGAAGGGGCCGTGGCAGGCCGGCTTCACCTGGGGCCGTGAGGTTAAGAGGTTGAGGGGAGGCTCTGTCGAAGGAGGGGTCTGAGGGGGCTGCGGGAGAGCCTGGTGGGGTAAATGCAGGAGACCCGGGTCGCAGGTCTCCCCACGCGGCCTGGCTGCCTCACCCGGGGCTGCAGGGGGAGCCAGGTGGGCTCAGAGCCCCAGTCCCACGTGTCCAAGGGCACTTCAGCTTCACCCAGAAAGATGTTGCGACCCAGGCTTTCGCGGTGCCACACGGACAGGCTCAGCACGCGGCCCTGGAGCTCGGCCTGCGGGACGGAGTACTGGGGACAGGAGGTGCGCTTTAGCGGAGCACTGCTGGTGGCCCGCGTAGATGCTGCGCGAGTTGGCTGGGGCGGGTCCTACCACGTTCCTACCTTGAAGGAATTCTGGGGAGCCCCGAAGGGCATTAATGGGGGCCTGGACTATCACCACGCCCACCACAAGGCTGACACACTGGAGAACGACTTAATAGCCCCCCGCCGATCCTCCGGGCTGCCCTTGCCACCTCGCCCCGCAGGAAGGGGCGTCCTGTTCATTAACGGGGAACCGCACCGTGGTCCCAGCCTCACCCGGAGAGTCTCGTTGAAAACCGGATTCAGATTCCGTTTCTTCACTGCCGTCTTGCGCTTGCTCTGCTTATCCGGGAGGAGGTAGCTTTTGACGTAGCTGGGAAGGTGAGAACCCGAGGTGAGGAGGGGCCCTCCCAGAGTCTTCTCCCCTGCCTGTGGGGCCCCCCAGCCACCACCCTGAACACATGCCAGGCCTCGTGCTAAGCGCTTTACAGGGATTGTCTCAATCCCACGCCTCCCAATAACGCTGTTGTTCCCATTTTGAAGATGAGAACGAGGAGGCCGGCCGAGACCCTGTGAATGGTGGGCTGTGACAGCCGCGCCCCGCTTGGCCGACCGGGCACTCACGGGTCCGAGCGGCGGCGTCGGGCGGCGGCCAGGCCCTGGCACTGGATCACGTGCACGCGCAGCTCGGAGGCACCCGGCTCGTAGTGCAGCGCGAAGTGCACGGAGCCGCGGACCTGCACCGCCTCCGCCTCGCCGGACAGGCTCATCTGGCTGCCGCTCAGCTGCGGACGGGATTGGGTGGGAGTCAGGGCCGCTCGCAGGGCTCACGTCGGGGCCGGGGGCAGCGCGGAGGCTTCAGACCGGAGTTATGGGTGGTAGGCCAGGGGGCTGCAGCGTTGGGTCCCGCGGCGAGGGAGGGGCAGGCAGGGGCTGCGCGTCGGAACGTGTCCACCTCCCCGGCCGCCCGGGTCCCCTCCCTCCCGCCTCACCGTGGAGGAGTTAAGGCTGGACACGGAGGAGCTGCTACTGAGCATGCGGTCGAGTGAGGGGTCCGGCCCCGGGGCCTCCTCCCCGTTCTCCAGGATCTGGGACGCGGCCTTGGTCTGCAGAGGGGGCAAGTGACGGGGCGCCCCTTCTTTCCCCGCCCCTGCCCCGAGCGCCCTGGGTCGCGGGCGGCTCGCAGCCCTGGGCAGGAGCGCTCCCCGCCCGGAATCCGCTCCGGATCTTGAGAGCAGCCGCGGGCCACTCCCGCCTACCTGGGCTTGCGGGGGCCGCGGCTCCTGCCCTCCCCTCGACGCGGGCTCCAGCTCCGGATCCGCCTTCTCGGCACAGACCGGCAGGTCTCCTTGGCCAGGGTCTGGGGTGGGGCATGAGACGCTAAGCGAGCCCTCTCCTGCCCGCCCCTGAACGAATTTGGAGGAACTGGTTTACAACTCCAGCGAGCTGCAGATTCAGGCCCCGGTGCTGCCCTGGGATCGTCCCCACCTCCGAGGCAGGGTGGGAGTAGGGGTGAGGAGGGTGAACGCAGGTGGTTGGGGCCCTTTAGAGCTGCCTCTGACCCCTGAAACCTCTCTGTGCTCCCCAACAGGCGCTCCCACTCACCTTCCTGGGCCTGGGACGCCTCCTCAGGATCTGAACCCTTTAGCGGGACAGAAGGCGATGGGAAATCAGGTCCCTGAAGGAAGGAAGGGATAGAGGTCACAGTGCGGGGGCTGGTGAAGAAGGGGTCAAAGGTCATATTGGGGTCAGAGGTCACAGACTCCAGCCAGCTACCCCAGTTTCAGGTTTAGGGCAGCCCACGGGGCAGGGCTGGCAGCAAGCTGCAGGAGCGGTGGGACCGGGGCTTCACAGCCCACCCCGCAGGGCTTGTGCCGCCTGACTCCCTGCTCCCATTGGTGAGAGCATTGGTACCTGAGTCCTGCACCTCTGCCAGGCCAGGCCAGCCCCAGTCCCTCCACACTCCTTTTTTTTTTTTTTTTTTTTTTTTTTTTTAATTGAGAGGGAGTTTCACTCTTGTTGCTCAGCCTGAAGTGCAATGGCGCGATCTTGGCTCACCACAACCTCCACCTCCCAGGTTCAAGCGATTCTCCTGCTTCAGCCTCCTGAGTAGCTGGGATTGCAGGTTATGCACCACCATGCGCGGCTAATTTTGTATTTTTAGTAGAGACGGGGTTTCTCCATGTTGGTCAGGCTGGTCTCGAGCTCCCGACCTCAGGTGATCCACCCGTCTCAGCCTCCCCTACAGACGTGAGCCACCGTGCCCGGCCTTTTTTTGAGACGGAATCTCGCTCTGTCACCCAGGCTGGAGTGCAGTGGCTGGATCTCAGCTCACTGCAAGCTCTGCCTCCCAGGTTTACGCCATTCTCCTGCCTCAGCCTCCGAAGTAGCTGGGTCTACAAGCGCCCGCCACCTCGCCCGGCTAGTTTTTTGTATTTTTTAGTAGAGACGGGGTTTCACCGTGTTAGCCAGGATGGTCTCGATCTCCTGACCTCGTGATCCGCCCGTCTCGGCCTCCCAAAGTGCAGGGATTACAGGCTTGAGCCACCGCACGTGGCCCTTTTTTTTTTTAAATTTTATTTTTTATAGAGATGGGGGGCATTTTGCTATGTTGCCCAGGCTGGCCTTGAACTCCTCAGCTCAAGCGATCCTCCTGCATCAGCCTCCCAAAATGCTGGGATTACAGGCATGAGCCACTGCCCCTGGCCCCACTTCACCCCTTAATAGCCAGATTCAGAAGTTCCCTTAGAGGCTGGATCCATACCACTGTTCACCACTGTTCCACCCAGGAGATGATGAGGTGCAGACACGGGAAGGGACATGTCCAGGGTCTCCCCATTCCCAGGCTGGGGCTCTTTTCCCCCCTGCCCCCCCCCCCCCACATTCCGCCTCCCTTCCAGGGACACTGTACTGACTTGCTGGTTCATTCACTCTTACCTCAGTCTCCCTGAGCCTCTCCTGAGGGGTCTCATCAATGTTGAGCCTAGGAGTAGGGAGAGGACACTCTCAGAGGGAGGGACCTGGTTACTGGTGGGCACCATCTCCCTCTTCCCGAGACCCCTCCTCACCTGGGTTCTGGCCCCTCTTCCTTCTCTTTCACAGCAACCTCAGCCTCCCCGTCGCTGCCTGGAGCCTGGTCTCCTGGGCGCAGGTGAGAAGTTCTGTGAGCCCCCATGCTCAGGAAGCCTGGCTGTGACTCGAGAGAGGCCCTGGGAGATGCCCACCCACCCGCCCACAGAGGGGCATTGCTCACTCAAAGACACACAGTACCAAGGGCAGCCAGGACTGGAGCCCCGTCCACATACAGACAGCGCCCTGGATGGCACATGGCTTGCCCTGCCCCGAAGATCTCTCACCCCTGGCGTTCTTCTTCCTGCGCATAGAGGCTCGGACAAGGTCAGAGCCGAAGTGGGCATTGTGGTGCCGCTGGGAGCGTGCTTCCTGGAACCAGTCCCCTGTCAGGATCTTCAGCTGCCCAGGGTCTGCCAGTGAGGCCCGGAGCTTGCTGGAGGAAGGGGGAGGGTGTGGCTGTCATGACTCACTCAAGCAACATTCCACCACCCACATGGTACCAGGCTTGGGACCAGGGGCCAGGGACCCAACAGCAAATCAGACTTGATCTGTGCTGTGGAGGAGCTCGGGCTGCTGGGGAGACCGAGTCCAGAAGAGACAAGTACACTATAGTGAACCGGATGATGTGATAGAAATAAGAAGAGCCAGCTCTGCCTGGGAGAATCCGGGAGGGTTTCCCAGAGGAGGTGACATTTGAATTGCCTTTATTTATTTATTTACTTAATTATTTTGAGATGGGGTCTCCCTCTATGCCCAGGCTGGCGTGCTATGGCGCAATCTCAGCTCACTGCAACCTTCACCTCCCAGGCTCAAGTGATCCTCCCACTTCAGCCTCCCGAGTAGCTGGGACTACAGGCGCGTGCCACCTTGCTCAGCTAATTTTTTGTATTTTGTTTTGTAGAGACGGGGCTTTTCAATGTTGCCCAGGCTAGTCTCTAACTCCTGGACTCAAGCGATCCACCTGCCTCAGCCTCCCAAAATGTTGTAAACCACTGTGCCCAGTCTTGAATTTCTTCTTAAAAGACAAATTGGAATTCTCCAGGTAGAGAAGGATAATAGTTATTACACTTTTTATTTTATTATTATTTTTTGAGACAGGGTCTTGCTCTGTTGCCCTGGCTGGAGTGCAGTGGCATGATCATGGCTCATTGCAGCCTGACCTCCTGGGTTCAAGCAATCCTCTCACCTCAGCTGCCTAAATAGCTGGGACTACAGGCACATACCACCACGCCAGGCTAATTTTTTAATATTTTGTAGAAATAGGGTCTCACTGTGTTGTCCAGGCTGGTCTTGAATTCCTGGGCTCAAGCAATCCTCCCGTCTCAGCCTCTCAAAGTGCTGGGATTACAGGAGTCGCCACTATCCCCGGCCAATTCCTCTTAAATCAGTGAAGTAGGACTCCTTAGCCCCATTTTATAGACAAGGAGCGTGGAGCTCAAGGAGGTCAGGTGAGTTGCCAAGGCTACAAAGCTAGGAAGTATCTGTCCCCAAACATTGCTTGTAACACCCATGCTCTTCTACCACCGTGCTCTTCCAGTACCAGCATAGGCATAGTAGTGAAGTGTGGGTTCAGGGACTGGGGAGCACCTGAGTGGCTGGAGGGGTCACTTTGTGTCTGTGTGTTGGGTGGGGGTTATGGTGGAAGAGGAGATGGTGGGGGCTGGCAAGGATCGACCAGGGAGGCCCAGAGGACCTTGCCTAGGAGCTTGTCCTTGACACTGGGGAGCCAGGAGAAGTTTCAGCGGGGACATTAAGGACAGATCTGGCCAGGCACGGTGGCTCGCATCTGTAATCCCAGCACTTTGGGAGGCCGAGGCGGGTGGATCATCTGAGGTCAGGGGTTTGAGACCAGCCTGGCCAACATGGTGAAACCTCATCTCTACTGAAAATACAAAAAATTAGCTGGGCGTGGTGGCATGTACCTATAATCCCAGCTACTTGGGAGACTGTGGCAGGAGAATTGCTTGAACCCGGAGGGGTGGAGGTTGCAGTGAGCCAAGATTGTGCCACTTCACTCCAGCCTGGGCGAAAAAATGAAACTCTGTCTCAAAAAAAATAAAAATTAAAATTAAAAAAGGACAGATCTGGGGAGGATCAGCTGCAGGAGGTGGGCCCAAGAGGCAAGCCTGGAGGCAGAGAGGCTGGCGAGAAAGCTGGTGCAGTCACCCCTGGAGAAGTGATGAGCTGTGAGCTGACCAAGGCCAGAGGAGACTAAAGGGCGAAACCAAGAACCACGCAGACATCTGACGGCAGTGGTGTCAGTAGGGAGCAGGGTAGGGGGCACTCAGGCCTCTCAATGCTCCCTGGCCAGGGTCTGCCCTGCCTTACCTGACCCGCCCTTCCTCCAGCTGGCGCAGGCGGGCATCTCGTTGGAGGACACCAGCAATGGCCTCCTGCTCCTCCTCTGTCAGGAAGCTGAGGTCCAATAGTCCTTCAGTCTCAGGCTTTGGCCCATGCGCCATGGGGAGGGAGGGCAGAGCCCAAAGCCCCTCTTGAGATGGGTGGCCCCTCTGGGGCATCAGCTGGGGCTGTGCCCCAGCTGGGCACACGTAGCTTCCTGGGGGCAGACCAAGGGTCAGGTCAAGCCCTGCACAAATGCTTGGCACATCCTGGAACCAACAGCCCTTTTCTCCCCAAACACTTGGCCAGGTATGTGTAGGGTGCCACCCCAGGACGGCTGAGCTCAAGGTGGGGTGACAGGCACTCATGCACACATGCATACACTGGCCCTTGAACGCACTCAGGGACATAGTGGAAGAAGCAAGAGACACACATGCACACACCCTGAGGTAGGGCCACACAGAACTGCAGCGATGGAACACACAGACACACGTGCACACGCGGATCCACGTAGGCATAGATATGGCCGCACATGCACATAGACACCTGCATAAAGACAGGCGCATGTACAGCTGTTCCCCCAGAAAGGGCCCTCTACAGACACAGACCCGGACCTGTGCCCACGAGAGACATGCACACACATTCTTTTTTTTTTTTTTTTTTTGAGAAGGAGCTTTGCTCTTTTGCCCAGGCTGGAGTACAGTGGCGCGATCTCATCTCACTGCAACCTCCGCCCGACGGGTTCAAACAATTCTGCCTCAGCCTCCTGAGTAGCTGGGATTATAGGCACACACCATCATGCCCAGCTAATTTTTGTATTTTTAGTAGAGACGGGGTTTGACCATGTTGACCAGGCTGGCCTGGAACTCCTGATCTCGTGATCCGCCCGCCTCGGCCTCCCAAGGTGCTGGGATTACAGGTGTGAGCCACCACGCCCAGCCCTACACATGTTCTTAAATCTGCACACAGTGGCCAGGCGTGGTAGCTCACACCTGTAATCCCAACACTTTGGGAGGCCAAGGTGGGCCGATCACTTGAGGTCAGGAGTTTGAGACCAGCCTGACCAACATGGTGAAACCCCATCTCTACTAAAAATACAAAAATTATGGCCGGGTACAGTGGTTCACCCCTGTAATCCCAGCACTTTGGGAGGCCGAGGCGGGCGGATCACCTGAGGTCAGGAGTTTGAGATCAGCCTGACCAACATGGACAAACCCCATCTCTACTAAAAATATAAAATTAGCTGGGCGTGGTGGTGCATACCTGTAATCCCAGCTACTCGGGAAGCTGAGGTGGGAGAATTGCTTGAACCTGGGAGGCAGAGGTTACGGTGAGCCAAGATCACACCATTGCACTCTAGCCTGGGCAAAAAGAGCGAAACTCCGTCTTCAAAAAAAAAAAAAAAAAAGAAAAAAGAAAAGAAAAATTAGCTGGGTTTGGTGGCACATGCCTGTAATTCCAGCTACTTGGGAAGCTGGGGCAGGAGAATCTCTTGAACCCAAGAGGTGGAGGTTGCAGTGAGCTGCGATGGCGCCACTGCACTCCAGCCTGGGCAACAGAGTGAGACTCTGTCTCAAAACAAAAACAAGCAAAAAAACCTGCACACAGCACATGCACACCAACAGGGATGGGCCCACCCGGATGGATCACCTAGACAAGAACAAGTCTGGGAACAAATGTGTCCCTCAATAAAGATGTACATAAAAATCACACAGACTCTGGCACACACACATTGTCCAGCTATCTGAGCTGTGAGCTCCTTGGAGGCAGGGAGAGGGAGTGACCCTCAAAGCCAGTACTTTGCACACAACAGATGGTTGGTAAAATTTTGATTAATTACATGCAGAAATATACCTGCACATACATGGGAATGCACACATACAACCACCCACCTAGACAGACACACACACGCATACACACACACACGTGCGCGCACACACACACATGCACACACACACACACATGCTCACTCCCCTGGGCCAGGAACCTCACAGCCTGGGTCCCTTCCCGCCACCCTTCACCTCCACCCTGCCCTGGCCCACTTGGCCTTCCTGTCTGAGGCAACCTCCTCCTCAGCCCACACCCCCAACTTCCTCCTCTGAGGTAACTGCTGCACACACTCCCACCGAGGCCTCCAACCCAGGGATGCCCCCGCCGCCAGCCCTGCCCTCTTGCCTGGAGCCACCGGGCCCCTCTGCTCTGGCCACACGGTTCTCCCAAGATCAGGGTGGGGTCCCGGCAGTGGAGGCCTAAGCTGGCACAGCAGCCCATGCTCAGGTACCACAGTGACTCCGGAAAGAAAACATTTGCCCAGCGCTGAGGGGCATGTAGACGTGGCAAGGGGCCCATGACTTGGTCAGGGCTGTGTCCTGAGCCCACTGGGCGGCCTCTCCTCTCTTCCCCGCCCCTTCCATGCCAGGGCTCCAGGTGGGGCCGGGACCAGTGGAGGCAGCTTGGCAGGCAGGTCCTGGCTTGTGTCCACCGCCTGCTATGTTCTGTCCCCTCCCAGCTGAGTCAGTGGCCGAGTCCCAGCGATCCCTCCTGACACCCTCAGGAGCTGAAGGCCTCGGCGTGGCTGCACGGTGTGCATTCGCTCTGTGGATACCTGTGTGCTCCACAACAGCAGTTTCCCTGAACTTCTATGGCCAAGGTGTGGGTCTTGCAAACGCACAGTTCGGGCTCCCCCGTGGGTTGGGGTGTGAACCCATGTCCCTCTCTGTGCCCTGGTCCGAGTCTGGTGGGCATGTCTGCGTGGCGTGGGTCTGTGAGCTGTGTGGTTGCTGTGTGAGTGTGTCTTTGTGTCCTGCTGCAGTGTGATGCTGCATGCTGACGATATTGTCTGTGCGGTGTGTTCAGTGACGTTCTAGGTGACAGCGCCATGTGGGGTGTGTGCAGTATGCCTTGTGCGTTTCCTCCTGTGCCGTACGTGTGCCTGGGCTGTGTGCTGTGGGGTGTCCCCTGGTGCCTTGGGGGCCGCCAGGTATGTGTGTCTGAGTGTGGATGGAGGTGGGAGAGGACACTTGGCAGAGCTGAGCCTATTTCTGTCCTGCGGGCCTGCCTGAGCTGGGCCATGGGCATCAGCCCAGCCTCCTCAGCAGTTCCCCTCCCTGAAGTCCCCTCTCCTACCAGAGGCAGAATCAAGTGTTTGGTCTTCCCTGCTGTTTTGACACTGTGGGACAGACCCATTGATGAAGAGGAGGGTCTGTCCATCTGTCCGGCTGTTCCAGTTCCAGACATGCGCCCACCTCCCCCAACCCCAAGGTGCTGGAGGGTGCTCAGGATACCAGGTGGCAGTGCCTGCGTCTCTGGACCCTGGCAGGGGACCCTGGCACCGACATGTGTTACCTGTAGGGGTCCAGTATGGGAAGACACCTTCGCAGGTGACTCCAGCTCCCCTGGCAGCCGAGTTTCAGGGACTGGGAGAAGAGCCGTGAGGGAAGAAGGCTGACTCAACAGGCAGCCCAGCCAGCAGCTGCCCCACACTGAGGAGGAGGAAACACCTCGGCAGGGCCTGATGCAAAACCGGGCCTGGACTCCCAGCGCCCCGGGGTGCGCCCCCGCAGCTGACTGGAGAGGCTGGGCTTGGCCCCAGCTCCCCAGTTAGACCACCCTGCGCAGAGTCCCTGCTCTGCCACTGGGTGTGCGACCTTAAGCAGGTCTCTTCCATTTCTTCTGATGCAAACTGTGGGTAGCAGTGTGCAAGGGGCCTGTTGTAAGGGAAATGAAAGTGCCCGGTGTGAGCTGGCAGAGTCGGGGTGAGGTATCCCCACTCCAGCATAGTCCAATGCCCATGGCCATTTCAGCAGCTGCTGCCCTCTGTATCCACATGCACCTCTGGGACATGCTGGCCACAGCAGAGCAGCCCTCTCTGTCCCCTCTGCTGTCCTGGGCCCCATCTATTTGAGGAGGCCTGAAATCTTCCAGTGCCAAGGTGAGGGTCCCACACTGGCACCCTGAACACCCCTGAGCCCCTCTGAGCACCCCATTCTACACCCAGCTTCTGCCTGAGATTAGAAGGTTTAGGCCCTAGATTACATTGGCTTCAGGACCCTGAACCTCCTGGGTTGTCTTGGGCACAAGAGGCCACACCGAAGCTTTCTGACTCCCCCCAAGTCCACTTCACTTTCCATGGCCTGCCCTGGCCCGACCCCCTCCCCTGAACCTAGGGCCATGGATTAAAGATTAGAGGGCTCCTCATAGACCCCTGGGAGAGGTAGGGCAAGGGGTGGTTTATAAACAAAACCGGTCTGGGCACGGTTACTCATGCTTGTAATCCCAGTACTTTGGGAGGTCGAGGTGGGCGGATCACTCTAGGACAAGAGTTTGAGACCAGTCTGGCCAACATGGTGAAACCCCATCTCTACTCAAAATACAAAAATTAACTGGGCATGGTGGCGAGTGCTTGCAGTCCCAGCTACTCGGGAGGCTGAGGCAGGAGAATCGCTGGAACCCAGGAGGCGGCGGTTGTAGTGAGCTGAGATCTTGCCACTGCCCTCCAGCCTGGGCAACACAGTGAGACTCCGTCTCAGAAAAGCAAACAAAAAATCCACTCTTCCTCCCCGTCATCAGAACTGGCTCCCACCACCCCTGAGAGACAGAGGGCCCCTCCTCCATCTCAGCCCACAGTTGAGGCTTCCCTACTTATTTTTTGCAAGTTAATCTTATTTTTCTCATCTGTTAAATGGGGGTAATAATCCCTCCTCAGAGGATTTTCACTAAAATTCAGTGAGATCCTTGAAGACTTTATTTGTTTGTTTGTTTTGAGATGGAGTCTCGCTCTATTGCTCACACTAGAGTGCAGTGGCACGTTGTTGGCTCACTGCAGCCTCCACCTCCTGGGTTCAAGTGATTCTCATGCCTCAGCCTCCTGAGTAGCTGGAACTACAGGTGCCCACCACCATGCCCGGCTAATTTTTGTATTTTGAGTAGAGATGGGGTTTTACCATGTTGCCAGGCTGGTCTTGAACTCCTGGCCTCAGGTGATCCACCTGCCTCAGCCTCCCGAAGTGCTGGGATCACAGGCGTGAGCCACCTTGCCCAGTCCCCAGTAGACTCTTGATTAATGCATTTATGCACCCACACATGCAATACCCATTGAGCAGCTGCTGTGGGACCGTTACCGTGATGCTGCCCCTCCATCAAGGCCCTCAAAATGGAAGGAGAGTGGCCAACAGCATCCTCACCCCTTCCTGCCATCCTGGTCCTGGCACCTGCAATGATGTTTCTCTGCCCTCTTCTCACCTCTCAGCAGCCCTCCCTCCTGGAAGGCATGAAACTTCATTATCTGGTCTTCGGGTTTCTAAATTTCCCTTCCTTTCTCTGTTCTCCTGTCCTTCCTGTAGCTGTGACTCCCTGACACTGATACTTCCAGCCATCTCTCCTGCTGTGTTTCAACCTGCATTCATCTGGCCTCTTCCCCACTTGAAACCTATTTCCAAGTTTCCACCTCTAACCAGCCCCCATCATCCTGGCCCCTGGCCTCCTGCTGCTTCCTGCCACCTCCGGGTGCTGTCCACACTTCACTCCAGGTGCCCTCCCATCTGTCTCCACTGTCCTCCCCCTGCCCAGGTCTCAGTCCCCGCTCAGCCTCTTCTGGAAGCCTCCTCTTCTCCTGCCTCCTTGTGGCCACACAAGGCCCCTCTGGCCCTTTGTTGCACAGCTTTCGAACATACTTTTGTCATCCTCTGGTTTGGAAGGTGCCAGCAGACAGCCAGGCCATCCCTCGGGCCATTCACACATTTCCAAACCAGTCCAGTCCCATTTAGACACGTCCTGAGATGGAAGCCTCACCACTTTCCAGGACAGCCTGGCCCTCAGCCTGACCCTCAGGATTGCTGCCCTTACTCTGGCTTTCTCCCCTTCATCACCTATACCCGTAGAGCCTTAGCTACGGACTATTTCCTGTCCTTCAGCACCCCTGGGCCTTCTGTGCTCCCTGTGGGAATACTTTTCCCCAGCTCTAGGACTCGCTCAGCCTCCTCCAGAGTTCAGTGCCCCTGCACTGCAGCCAGTCTCTAGGCAACGTCCCTCTGTTAAGAGGGACGTTAAGAGGCAGGGTCCTAGAGGCCAGCAGATCTGGGTTAAAATCTGGCTCTGCCGCATGGTTCCCTTGTGGCCTGGGATCAATGACAATCCCTGTAAGCCTCACTCTCTTCCTTTATGAAGCGGGGACAATAGCCATCTCACAGGCCTGCTACCGCGAGGAGAGCTTTGCACCTCCGCCGCCGTTCTCCTTTCGCATCATAGCACCTTTCATTTCCACTCCTGTGCTCCAGTGAGGCCATCGCACAGGGTGGCTCTGAGTGGGGGCGCTGGAGCCCAGCTGCTGGGTTTGAACCATGGTTCCACTTTTCCTACCTCTGTGACCTGGAGCAAATCATTTCTCTGCTTACTTCTTCATCTGTAAAATGGGATGGTGGCATCTACCTTGTGGGGCTGTTGTGAGGCTAAGACGATATTTCATCACAAGGCCTAACACAGAGTAAGCACTCGCTGTTGGTGACCTTTTTTTTTTTTTTTTTTTTTTTTGAGAGACAAGGACTTAGGCCGGGCACGGTAACTCACACCTGTAATTCCAGCACTTTGAGAGGCCGAAGCAGGCAGATCACGAGGTCAGGAGTTCGAGACCAGCCTGGCCAACATGGTGAAACCCCATTTCTACTGAAAATAATGGCTTCTGCCTGTAATCTCAGCACTTTGGGAGGCTGAGGCAGGCGGGTCACCTGAGGAGTTTGAGATCAGCCTGGCCAACATGGTAAAACCCTGCCTCTCCTAAAAATACAAATTAATATTTGTATGGCAGGCACCTGTAATCCCAGCTATTTGGGAAGCTGAGGCATGAGAATTACTTGAACTCAGGAGGCAGGCGTTGCAGTGAGCTGAGAACGCACCATTGCACTCCAGCTTGGGCAACGGAGTGAGATTCTGTCTCCCAAAAAATAAAGAAAGAAAAAGGAGAAAAAAGAAAAGTAAATGGAATTGCTCTGAAGTGGGGAGAGGGCACCTCTGCCTTGCCCTGGAGAAGTCCCAGGCTTGGAGACCACAGCACCGCAGGGTCTGGGGTGAGCTGGCAGATGCCTGACCAGGGACTCCATGGTCAGCTGCTAGAGCATGTCCTCAAGGTCACCTTCGAGACCAAATCCTTGGCTAGTTCAAGTTAAGTGATGCATGGACAGGATTGGGAAAGGCTTCAGGGAGGAAGCAGCTTTTAAGCTGGGCCTTGGTTAGGCAGGGCCGCCATCAGAGGGACGGTGGAGAGCAAAGGATCAGAGGTAGGCGAGGGCTGGATGGATACAGGGACCAAAGGCTGGCAGTGCTCTTGGCTCATCACCAACTCTGCACCCCTGGGGGCGGTGGGGACAGCACTGGAGGCCCTACTCAGCCCTAACCCCAATCCTCCAAGTCCTTCCCAACAGGGACAATGGAAGGGGTTTCAATGCTCACCTGCCTCAAGAGGAAAGCTTTGGACTGGGGAATGTAGAATGGCAGGGAATTCCCAAACTGCAGGGGCGGGATACACCTGAGGGATGCTGATGGCTCCAAGCATTGGACACAGACTCAACCATGGTGCTGGCAACCAGACCCTTGTCAAGGGTAAGAGGGTCCCAAGAATACCAAGACGCTATGAGCTGAGGGGCGAGGGGGCCCCAGAGAGGGAGAAAACAATGACAGGGCACCAACTGGAGTCAAAAGTCTTTATTGTCCTGCCCCGGGAACCCTTCCCAAAGGAATCCACAGAGCAGAGGGGCGAGGCGGGCGGCACAGGGCCTTGGTGACGTGAAGAAAGGGGGAGCTGGAGTTAGGCAGTGGATAGCCCCTTCAGTTCCCTGATGGCACTGGCTGTGCTGGCAGGCCACCCAGGGGAGCCATCACCAGTGTGACGTCCACCCCTGGGGCTGGGGCTGAGTGCTGTCTACACTGCTTTGTCTACACAGTCACTCTGGCACTTGCCAGGTCCACTCACCTCTCTGGCCCCAAACTGCAGGGGTAGATGGGTCCAATGCTGGAAGGCACTGGGAGGTTGTGGGACAGTGAAGAGAGGACTGCATGGGCTGGAGGACGCCAGATGGGCACACACGTCCCCCAGGGCAGTTGCCGGCAGAAGTCTGACAAAGGGACCAGCCAGCCCCTCTGGACCATTCTAGAGGCCACTGGTGAAGGTCCTAGGGCAGCTTGGCTTATAGAGACTACTAAGCGTACCCTACCCCATGCTGGGACCAGAGCTAATGCAGGACAGGCTCCCAATCCAGCTCTGGTCCCAAGGCCACCTTGACAGGTGAGCCCAAATGTCCTCCTCTCCCCATTCTGGGCTGGGCCGAGGCAGGACCCCAGCAGGCAGTGACGGGAGCAGCTTTACAGAGGGAAGACAAGGCCTTTCAACAGAAGAACAAAGGGGCTTCCAGGGCCGGAGTCACAGGCCTGGGGAGGAGGGAACAGGGTGCTTCTGAGAGGCAGGGAGACAATAAACCCCCGCCTCATGCTGGTCCTCAGCCCTTCCATCCTGCCAGCCCCGATCCCCGGTCCACAACAGCAGGCCCAACCGTGCCTTTTGGGGTGAGGAGAAAAAAATCTGGAACCAAAAGGGATGGCGGCTGTTTCCTCGGGACCCTGGTGGGTGCGGGGCCACAGAGCAGCCATCACCGGAGGTTAAAGACCAAGCTGACAGTGAGGATGATGCCCAGGAGAAGGATGAATGGCAGCCAGGTCTTTACGAAGGCCCCAACACTGACAGAGAGAAAGGAGAGAGCATAGGTGGGCAGGGCCTGGTGAGCAGGTGTGCGGCCCTGATGGTGCTGCCATCCCTAAGGAAAACCCTACAACCACCCCCTCACCCCAAACTTGGTCAATCAAGGAAGCAGGGTGGGCCTGGTTGCTCACTATGGGGGATCACCAGCTATGGTCCTGGTCAGGGGCTGCTCCATGCTCCTGGTGGAGATTTACTGACACCTCGATGGTTGGGAACAGAAGACGTGCTCCCCCTTTCTAGGCTTCACTGGCTCCATCTATAGCCACCCACCTCTGGGGTGAGGTCTCCAGCAAGAGGACCAGGAATTGCAGTTTTGGTATGGAAGCCACATGTGCCCTCTGCCCACGGACTTCATAATGGGGACTGCTGGGAGGTCTGGGGCTGGCAGGGGTCAGCAGTGTTGTGCCTGCAGCAAAGCAGCTGGGAGCCGGCGGCCTGGGTTCAACCTCTGTGTGACCATAGTTATTCTCACGGGACTTCTAAAAGCCATGCAGTACTTAAAAATATCCCTAAAAGTCTTCTTTTCAGAAGCTCTTAATGATGAACATGGCTAAGAGGAAAGCTTGGAGAGGCGGCCAGATCAGCACTAGCCTATGCTGGCTCACGAGTCTGGGCTCTGCTGTGGCCATGCTGTGGGGACCATGGGCGACTCACTCAACCTCTCTGCCTGGGAAGGGACCTGTGGGGGCAGTCATTCTGAGAGGATCTATCTGCTCACTCTACCGGAGCACAGGTATCTGTAGAAGCCTCCCTGAGGAGCCGGAATCATTGTCTGCATTTCACCAAGGACAGCTGTGGCTCAGAGAGACCAAGGCAGTTGCCCATGGTCTCACAGCGGTTAAGTGCCAGAGCTGCATTTGGGGCCCAGGTGGAGCTGGACTCCAGTACAGCCACCTCCCTCTCCACCAGGCCCTCAGCTCGTCACTCTAGAACCACCACGGCTCCAACTGGCATCTAGATGTTCCAACTGTCCCGGCTGACTGAAGTTCGCCAGGAATGGTCTTTCTAGGATCCTTGGGAGAGCAGCCTCTGTGCAGTGTGTGGGTGGGCGGGCAGGAGGGTAGCTCACCTGACGTACTTCCCATAGAGCAGGCAGAAGAAGCAGAGCGTCACCATATTCCAGTTGGTGCTGTTGTTGTAGCGCATCAGATTCAGGGCCAATGCCACGTGTGAGTGGCAGTTGTCACAGCAGAGATTGTGCTGGAGGCACCGGAAGGGCTGGTCAGGACGGGCTGCAAGGGAGTCTCCCCCCTGGTCCCAGCCTGGGGAGTGCTGGTGCCGCCCTGGCCCACCTACCATGCGGTGCTTGTACTCCTCAGAGGCATCATGCACAGCCGTGTCCCACGCGTTGGGCCCGCTAGCATAGACCTGAGCAGGGTCCAACTTCCAGTACCTGGTGGGAGAGAAGGGCTCTGGAAACTGACTTGGCTCCTTTGTGCCCTCAGCTCTACGCATGTCCTCTGAGGCCTGCCCTGTGCCTGGGCCTGAGCTGGGTGCCAAGGTGTGCAGTGAACCAGATCTGGGGTAAGTGTCACGTGGCAGTCAACTGTGACATAGGGTGAGGTGGCCGGTGCCATGGGGGATCCTGGGGGGATATGGAATGAAGTTAGGGGTGCTATGCTCTGAGAGTCTGTGTCCCCACCAAATTCATATGTTGAAATCTTAACCCCCAAGGTGATGGTATGAGGAGGTGGGGCCTTTGGGAGGTGATTAGCTCTCATGAATGGGATCCATGTCCTTATAAAAGAGCCCTGAGGGAGACCCCTCCCCCCTCCACCACGTGGGGACACAGTGGGAAGGCACCTCAGGTCCTCACCAGACACTGACTCTACCAGCACCTGCACCCAGGACTGTCCAGTCTTCAAAATTGTGAGAAATACATTTCTGTTGTTTCTAAGATACCCAATCGATGAGATTTTGTTATGGCAGCCAGAAGGACTAAGATGGGGTGTGAGAAGGCTTCCTGGAGGTGACACCTGGGTCCAGTCTGAAGGAAGAGGGTTAGCCAGGCAAAGAAAGAAGAGGTGGGCATTCCAGGCTGAGGGAACAGCTTAAGCTAAGTGAGAGGCATAACATTGTGCAGGGTGTCCCATAACTGAAGTGACTGAGCCCTCCTGGAGGATGCGGAAGGAGGAACACGGTGATGGAATGCTGGCAGCTAAGGCTGGAGATGCAGATGAGGCCACATGTGGGGAGTTCACCCAGCAGCAAGCACTCTCCCCGTCTCCCATGCAGCTTGCCAGGGTGAGTGGGAGGGAAGCTGATGGTGCTAAAGCCCATAAACCTCAAGGTGGGTGAGGCTCCAAGCACCACAGTGCCTGGTGGGTCTCAGGCCAAGGAGAGCTAGGAGGTCAGGGTGCCCCCTGGCTGTTGTGTAGGGGAATGGCTTGGTGGAGGAGTCTAGAGACCACGGCCTGGACTGGGGCCGCTTAGGGGCTACTGCTTGGAAAATGATGCCCTTAAAGCTGTCCTTGAAGAGCAGCTGGCAGTGAATACCTGGCGGCCTAGAGGCTCCTGGACCACACTGCCGCCTGCCGGAGGAAGCCAGAGCAGGCAGCAGGAAGCCCTGCTCCAGGCCATCTCGGCTGTGTGGGACACCAACTCCTCCTCGGTCCAGTCCCTCCCCCCAGTGCAGCCTTGGGCAACAGGTCACCTGAGGACACTGATGACTGAGGCACTGTCACCAGGCCTGCAGCTGAGGTGGGCACCCAAGACTGCAAAGATGAAGACAAAATGTCCCAAAACCAAACCAGCAATAGCTCCCAAAAGGCTGAACAGTTTTTATTCTCTCCAACCAGAACTTTCCAGCAGAGCTCCAAACAATGCCTCTCTTCTACTTTCCATAGCTCATTTGTTCCCAAAGGGCGGGAGAGTGAGTCTCGAGGGAGACAGATCTGGGTGTGGGTCCCAGCTCTGCCACTTCCTGTGTGACCTTGACCAAGTCCCTTCCCTTTCCTCACCCTTGCCATGGAGTTGAACATACAAACCTGAAGAGCTGTGGCAAGGCCCAGATGGTCTACAGGTAAAGGCCCTAGCCAGGGGCTGGTGCGGCAGGCACTCCGTATGGGGCTGCCATGCTCTGGTGGACCCTGGCTGACTCCCCCTCCACCCCAAATACTCTATCCTCAGGGTGCTGTCCCCTGCTGTGCCCCAGAAGGCCTGGCCCGCCTGGGCAGGAGCAATCTGCCTCTAGAGCCAGTCACATGGGTGTTCATCACTTACTTGGCAGGCTTTCCAAAGGCCATATTGTCCTCCTGTTGAGGGACAAAAGCAGAGGTCAGTAAGGAACTTACATTGGGGCCAGATGACAAACCTGGGTAGGTGGTGGAAGCGCAGTGACTTAGAAGGGGGTATGTCAGGGGTGGGGGGGCCAGAAGTGGTGCCTGGGTCCTGCCCTGGGGCTGGCATGGCATCTAAAGAGCTAGCGGCTGTTCTACAGGAAGAAGGCAGTGTGGTACAAGTGCACAGAGCACTGCATCAGAGGTCAAAGACCTAGGGCTCCAACTGCCACTGTCCCTTCGTGTGGCACCCAGGAATTCTCTTGCTCTCTCTGGGCCTCATTTTCTCCAAGTTCTCTGGTCAGCCTTCTCTGATCTTTGAGGACCAGCAGGAGGTTTCCATCATGGTCTGGCCTCCTGACTCAACAGTGGTGGCCCACATGGAGCCCATTTCCGCGCCCAGCAGTCTGACTGCATTCATAGCAGGGCGGAGGCCCTGGGCCCAGAGGGACTTCCTGTGAGGGAGACTCTGCAGTGAAGTCCTAGACTCATCACATTAGACCTGGGGTACAGGAGTTACACAGAGACAGACTCTGGGTTCAGATCAGGGAGACCCTGCTGACAGACCTGGCCAATGATTAATCACCATAAAAATATATGACAAAGTAATGGATGTGAAAGTATTTTTAAGTACAAAGTGACAGACCTTTGTCGTGTTAAGATGATCATGACAACTACTAATATAAATAGGTTGGTGCCA
The DNA here is from genome assembly GCF_047675955.1 of Chlorocebus sabaeus. Classification (NCBI taxonomy): domain Eukaryota; kingdom Metazoa; phylum Chordata; class Mammalia; order Primates; family Cercopithecidae; genus Chlorocebus; species Chlorocebus sabaeus. Next base: position 109,761,779 of record NC_132923.1, read on the forward strand.
CCACACCCCTTCAGTCCAGTCTCTGACACCTGGAGACAGGATGGTGCGTGCTTCTCTGCTGCTGGCCCACTGGACCAGTCTCGGTCACATCCCCAGGGAACAGACCTGAGAACACAGCTGGTTCATTCTAAAGCCCCACCCCCTCTTCTCCATGACCACACCCAGGGAACCGTATCAGCCTCCCCTGTCCCCCCACCTTGACTCCCACCTTCTGAAGGTCCAGAGATGTGGTTCCTGGATGGTCTGACTCTCCACTCTTGCCTCTAATCCCTACCCATGTCTCGGTACCCCAGGGGTGGGGGCAAAGGGCTGGGTCAGTTACTTAAGAATCCTTCTGGCCACACTGCCCTCCCGGCCTGTCCTGGAGGCAAGAGAAGGGGGAAAGGGGTCAAACACTGGTGAGGGGTACAGGGCCAGGGCCAGGACTGCGGGTTATCTGCGTTCTCCTGGATCTGGGGAGACAGGAAGCCTGCAGGCAAGACAGGACAGCCTTCCACTTAAACCCTGGATCCCCCAGGGTGGGCAGAATGGGGACTCACCGAGACAAAGTAGGGGCCTGCGAAGTCCCGAATGACTCCTGTGGATGTGCAGATGCCCATGTGGCCAATGATGGGGAAAAACCACCTGTGAGGAAAAGGACGGGGAAGGGACAGAGCTTAGGGGATCTTTCAGCCAGTTAAGACAGATGCTGGGGACACTTCATACTGCACAGAAGCATGTGAATATTACGTTTCGTTGATGAATGGCCATTCGGGTGATTCAGAGGGCTGGGGAAGCACAGACAAGGGCAACTGCAAACTGACAGCACAATGGGATACCTCGACATCCCACCAGGACGGCTGTAACTCAAACGACAGCAACACCGATGCAGGTGAGGGCAAGGGACAACCAGAGCTCTCATTCGCTGCTGGTGGGAGGGATGAACTGTTTCTACCATTTATTTATTTATTTTTAAACAGAGTCTCACTCTCTCACCCAGGCTGGAGTACAGTGGCACAATCTTGGCTCACTGCAACCTCCACCTCCCGGGTTCAAGCAATTCTCCTGCCTCAGCCTACTGAGTAGCTAGGACTACAGGTGCACACCAGCATGCCTGGCTAATTTTTGTATTTTTAGCAGACACGAGGTTTCATCATGTTGGCCAGGCTGGTCTCGAACTCCCAACCTCAAGTGATCTGCCTGACTCAGCCTCCCAAAGTGCTGGAATTACAGGCGTGAGCCACCGTGCCCAGACTGTTTCTACCATTGGGGAAAAGTTTGGCACTATACTCTATGCCTCAGCAGCTTCACTTTTGGAGCCCTCTTTGCCCTCACCCCTGGGAAATAACATTTGCCAAAACTCATTGAACTGTACTCTTAAAATGTGTACATTTTATTGTATATAAACTATAATTCAATAAAATTGATAAAAACAACTATAAAGAATCCAAATGTCCAACAGTACAATGAATAAGTGTGGTATAGTTATACATTGAAATAGTCCATAATAATGAAAAAGAGTGTAACTTCTTTTTTTTTTTGGAGTGTAACTTCTTTTTTTTTTTTTTTTTTTTTTTAATTATTATACTTTGAGTTCTAGGGTACATGTGCATAACGTGCAGGTTTGTTACATATGTATACTTGTGCCATGTTGTGCTGCAGCCATCAACTCGTCAGCACCCATCAACTCGTCATTTACATCAGGTATAACTCCCAGTGCAATCCCTCCCCCCTCCCCCCTGGAGTGTAACTTCTGATACACACAACATAGGCTTTCACAGACATAAGGGTGAATGAAGGAAATCTTACACAAAGAACATAACACAGCACTCTGTTTACACGAAGTCCAAGAAAAGGCAAAACTGATCTACGGCTAGAGGTCCACAGCGGGGTGGAATCTGTGGTAGAACTGACTGGGATGGCACAAGGGGGTCCTGTGGGTGTTGGCAATGCTTTCTAGCCTCCGTCTGGGTGGTGGTTACATGAGTGTGTGATATGCAAAAATTCTTTCAGCTGTATACCTGAGATTCGTGCACCGTTTGGTACAAAAGTTATACCTCAATAAGAAAGTTAAAAAAAAAAAAAAAGGTGAGTGGACATGACACCAATGTGGGTGGGGGAGTTCAGGAAAGGCTTCCCTGAGAAAATAACGAAGAGACAGAATGTGCAAGGGTAGAAATTGGAACAGAAGCATGGTGTATGCCAGGAAATAAAAGTTCCTTTTTTAAAAAAACATGGGCATTAAAAAACAACAACAAATCCCAGATGCACCCCAATATGCCACACATAGGAGCCCCAGACCTGTCTGCGTTCTAAGAACCATGGCCCTACAGGACCTGGGTGCTGGAGAGACTGATCCAGTTTAAGGAGAACTCACAGGGCCAGTGGCCAGGTCCTGGCCTCAATGCTGTCTGGGCACGAGCACAAAGCACCTGGCTAGGGGTGGAGGCCAAGCCTCCAGAGAGGCAGTTCAAAAAAGCAGTTACAGGGGACTGGGGTGGAGTCAGTAAAGATTTCACAGAGGAGGTGACTTTTAACCTTGACCTGTGAAAGGACAGAACATTGACAGGCAGAAAACACCACTGCAGAGCAAGAAAGTGGTTCATGTGCCTGCAAGAATGAAAGGGGGAGAGGTCAGCTCAGGGGCCACTGCTGTACCACTGGCAAGAGATGACGGAGGTCCTGACTAGAGGATCAGGGGCAGGGTGGTGAAAAGCACATGGATTCAAAAGATCTTTCAAATGAAGACTGGAGAGTTTACGACTGACAGGACAGGGGTCTTCCAGGTCTACCGCTTTAGCGCTTGAGAGGATGGTGGGGACAGAGTGGTCTTTTGAGAACTGAATTCAGATTCCATCATTCCCCTGCTCAATGACCATTAATGGCTTCCTACTACATTTATAATACACTTCAAACTTCTTCCAACACTGTGGTGGTAATTATCCCTCGATCCTCTTCTCACTCCCCTCTCTAGCTACACTGCCTGCTTGTGGCTCCTCAAACATGCCGAATCCTCCCACCCCATGCTTTCTCTGTATCTGCCCTCTCCACCGTCTGCAACACTCTTCCCCAAGAGCATGGCACAGCTAACTCCTCACTGATTAGGCCTCAGCCTCACTGTCAGCTTCGGAGGTCTTGCCTGAACGGTGTCTTCCTGCACAGCCACCCAATCCCAGATTCCACTACAATGCTTTACTTCCCTCATAGTATCTACTACTATCCAAAATTATCTCAGTTATTTACATGCTGTCTCTCCACTAGCACATAAGCTCAGAGACAGCAAGGATTTTGTCTTGTTTATTATGGCAGTGCCTGCATATAGCTGCAACTCACTAAATATTTGTTGACTAAATAATGAATGAACATCCTGCATTTAAGAGTGGAGTCAGGGGCTGGGTGCTGTGGCTCACGCCTGTAATCCTAGCACTTTGGAAGGCCAAGGCAGTTGGATTGCTTGAGCCCAGGAATTTGAGGCCAGCCTGGGCAACACAGTGAGACTCTGTACCTAAAAAAAAAATCTAAAAATTAGCTGGAGGATCGCTTGATTCCAGGAAGTTGAGGTTGCAGTAAGCCAAGGCCAGGCTCAGTGGCTCACGTCTGTAATCCCAGCATTTTGGGAGGCAGAGGCTGGTGGATGACTTGAGGTCAGGAGTTCAAGACCAGCCTGGCAAACATGGGGAAACCCTGCCTATATTAAAAATACAAAAATTAGCTGGGCATGGTGATGTGTGCCTGTAGTCCCAGTTACTCGAGAGGCTGAGGCACGAGAATCACTTGAACCCCAGAGGTGGAGGTTGTAGTGAGCTGAGATCACGCCACTGCACTCCAGCCTGGGTGACAGAGCAAGACTCTGTCTCTAAATAAATGAATAAACAAACAAACAAATAAAAATTAAAAACAACAAACACACACCAAGAGTGAAGTCATGCTCAGATATCATCTGGGTTGAGGCTTGACTTTGTTCTGGGCAAGTTACTCATTCTCATCTCTCTGTGGATAGTAAAAATTACCTTAATGAGGAGCTACTGTGAGGATTAAATGGATAGACTTATCCATTTACACAGTGCCTAGGACCCTGCCTCTGCTTGGCAGCTGCTCAGTGTTGTCATCTCGAGGTATTCAATACATAAGCACTATCTGACTGACTGCACTAACATAGAATAAGTTGCAGAAGATCCATAGGCCACAGGATGAACACTCAGGATTATGGGAAAGTAGCTCATCCTGATCTCAGGACTGCCCTCCACCCCCATCTCTGCCCCATTCCTTTCATCTGCTTGGGAGGAAGTCTGGGTCCAACCAGGATTCCACATGCCACAGCTGTGCTGGCAGCAGCTGATGGAAATCAGAGTAAAGGCTGGAAGCCCCAGAGAAGAAACCTTCAAAGTGGTTTGTCAGCCTGGAAGCTCCAGGAAGGCAGGTCCAGAGCCGCGTTGTGGACTACCTTCTATTCAGGATCTAGTATATAATAGGTGCTTTATAAAGATTTAATGAATGAATAAATGACTCACTCACCCTGGAGCTCAATCTGGGAAGGTAGGCTAACTCAGCAAAAAAGCCCCACACTGGCTTCTAAGCCTTACTTCCTCATCTATAAAATGGGGACAACAGTATCTATTTTCATAGGTTGACATAAGGATTGAGTGAGTGAACATACAATGTTTAGGACAGAGGAAGCATCTAATCTAGCTGTTTTTTTAGTAGCAGCAGCCATTAAACTGGTTTTTCTTTCTTTTTTTTTTTTTTTTTTTGAGACGGAGTCTTGCTCTGTCGCCCAGGCTGGAGTGCAGTGGCCGGATCTCAGCTCACTGCAAGCTCCGCCTCCCGGGTTTACGCCATTCTCCTGCCTCAGCCTCCCGAGTAGCTGGGACTACAGGCGCCCGCCATCTCACCCGGCTAGTTTTTTTTTGTATTTTTTAGTAGAGACGGGGTTTCACCGTGTTAGCCAGGATGGCTTTCTTTTTTTTTTTTTTGGTTACTGCAGCACTTTTATTTTTCCTTCACAATGACGTGCTGCTGGGGCCTAATGTTCTCACGTAACAGTAGAAAAACAAAATCTGTTCTCATCTCTTTAAAGAATTGAGAATTGCATACAAAAAACCTTACATAAACTAGAACCAGGAATATATTTACAGGTGTAAATGCAAACCGCTTCCACGGCCCACAGTGTTCTGGCAGGAAAACATCAGCTAAGAAAGGAAACTGGGCCCTATGGCTTGGACTTGCCAACCCTGACAGACCCGCAGGACAGAAACAACTGGTTCAGGAGCCCTTGCCAGCCTCCAGAGAAATCCCAGAACACTCAGCCATGATATATTAATATCCCGCATAGATTGGAGACTGCTGGCCATGCAGACTCACCAAGCCACAGACTTGTCTTCCACAAGCACGTTCTGACCTTACCATGCAGTGACCGAGCCACATGTACTAAGGGTTGAAAGCAAAGATGCGTACAGGGTATTAAACAAATACCAAGGGGAACAGTTAACTTGAATACAAGGTCAAAATCAGCAACAAGTTCTACAATCCCGTGCTGATATCAGATACAAGCTTCAAGGACAATTTCTTTTCGAAGGCTTATTCCAGTTTCGTGAGGCCAGCATGAGGTGTATGCATTTGCCAGGGGCAAATTTATACTTCTGAATTAACCCATGCAGCAAATGCTATGCATCTGCTCGCAGTCCATTTAGAAGCATTTGCAGTGGACGATAGAGGGGCCTGACTTGTACTCCTGCTTGCTAATCCACATCTGCTAGAAGGTGGACAGTGAGGCCACGATGGAGCCGCTGATCCACATCGAGTACTTGTACTATGAGCTTGATCTTCATAGTGCTGGGTGTCATGGCGTTGATCTCTTTCTGTATCCTGTCGGTGATGCCCGGGTATATGGTGGTGCCGCCGGACAGCACCACGTTGGTGTACAGGTCTTTGCGGATGTCCACGTCACACTTCATGATGGAGTTGAACGTGGTCTCGTGGATGCAGCAAGATTCCACACCCAGGAAGGAAGGCTGGAACAGCGCCTCCAGACACTGGAACCGCTTGTTGCCGATGGTGATGACCTGGCCATCGGGCAGCTCGTAGCTCTTCTTCAGGGAGGAGGATGCAGCAGTGGCCATCTCCTGCTCGAAGTCCAGGGTGACAAAAATATGGAATGCTTCACGAATCTGCGTGTCATCCTGGCACAGGGGCCATGCAAATCTTCTCTGTATTGTTCCAATTTTAGTATACGTGCTGCCGAGGCGAGCACTAAACTGGTTTTTCATGCAGGATTACCAACATCTCTGAGGGGGTAGACAGATCTTTGGGTTCCATTTCCTCCTCTGATCTCTCCTCAAGACAGGTGAGAGTTCCTTGTGCCACATCTATGCCTAGCTCTGCAATCATCACTATACAGTAATACTACGATGGCTAATTGACCTTTACCTCCCTCCTGCTGGAGGTGAGTCTTTGAAGGTGACATGGTTTGGATCTGTCCCCACCAAATCTCCTGTCAAACTGTAGTCCCCATGTTGGAGGTGGGGCCTGGTGGTGGGATCATGAGGCTAGCTTTCTCATAAAAGGTTCAGCACCATCCCTTTGGTGCTGTTCTCGTGGTAGTGAGTTTTCCCAAGATCTGGTTGTTTCAAAGTGTATACTATCTCCCCCCTCACTCCCTCTTGCTCCTAATCCCGCCATGTGAGATGCCTCGCTCCCCCTCTGCCTTACACCATGACTGGAAGCTTCCTGAGGTCTCCCCAGAAGCAGAAGCCGCTATGCTTCCCATATAGCCTGCAGAAGCATGAGTCAATCAAACCTCTTATCTTTACAAATTATCCAGTCTCAAGTATTAGTGCAAGAATGGACTAACACAGAAGGGAACATGAACCGTTTGACAGGAACAGAGCATCTTATTCATCTTGGTCTTATGAACACCTGTACACAGATCTGAACAGAAATGGGCTATGAGCTGCTTTTGGCCCACATGATCAGGCATTGTGGTGCCTCCACCTCACGCTGCTACCACTCTCATGCCACAAATGGTGTTTTTTTTTTTTTTGAGACGGAGTCTCGTGCTGTCGCCCAGGCTGGAGTGCAGTGGCCGGCTCTCAGTTCACTGCAAGCTCCGCCTCCCGGGTTTACGCCATTCTCCTGCCTCAGCCTCCGGAGTAGCTGGGACTACAGGCGCCCACCACCTCGCCCGGCTAGCTTTTTGTATTTTTTAGTAGAGACGGGGTTTCACTGTTACCCAGGATGGTCTCGATCTCCTGACCTCATGATCCGCCCGTCTCGGCATCCCAAAGTGCTGGGATTACAGGTTTGAGCCACTGCGCCCGGCCACAAATGGTGTTTTTGAGAATAAGAAAGGCCAAAGAGAGTTTAGGATCACAAGACAGTTTTAGGAAAACCAATACATTTCCTGAGTATCCCTCCCTGTTATTTTCTTTCTTTTTTTTTTTTTTGGAGACGGAGTTTTGCTCTTGTTGCCCAGGCTGGAATGCAAAGGCACAATCTTGGCTCACCGCAACCTCCACCTCCTGGGATCAAGTGATTCTCCTGCCTCAGCCTCCTGAGTAGCTGAGATTCCAGGCATGCGCCACCACCAGGGCTAATTTTGTATTTTTAGTAGAGATGGGGTTTCTCCATGTTGGTCAGGCTGGTCTTGAACTCCCGACCTCAGGTGATTCGCCTGCCTTGGCCTCCCAAAGTGCTGGGATTACAGGCGTGAGCCACCATCCCCGGCCCCTCCCTGTTATTTTCACACTAATATTTCATTTTCTTCACAGCACTAATCACTATCAGGTGCTCTTTTATTAGCTTACTTACTGTCTATCTCCTTCCACTATTACTTAAACTATCAAAGGTGTAAAGACCATATCTCCTTTATTCATCACTGTATATTCGCATCACCTAGAACTATCTGGGAACACAGGGGTCACTTAGCACATGTGTTAAAAGAACACTGAATGAATTAATGTACACATTTTCCTAAGATTTTATTTCATTATTTGAGATGGAGTTTCACTGTGTTGCCCACGCTGGAGTGCAGTGGTGCAATCTCGGCTCACTGCAAACTCCACTTGCCGGGTTCAGGCAATTCTCCTGCCTTAGCTTCCAGAGTAGCTGGGATTATAGGCACGTGCCACTATGCCCAGCTAATTTATCACTGCGTTGGCCAGGCTGGTCTCAAACTCCCGATCCACCTGCCTTGGCCTCCCAAAGTGCTGGGATTACAGGCATGAGCCACGGCGCCTGGCCCAAGATTTTATTTTTAAATAACAGTTGGATGCTCTTATGTGCATAAGTATTTGAAAACACAAAATAATTCAAGTATTTTAACATAATTCAAAAACTACCATCTTTTTAGAATCAGCAACACCTAAGGCCCCAAATGATCCCTTCTCCACATCACCACTTGGCTGTTACTGATATCAGGGGAACAAGTTATCCCATCAGGTGAGAGTGGATAAAACATAGGGCAAAGAGCAAGTTAGATCAGAAAACTGAGTTCTTAATGCCTTTGCTTATTGGGGTGCGAATCTGATCAAGACACTTAATGCTACAAGCAGCTCAGCTTCACCATCTGAGAAGATAACCCACCTTAGAAAATGGATGTTTTTTTTTTTTTTTTTTTTTTTTTTTTTTTTTTCCTGAGACAGAGTCTGGCTCTGTCGCCCAGGCTGGAGTGCAGTGGCCGGATCTCAGCTCACTGCAAGCTCCGCCTCCCGGGTTCACGCCATTCTCCTGCCTCAGCCTCCCGAGTAGCTGGGACTACAGGCGCCCGCCACCTCGCCTGGCTAGTTTTTTGTATTTTTTAGTGGAGGCGGGGTTTCACCATGTTAGCCAGGATGATCTCGATCTCCTGACCTCCCGTCTCGGCCTCCCAAAGTGCTGGGATTACAGGCTTGAGCCACCGCGCCCGGCCAGAAAATGGATGTTTAATTCTGAGAAGATGGATGTTGAAGAGCTTGGCAAACTGTCCAGCACGGTGAGGAGAGGTTATATTTATCAGCTGTCAAGGCTGAAGCAGGAGGGCAAACCACCTCTCCCCATTTGAGAGCTCCTCCCAAAAGGCGGCAAGTGGTACCAGAACACCTGCTTCTTCCCTGACAAAGGCTGACGTTATAGAAAGAACTTTGGTCTGTGAGGCGACAACCTGGGATCTAAACCCGCTTTGCAACTGAGATGGCACGTGAGACAAAGGGTTGGACTCCCAGATCTCTGGGGGCCCTTCCAATGTTGACATCCCAGGATCTCGTGTGGTCCCAACCAAAGTCCCACTCCTGCTCCCAGACCCAGCAGGATGTCGAATATGGTAAGCGACCAGTAAGCATTTGCTCAATGAGTGAATAAACCAGTGAATTAATAAAAATGTCTCCTCAGATCCGATGAAGGACTCCCTCTTCTACACACTCACAGCTCGAGTCTCCCAGCCACTTGCCCTTTCCTGTTGGCCTACAACTCTCTACCCGGCTACACCAGGTGTATTGAGAGGAGGGAGCGTGTCCCAACCGTGTGCACAAATTGGCACTGCATGGACGGCGGGGTTCTGGTGACTGGGCGAGACGTGCGGGCCAGACCCGAGGAAAAGGCTTGCTGCGCGTCGGGGCCGGAGGCTAGCCCGGGCCAGCCGAGGGACACCGCATGGACTCCGGTTCTCCCTGGGCCCTCCTCGTCCCCAGGCGGATGCCGGAAGAGACTCACGTGAGCACCGGGATGGGCGTCCACACCACGCAGTAGGGGAAGCGGCTCCGTTCCACGTCCATGGCGACGCCGCCGGAGCCGTGATATTGCTTCATGTCCGTCTCGGCCGCCGTCGGCGCCTCCACTTCCGCCATCCTGGGCGGGGGTGGCGGCGGCGGCGGCAACAAGAGCGGAGAACCCCCTTCCGCTTCCGCCATGCTGCGCGCGCCCCGCTGCGACTGGCCCCGGCTCTAGTGGCGTCACTTCCGGGAGATGGGGTCCGCCCCGCTTGGCCTTCCCCCGGGAATCCGAGCCGCGTCCTTCTGGGCCCGGCCAGCCCCGCCCCGCTCCGTCTGGGCCTGCCAGCCCCGAGTCTTTGCCGCTTACGCCCCGCTGCAGAAAGGATTCCCTCAGGCAGTTCGCAGTCTAGCGCCGGAGACTTATAAAGAACTCTGTAATTCAGTACGCTGAGGGCTCTTAGGAGGTGTGGTACAGTCGCTGTTTATTGAGCACTTCTTAGGTGCCAAGCACTTGACACGAATTGTTTCTAATCCCCATAAATTGTTTCTAAACCCCATAATCCCCATAGACATCCAAATTAAGTATTTCCCTCCTGTTACAAGTGAGAAACTGAGGTTCAAGAGGTGAGGTGAGAGGCCACGATTCAAACCGAAGTCTTTTTTGGGGGGGGGGGGGGCGGAATTTTTTGCTCTTGTTGCCCAGGCTGGAATGCAATGGCACGATCTCGGCTTACTGCAACCTCCACCTCCCAGGTGCAGGCGATCCTCCCGCCTCAGCCTCCCGAGTAGCTGGGATTACAGGCGTGAGCTACCACGCCCGGCTAAGTTTTGTATTTTTAGTAGAGGTGGGGTTTCACCATGTTAGCCAGGATGGTCTCGAACTTCTGACCTTGTGATCCGCCCACCTTGGCCTCCCAAAGTGTTGGGATTACAGGCGTGAGCCACCGCGTCCGGCCCAAACCCAAGTCTTATACCTCCCTTGCCCTTTTCATTCTGTGGTCCTCTCACGAGGTAGTGGTAGCGTAAAGGAATGAGAGACTACAATTGTGTGTGCGCACGTGTGTGTGTGTATGTATTTTATTGTATACACAGGGAAGACCTGCTGTAAGATAGGATATTATTGAGTCTTGGTGTCTGCCATGTGGCACGGGAGTAGGGGTATGGGTGCAGCGGTGCAAAGAAAGGAAGGCCGTGCAGAGCACTATGTACAAGAGTGTGAATACTTACTGGAGTAAATGATAAGCCTTAGATGTGATCCAATCCCTTCATTGTACAAATGGGAAAACGGGCTCAGGAAAGTTAATTGTTTGAGATCACACACAACCATACTTACAGAGAAGCCAGGCTCAAATGTTGGAGCCTTTTGGCTTTTTAAAGGATACCAAGACAGACAAAGGAAATGAAGTCTACTGGGGTGGGGAGGGGAAGTGGGGGAGAGTCCAAAGTCAGAAGGAGGACTCTCACTAAAAATCAGGCTTAAAGAAAAAGAACAAAAAGAGTAATCAGGTAAAGGAAGGTATGGACAAATGCACTCGGGAAGTTAGGAGCTTCCCATTTGGGGAAGGTCCTTCTTCCATTGAATTACCCTCCCTCAATGCTGATCTGTGGAGAGCTTGCTGTCCTGTTTGTAGCACCTAATATTTTCATGTTTTTTTTTGTGGGGGATGTCTGTCTCTGCTATGGAACTCTAAGGTCCTTGACTTCAGTAGCTGGCACAGTTCCTGGTGCAAAGCATACGCCCACTAGATGTTTACTGATTTATTAAATGATTGAATAAATTGATGTTTTATAAAGACCTCACAGATTCACAGGTGTGATAATGATTACGGTGGGTTAGAAAGTGATTATAACCCACTCTAAATTCTTTGAGCACATTTGTACCTCTCCTTGACCCCTGTGCAGTGTGTGATCCTTGAAGGGCAACAACCAGCATCCAGCACAGGGTTTGGAATAGATTAGGTGTGTAGTTTACAGTTGTTGAGAATAAATTACATTACTTCTTGATTCAATCACTGTAGATATCTAATCTCTTCTGGACCACAGGCTGTGAGGAAGGGCTGTGCCTTAGACATCTCTCTACCATGACTGTCAACCCATAATTCTAGCATAGGGTTGCTGGGTACCCTTTAAACATTTATTGTAGGTATTGATGAATAACCAACCAAAGTAAGTCTCTCAGGACCTGCCATAAGTTTGGTAGTACTAATATACGTACCACATTTAATCTGCCAACCTTCAATGGCTTCTCATTGCACTTAGTATGAAACACAAATGTCTTACCATGGCTCACAAAGCCCTGCACCATCTGGACCACGCCCCTTCCTTATTTACTATACTACAGCCATCCTGGCCTTTTTTTCAGTTCCTCTCATGCAGTCCTTCATATTCCAGGGACTTGGCACACACTGTTCCCCTCTGCCTGAAATACTACTCCTACCCACTTAAAGTGGCTAGCTTTCATTCTTCCTGTCTCAGATAAAATACTACTTTCTCAGAGAGCCCATCGCTGGCCTCCCAATCTAAATGAGAAAGCCCCTGTTAATCTCCTGTTCTTTTTCTTCATAGCTTCTTTGTAGCTGTGTACTATTTGCCTCCCCCACTTGACTGGAAACTCTGTTTGTCTTGCTCACATGTGTATACCCAATGCCCAGTATAGTGCCTAGCACATGGTATTTGTTTAATCAATATTTGTTAAATTGAATGAAAAGCAAATACTTACAGGCTTGGTATCATATGCTGGTTACAGTCTAAACGCAGGAACCTAGCTTGTTACCTGCTACCTCTTGGTGTCTCAAGTCTTTTTAATGGGCTTGGGTTGGTGGGCACAGTGCTCAGGCAGAGGGTCAGACCACAGAGCCCTGGCTCCTTTCCTAAGGTCCACATCATCCTACCCTTGGCCTAGGTAGCTGCAGAAACAGGGGCATGAGGAGGGCCAGGTACCTGGAGATAGAAGCCAGATCCTCTGGGGCCTGTCTCCCAGGCTTGGCTTGCCCCCCACCACAACCCATCCACAAGATTTTTTTTTTTTTTTTTTTTTTTTTTTGAGACAGTCTCTATCATCAGGCTGGAGTGCAGTGGCATGATCTCGGCTCACTGCAACCTTTGCCTCCTGGGTTCAAGCGATTCTCCTGCCTCAGCCTCCCAAGTAGCTGGGACTACAGGCGTGCGACATCACACCCAGCTAATTTTTGTATTTTTAGTAGAGATGGGGTTTCACCATGTTGGCCAGGATGGTCTTGATCTTTTGACCTTGTGATCCACCCGCCTCAGCCTCCCAAAGTGCTGGGATTACTGGCATGAGCCACCATGCCCAGAGTTTTTTTTTTTTTTTAAATGATGGATTCATCCCTGCAGAACACTCCTTCTCACATATACACCTTGGTTCTCTCACCCAATTGTAAGAGTCTCTCTGGCCTGTGCCCTGGACTCCTCTGCTGTTGCTTCCTCATCACCCATAAACAGATGGGAAATCTCCATCAAAGACTAATATTTCCTTCCAGGCTTACAGGATCACAGCAGGGTCCTGGAGGAAGCTCCTGTTATGGCTGAGCTTGGGACAGGATTGATAGGTTTCAGAGCTATCCCTCCCCCAACACACACCCCAACCTAAAATAGGAATGACCATCTGGATCCACTTATGGGTTTGGCTGGGGGAGGGAAGGATGCCAGAGCTGAAACTGTCAAGCTGGGAAACCTTTGAGGGTAAGATGCTGCTTATTTGAAGGGTGAGCTTGGGGCATTTCCTCTCTTGGTGGGTGTCAGAGCACCCCCTCAATTGGCCCCATGTATAAGTCCCCAGGACTCACAAATCTCCTCTCTCAGGCTATCTCGCTACTGGTTTTCAAGGCCCCTCATGATGCCCTCAAATTTTCTTTCCAGATTCATTTCTCATAGTCTCCTTTGGGACTTGCCTGGAGTTAGCCTCACTGGCCTGTTTGCCCTTCACAGAATGAGTCCTGCACTTCATACCTCGTGTGTTTGCTCACACCGTTCCCTCATCGGGGACGTCCTTCCTCTCCTCTTCTACACTACTTTCAAGGTTTCAGGCAAATGCTCCCTCTTTGCTCCCAGAGCACGAAGGCTGTGTTTCCACCTATTGAATATTCATGTGTACTTGCATTAGCATTAGCTGTTTACATGTCTGTCGCTCCCAAGAGACTGTGAACTCCTTGAGAAGAGGACTAACTGGATCTATTGGTCCCTGTATCCAACCAGGCAACTGGCAGAGAGGAAGTGCTCAGGTAATGTCACTGGAGTTATTTGTTGACTGTAGATGGTCTCCTTAAGGGCTCTAGGGAAGAATCACCTCAATCCAGGGAAAGAGCCTGAGCCAGGGGCATGCTGCAGTGTACGCAGCATGTGGGAGGGCAGCATCCTCTCTTCTGCTCAGCCCTCTCTGGCCCCTGGAAGCTGGGCCTCTCTCCATTCTGACTCCAAACCTTCCCATGGTGGGGAGGAGATTAAGGGGACCAACTCAGTGCAAGAAACCATTTTAGAGCAAACCCACTGGCCCTTTAGACATCAGAGTTCACAAAACGACTTCCTTTTCCATTCCATTTTTTGTTTTATTTGGAAATGGAGTCTCCCTTTGTTGCCCTGGCTGGAGTGCAGTGGGGCCATCTTGGGTCACTGCAACCTCTGCCTCATGGGTTCAAGTGATGCTCCTGCCTCAGCCTCCTGAGTAGCTGGGATTACAGGTGCCTGCCATGACGCCCAGCTAATTTTTTTTTTTTTTTTTTTTTTTTGAGATGGAATCTTGCTCTGTTGCCCAGGCTGGAATGCAGTGGCGCTATCTTGGCTCTCTGCAACCTCTGCCTCCCAGGTTTAAGCAATTCTCCTGCCTCAGCCTCCTGAGTAGTTGGTACTATAGGTGTGTGCCACCATACCTACAAATTTTTGTATTTTTTGTAGAGATGGGGTTTCACTGAGTTGGCCAGGCTGGTCTTGAACCCCTGACCTCAGGTGATCTGCCCACCTTGGCCTCCTGAAGTGCTGGGATCACAGGCGTGAGCCACTGTGCCCAGCCCCAGCTAATTTTTGTATTTTTACTAGAGATGGGGTTTCACCATATTAGCCAGGCTGGCCTTAACTCCTGACCTCAAGTGATTGTCCACTTTGGCCTCCTAAAGTGCTGGGATTACAGGTGTGAGCCACCAAACCCGGCCTCCATTCCATTTTATAGATGGGCTAAGTTACCCAAGGTTATAGAAAGCACAGCTAGGACCAGGATCTAAGTCTCCCACTTTGGGGTGCCCAGTAAAGCATGATGGCTACACATGTGGACTCAGGAGTCAGGCAGCTCAGTGTTTGAACTTCAGCTCTGTCAGTATCTGTCGCACCTTAGAAAAGTAGAAGAACCTGTTAGGGCATCAGTTTCCTTCTCTCTAAAATGAGAAATAGGCCAGGCGTGGTGGTTCACACCTGTAATCCCAACACTTTGGGAGGCCAAGAGGGGAGGATTGCTTGAGCTCAGGAGTTTGAGACCAGCCTGGGCAACACAGAAAGACCTCATCTCTACTAAAAAAAAAAAAAAAATTAGCTGGGCATTGTGGCACATGCCTGCTGTAATTCCAGCTACTTGGGAGGATTGCTTGAGCCTGAAGGAGCCGCAGTAAGCCACTATTTTTTTGTTTGTTTATTTATTCGAGACGGAGTTTCACCCAGGCTGGAGTGCAATGGTGTGATCTCGGCTCACTGCAACCTCCACCTCCTAGGTTCAAGTGATTCTCCCTGTCTCAGCCTCCCGAGTAGCTGGGATTACAGGTGCATGCCACCATGCCCGGCTAATTTTTGTAGTTTTAGTTGAGATGGGGTTTCATCATATTGGTCAGGCTAGTCTTGAACTCCTGACTTCAGGTAATCACCCACCTCGGCCTCCCAAAGTGCTGGGATTACAGGCGTGAGCCACCACGCCCAGCCAGTGAGCCATTATTAATTTCATCATCCAGGTATTAAGCCTGGATGTTGATAGTTATCTTTTCTGCTCCTCTCCCTCCTCCCACCCTCCACCCTCCAGTAGACCCCAGTGTTGTCTCCTTTGTGTTCCTAAGTTCTTCTTACTATTTTTTTTGAGACAAAGTCTTGTTCTGTCACCTAGGCTGGAGTGCAGTGGCACGATCTCAGCTCACTGCAACCTCTGCCTCCTGAGTTCAATTGATTCTCATGCCTCAGCCTCCCAAGTAGCTGGGATTACAGGCGCGCACCACCATGCCTGGATAATTTTTATATTTCTAGTAGAGATGGGGCTTCACCACGTTGACGAGGCTGGTGTTGAACTCCTGGCCTCAAGTGATCCTCCTGCCTCAGCCTCCCAAAGTGCTGGGATTACAGGCATGAGCCACTACATTTGGCCTGGTGACGACCCCTTTTAGGGCTTACTAGAGTGATGAGGGGAGACCAGTGTGAGAGTCTGTAAGTCACTGTAAAATAGGGGTAAACTACGGCCTCATTAGGATCAGGACCTTATTTTATATGTAAAAAAGAATTGAGTGGGAGCAGGAGGCCGAGCAACCAAGCGGCACATTCCTTCTTCAGGCCACCACCCCTACCAGACATGTTAATATCCCTAGACCTGACAAAGAACCTGGCACGTGTGGGGCACTGAATGATGGCAGAATATACTGGGGAGGACTCACATTTCACAGTAAAATCCAGTGTTCAGCAACCATGCACAATCCCTGTATTTGCTACTCCTCCAGATAATCTGGAGGCCCCAGGAAGGCAAGAAATATGTTGTGTACAATTTTGTTATGCCAGTGCCTAGCCCAATGCCAGACACAGAATAGGAGTTCAAAAGTATCATGGGCCGGGCATGGTGGCTCACACCTGTAATACCAGCATTTAGGGAAGCTGAGGCGGAAGGATCACTTGAGCCCAGGAGTTTGAGACCTGTGTGGGCAATATGGCAAAGACCCTGTCTCTAAAGAAAAAAAAAAGCTGGGCGCAGTGGCTCACACCTGTAATCCCAGCACTTTGGGAGGCCGAGGCGGGCGGATCACGAGGTCAGGAGATCAAGACCATCCTGGCTAACATGGTGAAACCCTGTCTCTACTAAAAATACAAAAAATTAGCCAGGCATGGTGGCGGGCACCTGTGGTCCCAGCTACTCGGGAGGCTGAGGCAGAATGGCATGAACCACGGAGGCGGAGCTTGCAGTGAGCCGAGATTGCGCCACTGCACTCCAGCCAGAGCGAGACTCCATCTCAAAAAAAAGTATTGTGACCTATTACATTATAAGAAAATGGTTTATAAAGAATTGTACTAGGCCAGGCGTGATGGCTCATGCCTGTAATCCCAGCACTTTGGGAAGCTGAGGCAGGTGGATCACCTGAGGTCAGGAGTTTGAGACCAGCCTGGCCAACATGCCAAAACTCTATCTCTACTAAAAATACAAAAATTAGCTGGGCATGGTGGCACATGCCTGTAATCCCAGCTACTCGGGAGGCTGAGGTAGGAGAACTGCTTGAACCTGGGTGGCGGAGGTTGCAGTGAGCCAAAACAAAATTGCGCCCTGCCCTTCAGCCTGGGTCACAGAGTGAGACTTCATCTCAAAAAAAAAAAAAAAAAAGGACTAGGAATTAGGGATCAGGAATCCAGTCCTGGCTTTGGTTCTAATTCACTGGGGGCCTCAGGCAACACCATCCCTTTTCCTGCCCCTCTTTGAAACTCATGGTCCCTATCTGTACAATGTGGAGAAAGAGCTAGATCACTGGTTCTCAGCTCTGGCTGCATATTAAAAATGAACCTGGGATGATTTAAAACAATGGATGCCAGCCCAGGTCAGAAATGGAGGACAAAATTCCCATGCTGTTTAGTAGTGGGAGCGCCTGTGAATAGTCACTGCACTCCAGCCAGCGCAACAAAGCAAGACCCCATCTCTTAAGTTAAAAAAAGGAGGGGAAAAAAAAAAAAAAAGGACAGATGTCTGGGCTCCACCTCAGACCAATTAAAACAGAATCTCTGGGGTGGGGCATGGAAAGTTACAAAAGCATCCTGGGTGATTCTGATTTACAGCTAGGGCTGAGAGCCTCTGAGCTAGATGACTTCTCATCACCTTTTTAAGTTCTGCAACAATATTTGGGCATGCTCCCAAGCAGAAACAGGAGCAGCCCTCTGGGGCCACAATTGCCCTCCACAAATGCAGAAGTCTCAATTTCTAATCTCTGCTTTACTGTGGACTCTCTTATCAGCAGGGCTCGTGAATGCTTTGGATGAGTCACACATGTGGACACTCTTTAAAAACGCAGCACCACACATCTTTTTGCTGTTTCTGTAGTTTCGCCTTTTCCAGGAAGTCATATAGTTGGAATCATACAGGATGTAGCCCGTTCAGTCTGGTTTCTTTCACAAAGCAATAAACATTTAAGTTTCCTCCATATCATTTTGTGGCTTGATAACTCATTTCTGTTTATCCTGAATAATATTCCATTTTATGGTTGTATCAGTTTATCTGTTTTTTTTTTTTTGCCGCCTCCCGGGTTCACGCCATTCTCCTGCCTCAGTCTCCTGAGTAGCTGGGACTACAGGCGCCTGCCACCTCGCCCGGCTAGTTTTTTGTATTTTTTTTTAGTAGAGACGGGGTTTCACCATGTTAGCCAGGATGGTCTCGATCCCCTGACCTCGTGATCCGCCCGTCTCGGCCTCCCAAAGTGCTGGGATTACAGGCTTGAGCCACCGTGCCTGGCCTATTTTTTTAAATTGAGACGTTGTCTTGCTCTGTTGTCGCCCAGGCAGTGGCATGATCTTGGCTTACTGTGACCTCCACCTCCTGGGTTCAAGCAATTGGCCTGCCTTGGCTTCCCAAGTAGCTGGGACAACAGGTGCACACCACCATGCTCGGCTAATCTTAGTATTTTTAGTAGAGATGGGGTTTCACCATGTTGGCAGGGCTGGTCTCGAACTCCTGATCTCAAGTGATCCACCTGCCTCAGCCTCCCAAAGTGCTGGGATTATAGGCGTGAGCCACCGCACCTGGCCTCCATTCACCTTTTGAGGGGCATCTTGGTTGCTTCCAGTTTTTGGCAATCATGAATAAAGCTGCTATAAACATACATGTACAGGTCTTTACATGATCATGTTTTCAACCCCTTTAGTTAAATACAAGGAGAGAGACTGCAGCATTGTATGGTAAGAGTATGTTGAGCTTTGTAGGAAACTGCCAAACTGTCTTCCAAAGTGGCTGTACTATTTTGCATTTCCTCTGGCAATGGAGAGTTCCTGTTGCTCTACATCCTTGTCAGCATTTGCTGTGGACAGTTTTAACATTTTAGCCATCCTAGTAAGTGTGCGATGTGTAATGGTATCTCATTGTTTTAATTTGCAATTCCCTAATGACATAATGTTAAAAATCTTTTCATATGCTTACTAGTCACCTGGGAATCATCTTTGGTGTGTGTTGTTCAGATCTTTTGCCCATTTTGAAATTGGGTTGTTTCCATATTGTTGAGTTTTAAGAGTTCTTGGCTGGGCGCGGTGGCTCAGGCCTGTAATCCCAGCACTTTGGGAGGCCAAGGCGGGCAGATCACGAGGTCAGGAGATTGAGACTATCCTGACTACACGGTGAAAGCCCGTCTCTACTAAAAATACAAAAAAATTAGCTGGGCATGGTGGCGGGCGCCTTTAGTCCCAGCTACTCGGGAGACTGAGGCAGGAGAATGGCGTGAACCCGGGAGGCGGAGCTTGCAGTGAGCTGAGATTGCACCACCGCACTCCAGTCTGGGAGACAGAGCAAGACTCCGTCTCAAAAAAAAAAAAAAAAAAAAAAAAAAAAAAAAGAGTTCTTTGTGTATTTTTGAATACAAATCCTTTATCTGTGTTTTACAAATATTTCTCCCAGTCCTTGGCTTTTCATTCTCTCCACTGTGTTTTTCACTGAGAAATTTTTTATTTTAATGAAGTCCAACTTACCAATTTTTTTCTTCCTGGATTGAGGTTTTGGTGTTGTATCTAAAAACTCACTGCCAAACCCAACAAAGTAAGTGGCTGGGACTACAACTCAGATTATGTTAAAGCTATAGATCAAGTTGGATGTTTTTCCTATGTTATCTTCTAGAGGTTTCATAGCTTTGTATTTTAAATTTAGGTCTGTCATCTATTTTAACTTTTGTAAACAGTGTTAGGTCAGCATTTAGATTTTTTTTTTTTGCATATGGATGTCCAATTGCTCCATCACTGTTTGTTGATAAGACTATCTTTTCTCCATTGAATTGACTTTACTGCCTTGTCAAAGATCAGCTGACTATATTTGTGTGGGTCTATTCCTGGGTTCTCTATTTGTTCCATTGGCCTATTTGTCTATTCTTTTGCCAGTACCACACTGTCTTGATTATTGTAGCTTGATAGTAAGTCTTGAAGTCAGCAGTGTTAATCCTCTGAATTTGTTTTTCATTGGTTATTCTGGGTCTTTCTTCTTTTTCTCCATTTCTAACAAGAAGTTTATTTAAACAACAAGATGCTTGATTTGAAGGGAAAACTATTTAGGATTCTTTTTTTTTTTTTTTTTTTTAAAGAGTAATTTATCCCTACTTACAGACAGATTGTCCTACATGTAAGAGCTATATACAAAAAAAGTTATAAAATTGTCCTTGGTTTTACAATTAATAAATGAAAAACACTAAAATTCTCCAGTTTAATAAGGTATGCAAGGATTTTTGTTTTTTGTTTTTTTGTTAAAATAGTGACAGCAAAATAACATTGCAATATAAGATAAGAGTTGAATGAGTATGCCACTGATGGAGAAAGGGAGGTAATTTTCAAGAATCAGTATTTTTCCTCACGGGTATGTTTTGATTGACATCAAGTGGATGTCATTGGCCATTTAATATTTAAGACAGCAAAATGCTTGTGAACATACACCCGTTATTTTATGTACAGTAAAGGAATAGGTAAGGGAAAAATAAAAGAATAGAGAAAACTATACTATAGTAATAGTCATGATGTGGTGGAACCAAATTGCAGTTTTCTAATTGAGAATGTAATCTTGATCTATAAGAACAAAGTTCTAGAGTAAAGAGGCAGGTTCCTTTTTCAGTAGATACTTCTTGTCTGTTACTGAAACACATCAATTGTTATCTTCATCCTCCATTTCCAACTGTGCAGGTGTGTTTGTTTCATTGACTGGTTGCCTGTCAAACTAGAATCTGATCTGTCTCACTGACAAACTCTGTCCTTCACAACAGGCTTTCATTACTCTAGTAAGTGGTATATGACTCTTTTTTTTCTTTTATGAGATGGTGTCTTGTTCTGTCACCCATGCTGGAGGGCAGTGGTGCGATCTTGGCTCACTGCAACCTCCGCCTCCCGGGTTCAAGCAATTCTCCTGCCTCAGCTTTCCGAGTAGCTGAGACTACCACCATGCCATGCTATTTTTTTGTATTTTTAGTAGAGATGGGGTTTCACTATATTGGTCAGGCTGGTCTCGAACTCCAGACCTCAGGTGATCCACCCACCTCAGCCTCCCAAAGTGCTGGCATTACAGCCACTACACTCGGCCGGTATATGACTTTTAATCTTAAACTGCACCACAGAACCATCCTGCCCTATTACCTTCAAATTAATAAGATTGTTATTCTCAGTCTTGACTCCTTCCTTGGGCTTTTTAGCCATGTGAGTGCTGGAGTCTCCTCAGCTGCTGCTTCACAAATGAGGCACCAGGTCTGCACAGAATGAATGAGCACACAAACAGCACCAGGAGAAGCAGAAGAAGGTGGAACAGTGGAACTATTCTGGGTCTTCTACATTTTCATGTAAACTTTAGAATAATCAGTTGGTGATACTCACAAAATAACTTGCTGGGACTACGACCAGGATCATGTTGAAGCTAGAGATCAAGTTGGAAAGAACTGACATCCTAATATTGAGTTTTCCTATACGTGAACATGGACCATCTCTCCATTTACCTGATCTTCCTTGGTTTATCAGTTTTGTAGTTTTGCTCATACAAACCTTGTACATATGTTGTTAGATTTATTCCTAAGTACTTTTTTGGGGGGATGCTAATGAAGGCTGAATAGGTTGAGGACAAGGTGCTTTTAGAACAGTGAAACTATTCTGTATGACAATGTAATGGTGGATACAAGACATGCATTTGTCAAAACCCATAGAACTGTGCAACACAAAGAGTGAACCGTAATGTAAACTATGGACTTCAGTTATCACAATGTATCAATACTGGTTCATTAATTATAACAACGTACTAATGCAAGATGTTGATAATTGGGAAAATTGAGCTGGGGAAAGACTGGTATATGAAACTCATTATACTATCTGCTCAATTTTCTGTAAGCCTAAAACTGCTCTAGAAAGTAAAGGCTATTAATTTTTTTAAAAAATGGAGTACCAACTCCAAATGAAAAGGAGACCCTGGTGAAGTCTTCCAATGCCTCCCTTGCCTACAGGATCAAGTCTATGGTCTCTCACCAGGCACAGGAAATCCTTCACAATTTGACTGCCCCTCCAGTCCACCCTCTACCATCCAGCCAAATGGAGTCATTCAGGGCTCATGAAGGAACCTGGGACTCTGCACTACTCCCTGGTCTGGAACACTGTCCCTTCTTTGCCTGGTCTGGAAATGCCTTCAAGAAGCTTCTGCAGATGTTAATTTGGGTACACAGAGGAATGATACCAGCCCATAGTATCTGCTTTATAATACCACCTATGGTATTTCTGGCAGGACCTCTCAGTAGTTTCAGTAGTGAAACTACTGTTCCCATAGACCACACCACAGTTCCCAAACTGTGCATCAAGGCACCTGAGGGCACCCACAGCAAATTCACAGGGGGCAAAGTAGGATATTTTGAAAGATACTCAACATCTTTGGCTAATGAGTGAACTACTAGCTCAAGGTAGTTCACAGTTCCATTATTAGATTATGCCACAATCCTTTTGATTATGTCATCTTGAAGAAGCTGGGTCTTTAGTGGTTGCTGTGATAAAAAGTAAATGAAAGTCGATGTGGGACAGGAAATGAAGGTAGCAGTATCTGCTTTCATTAGAAAATTTAACAAGTTGTTCAGTGCCCAATGGGCAGCATAGATTCTGTTAGTAATTGCAGTTGTTTAAGAATGAAGGCCGGGTGCGGTGGCTCATGCCTGTAATCCCAGCACTTTGGGAGGCTGAGGTGGGCAGATCATCTGAGGTCAGGAGTTTGAGACCAGCCTGGCCAAGGTGGTGAAACCCTGTCTCTACTAAAAATACAAAAAATTAGCTGCGTGTGGTGGCAGGCGCCTGTAATCCCAGTTACTTGGGAGGCTGAGGCAGGAGAATTGCTTGAACCCGGGAGGCAGAGGTTGCAGTGAGCAGAGATTGCGCTATTGCACTCCACCCTGGGGGACAAAAATGAAACTCTATCTCCAAAAAAATAAAAATTAAAAATAAAAATAAATACAATAAAAATAAAAATACAAAAAAAAAAAAAAAAAAAATAGCCAGGCAAGACTCCGTCTCAAAAAAAAAAAAAAATGAAACATTGTTTCCTCCAATTCAGATGTATTATTTTTTAAATGGCAACTAACTTGTTAGGACATAAATAGGGCTTAACTACTTAATAAATTGAACTCTTAGGTATTTCTTTTGGCTTAGAGGCTCCATGAAAAAATTACTGAGATGGTAATGGTGCTGTGAGCTGAGAAAGTTCAGAAACCTGTAGTCTAAGAGATTATCTAATCCAGGGCACATCAAAAACTTGCATGTGTGAAATCAATTTAGTGGGTTATAACCATGTTTTTTTCCCTAACAAAACAGAAAGGTAAGCAGAGCACATTGCATGTAGCAAGGGTAAGTATTATTGTGTAAAACTTTTGTTCATTTTATATATATATATACACACACATGCATATATATACAAGTAATCATGTGTATATTGGGTCACAATGTAAATTGGTTTGAAAAACCACTAAGATTCCAAGCCCCTTATTTTACTGATGAAAAAACAGCCGGAGAGTGAAAGCTGATGACTACAAATCACAGCCATGAGAGCTCGGCTCTGCACTCAGTCCTGCTGGGTGGGGTGGTCACTGCTCACAGTGAGCACCACCCAGTAGAGGTGTGGTTACTCAAAGTCATACAGCTACAGAGGTGAGGGACCAGGTGCCCTCACTTTGGTTCCAATACCCATCTGCACCCCACAAATGCCACCAGCCACACCTAGAACAAAATGGTTTTAATCAATTGCGTCACCCTCACTCTCCTGGGAGCGGAGCAACAAAAAGGCTCGGCTCCTGCCCCCAGAGGACAGTAAGGCTTATGTGTCTCTCCACACTGCAGGGCCCAGGCTGGGCAGGCAGGGGGTGGGAAGCAGGACAGGAGGCAGGGAGGGAGGGTGGGAGGCAGGGAGGAAATGGCAGGTGGCTGGAACACAAGAAAGCAAAGGGGACCCAGCTGGTCCTTGGGCCCCAGGGCCCAGTCCCAATACTCCTGCTCTCCCTTCTCCCTGGCTAGAGAAAGGTCACGGAGAAGAGATAGGGGAGCAGGGCCCAGCAGCAGGAGAAGCAGCAGCAGCTGTTTCCGTCACCAATAAATATACTTCATTACCAAGCTAGAAGAGAGGGATGGGAAGAGGGATTGGGGTGGGAAGGAAGGGGGAGAAGCTGCCACCTGTGTTGCTGGGATTAAAGCAATGAGATGGTGCCAGACCCCCCACCACTATCCTCACCCTCCCCTTGTCTTCTTAAAACTGTGAAAAAGCTTTTAACATGGCCCTCCTGTCTCCAGGGCTGCTCTGAAGCCTGAATGAGAGGAGGCACCTGGCAGAGACAGGGGCTGAGGAAGGGAGGGAGGGAGGAGAGGGAGAGGAGAAGGGAGGCTGCTTTTCCCCAGGGGCTGCAGCTGGAGGGCTGGAGCCAAGTAAGCACTGAGGGGAAGCAGGGAGGGAGAGAGGGGGAAGGATGAACCAACTACCTGGAGCAGCTGGAGCTAAGAGCCAGGGGGCAGAGGGGAGGGGAGGCCTGGTAAGTGGTGGGTTGATCGCTGCATCCAGTGTAAAGCTTGGGGCTGCTGGGGAGGGAGGGGCCGAGTAAGGGACTTTCCCATCTGAGTGGCTCAGGAGACCCACCCCTCTCCCCTCAGAGCAGCAGGGGACAGAGAAAAGCCATCACTTCTTTGGTCTTTGTGGCGGCTCAGCATGTGGGATGGGAAGGAGGGCAGAAAGGACAGAGAAGGGCCCTTAGCAGGAAGCGCCACCTCAGCAGAGTAGGCCTGGCTGGGAGCTCTGGCAGAAAGGTCACAGTGAGGCTGAGGAGCGCCCAAGAGGAGAACGGCTGTAGTGCAGAAGTGCTGGCATGGATGGGTGGGGTAAGGTGCAGTGCCCCACCCTCTGCCAGGGCTCTTGGGAAAGGCAGAGCCTCCAGAGGTGGCCAGTGAGAGTAGGTGCAGGGCCAGAGCTAGTAGCCAGGAAGAGTGAGGGTGCTCCACTGCGACCTCAGCAGGTAGCCTGGTCTTGCCCACTCCAGGGCTCCCGTCCTTCCTTTTGGTTCTGCTCTAACACTAGTGGCTCTGGGGGGAGGGTGGGACCCATCCTTTTTCAAAACCTTTCCTGAAGACCACAGGGGAGCTAGCCTTGCAGGCTTGGGAGCAAGAGTGGCAACAGGCCAAGGTGAGCCCTTACCAATTGGGAATCCCACTCCCCCTCCTGCTGCCAGCTGAAGGGCAGGACAGTCCCTGAAGACAGTTCAGCTTGTTCCTCCCCACCTGCGGCAGAAGGGATTCTGAGGCAGGCCAGAGCCCTCCAGGGACATGGAAGCAGGAGGTGGGGGGGCATATGGAGGGGTATCCCCTCCTGCTCTTTTTTTTAGGGCTGGGGATAGTCAGGGGACAATCAGCCCAGAGTCTGAAAGCCAGCAAGTTGTAGCAACCTCCACCCCTAATGCCAAACTAACAAACAAAACAGGGGAAATGAAAAAAAGTGGGGTGGGGAAGACAAACCAAAACAGAATCCCCCGACCTCCTGCCCAGGGTGGAGGGTCCAGCCAGTAGCAGGGGCTGGGGACCAGGGCTGGAGGGTCTAGCTGGGCCGGCACTGCACCTGGCCCTCAGAGCTGTCCTCATCATCAGAGGCCCCGGCACCTCCACTGCTCAGGCCCGTGATCCGGTAGCCCATGTTGAGCAGCATCACCTCCAACGGGTCTGCATTCATGCGCCGCTGGTTGGCCTGCGAAGCACCCTCCATATCTTCCACGACTCGGCCTGTGAGGTCTTCACTCTGTGGTGGAGAAAGGGGTAACACACATGAGGCTCAGGGAGAGAGAGGCACCAGGGTACACGTATAGGGGCGGGGGAGGGAAATACACAGACTTAACTATCTATAGGGGGAGGTACACGTACATGCCAGGAGGTGTACACACAACCTTAATACATATTGTTGGGGGTGCTCACACTGGAATATATATGGGGAGACATGCCACCTCAGGATATATAGGCAGGTCATAACATGCTGGGATATACGTGGGGGACAGTACACACCAGGATATGTTGGACACACATACTGGGACACCTGGGACAAGGGGCAGACACAACTTCCCCACCCCACTCTGTTTTGTTGCCACAGCAACTCTTCCTTCATCTTTCTTTCTCCTCTCCCCTCAATGGGGAATCCTACAGGAGTCCTCTCTTTAAAAGTCACAGCAAATTATCTTGGGAATCAGACATACCACTTGACTTTTGTTTTGCCAGCTGGGAAGAGGGAAGCAGTAGGGCAGAGGGGAAGGGGAGGCACCAAGCCAGCTTCCCTGGCTACCCACCCTGGGAGTGGAGGGGACTACACTGTCCTAAGTGTCCTTGTGGGCTGGACACTTCACAGGCATCTCTTTACTCCTCACTGCAACCTTTCAAGGTGATGCTGTCATTCCCATTCCCCATGTACAGATGATTAAAAGCCTGGGTCAGAGATGAAGTCTCTCAGGCAGTGAGGAGACTGGATTCAAACTTAGGCCTACCAGATGCCAAAGCCTGCATAGCTCCCTTGTGACCAGGGCCTCTGTACAGTTTCTAGGCAATTGCCACTGCATTTGGAGCTTCTGGAATCTGAGGACACAGCCTTGGGCCCCAAGATAAGAGATACTCAGCAGCTTCTAGCCTCTGGGTGGCTCATTTCTCTTCCCTGCATTAGCAGGCTCCACTGGAGCCTTCCACAGAGTCCCTGCCCTCCTCTCTGCTTGGCTTTGGTCACCTTCACTGCACCCTCACCTCTGGTCGGGGGTTCCAGAGCCGCACAACAGGATCGATGCCGCTGGTGGCCAGGAAGCAGTAGCTGGGGTGTGGCTGCAGGCAGTTGACAATGGACTCATCCCCTTGGAGCACACGGACCAGGTTGGTGGTCTCCTTTTCCCAGATGAAGAAGGAGCCATCATCAGAGCCACTGACGATATACTGAGCGTTGCTGGCGGGGGGGCAAAGGGCAGGGAGGTCAGGTGGGGTACTGCCCTATAGCCTCAAGCAGAGGCTGCATGGCCTAGGTAAAGGGGGAGCAAGGAAGTCTGCAGCCACTCGGTCCCCCACACGCTGGGGTGTGCACTTGACCCAGAACTCCATGTACATAGCCCTGGTCACTGTTCTCTTAAACCCAGGGCCAGCGACTGCCTGGATTTCTCCAAGACAGTCTCCCCTACAGTTCATTATTCCCTCCTTGGGCCAGGATCATCTTACATCATCTCTCGGGTCTCTAAAATACCCTGTTCTAAGCCTTCCCTGAGCAGTCCCAGGCTTCTGGCATCCAGAATCCCCACGTAGCCCCTCACACACCACTGACATTTAGAGGGCATCTTGATGGATTCTTTTTTTTCTTAGAGATAAGGTCTCGTTCTGTCACCCAGGCTGGAGTACAGTGGCATGATCATGGCTCACTGTGGCCTTAACTGGTCCTCCCATGTCAGCCTCCTGAATAGCTGGGACTATGGGTGCATGTCACCACACCCAGAAAATTTTAAAAATTTTTTGTAGAGATGGGGGTCTATGCTGTTAAGGCTGGTCTCAAACTCCTGGGCTCAATCGATCCTCCCGCTTCAGCCTCCCCAAGTGCTGGGATTACAGGCATGAGCCACTGTGCCTTGCCTACGGAGAGATTATTGATTCATGTTCAGGTGTCTCACCTACCCAAAGAAAGTACATCTACAAATGAGGGGTGGGGGTGATGGTGTCTGAAACACAGAGTTTGTCCCTTAGTACCCAGGGCACAGTTTTGAGCACAAAACAGATGTGCCAAGATCCCCAGCCTTGGAGGGCTGCTGCCTCACTCCCAAACAGAGGGAGGCTCCCTGAATGCAGATAAAGCAACCAAGCTCTGGCACATGCACACAGAAGGAGAAGGAGGTGGGGGGTGAGGGAGTAGTCCAGGCATTGTACTGGAGGCTCTACTTGGATTATCTTATTAGTCCTTGTTATGGCCTCATAAGTGGGCATGGCAGGTTGGTCATCTCATAGATGAAAAAACTTCAGAGGCTGACAAAGGTGAAGCCATTTGCCCAAGGGTACAGAGGCAGAGCAGGGATTTGAGATTCTTCTCTAAAACCATTATGCCCCAACACTCCCCACTCAACCTCCTGCTGCCAACTGGGCTGCACCCTCCTCTTCAGGGCCTCGGACCTGCCAAAGAAATTGGCCTCCTTGATATCCGTGGTGGTGTTGCAGTGGCCACAGTAGCGGAATTGATAGTCGTAGCTTCGCTCCCGCAGCACCATTTCATCCTCTGAGATGGAGTCCTTGCGGCTTGTGCTGCGGAGGCGGACTGGGGCACCGCCACCAGGTCCCTTCTTCTCCTCTGGGGGCAGAGATCCAGAAAAGGTAAGCGTCCTGTTCCTTTCTCTGCTTCCCTATTTCCCCCCACCTATGGCTCTGTTTTCAGTCTAAAGTCTGACAACATAGAGCTACCTGCCTCCACCCTTATCCTGGAAAATTGGGGAAAGGTTGTGAGGAAGATGCATCTTTGGATCTAGCCCCTGGGGATGTTCACGAGGAGACCTTTGATGCTAGGAGGACCTGAAAGCCCTAAGGATACAGAGACTCAAAGTGTGTTTCTGTGGAGATGAGAGGCAGGGGAGGGTAGAGTGAGGCACTAGCAAAGAGAGAATGGGTGACTTTTTTTTTTTTTCCTTTTTCTTTTTGAGATGGAGTCTCGCTCTGTCACCCGGGCTGGAGTGCAGTGGCATGATCTCGGCTCACTGCAACCTCCACCTCCAGGGTTCAAGCGATTCTCCTGCCTCAGCCTCCTGAGTAGCTGGGATTACTACCAGGCATGTGCCACCACATCCAGCTAATTTTTGTATTTTTAGTAGAGATGGGGTTTCACCACGTTGGCCAGGCTGGTCTCGAACTCCTGACCTCAGGTGATCCACCTGCCTCTGCTTTCCAAAGTGCTGGGATTACAGACGTGAGCCACCGAGCCCAGCCTGGGTGACTTTTTTAAACAGATTCGTAGCGCTTAGGGCAGTAAGGACCATGCCCTTACCCTCTGGAAGACAAGTTATTAGGGTCCCAAATGAGAGACACTGATCAGTTAAGTGACAGGTATTCACACAAGTTTTCTCAGTTCCTTAAAAGTGACTCACTCGTGCCTGCTTCAGGGCCTTGGAGCATCCTGGTCCATATGCCAGGAGCTCTGCATCGCCCACGGCTACACTTTGTTGTTGTTGTTGGAGATAGGATTTTGCTCTGTTACCCAGGCTGGAGTGCAGTGGTGTGATCATGGCTCACTGTAGCCTTGACCTCCTGGGCTCAAGTGATCCTCTTGCCTCAACTGCCCGAGGAGCCGGGACTACAGGTGTGTGCCACCATCCTTGTTTTTTTTTTTTTTTTTTTTGAGACGGAGTCTCACTCTGTCACCCAGGCTGGAGTACAGTGGCCGGATCTCAGTTCACTGTAAGCTCCGCCTCCTGGGTTTACACCATTCTCCTGCCTCAGTCTCCCGAGTAGCTGGGACTACAGGCGCCCGCCACCTTGCCCGGCTAATTTTTTGTATTTTTTAATAGAGATGGGGTTTCACCGTGTTAGCCAGGATGGTCTCCATCTCCTGACCTCGTGATCCGCCCATCTCGGCCTCCCAAAGTGCTGGGATTACAAGCTTAAGCCACCACGCCCGGCCAGCTAATTTAAAAAATTTTTCTTTTGTTGAGATGGGATCTTGCTATGTTGTCCTGACTGATACTGAACTCCTGGGCTCGAGCGATTTTCCCATGTTGGCCTCCCAAAGTGCTGGGATTATAAGCGTGAGCCACTGCACTAGGCCACACAGCTATATTTTGTATCTAGTTAATGCTTCCTTTGGATCCTTTAGATCTTAGCTTAAATGTTTCTTCCTGAAGAACCCCAGAATGCCATCAAGCCCCCTCAACACACACACCATTCAGGCCCCATGGCACTTGTCATACTTTTTGTTTCTCCTTTATCACTTGGTTCCTTCACTAGACTGTACATGCCATAAACACAGAAATTCCATCTGACTTAGTCACAGCTCTATTTCCAGGACCCAGCACAGTGCCTGACACATGGCAGGTGTCTGATAACTATTCATTAAACAAATGAATTTACCACATGGCTGGTAAACTGCAAAGGAGAGAGGTGAAGATCCATGTCTGCCTCCTGTGAGCTCACCATTCATGTTCACAGACCACACACCAATGGCCCAGTTCATTCTCCAGCACGTTGAAGTGAGCTGGGCAGGGCTTCGTGCTCTTTGTGCAGGTAAGGCAGTAGGTAGAGAGGCTGTGCTTTCTCCAAAGCCACACAGTCACGTAGTGGAGCTGCATTTGGAACTGAAGCTCCACGTTCCAAGCCTGAGGCATTTCTACTGCTCTGCGCTATTGTCTCTGCTGCACTTGTACACTCGGAACAAACACAACGACCAGCTTCTGCTTCTCAGATGCCCAAGTGGAACCACCAGGGCCCTGTCTGAGCAGGTGAGGATGCCTAGTGGGAGCCTGACTGAGCTCAGCTTCCTCCTATCCTGGGCACCAGGCACTCCCCTAGGTGCTTTAAACATGCCATTTAAACATGCTGATCCTCAATAGAAACGCTCAGTGGGAGGTGCTGGCATGTCTCCTTCCTTTTCAGACAAGGAAACACTCTCAGAGAGAGACCAAGTAACTGCCCCAAGGTTGCATGGTTTCTGAATCAACATCTGAACCCAGGCCTCTCCAATCCCGGAACCATGACCACTCCAGAATGTCATGCAGCATCTCAAAGAGAAAGAGTAACAGCACCCCCTCCTCAGTGCCCACTCACCACCATCATTTTTGGAGAAGAGGGCAGCTGTGATGTCACGACCCAATGCATCACAAGCGCTGCTGTGGGCCTGCTCCGGAAATTTCCCTTTGAAGTCGTCCAGGCACTCCAGGGCTTCAGCCACATACTTGAGCTCAAAGAGGCAGCGGGCCAGGCGAAAGTGTGCCTTCAGGTGGCATGGGTTCAGGGAGATGGCCTTGAGGCAGTCCCTCAGGGCATCATAGTGGTCACCATCCCTGGGAAGGTGGGGAAGAGTGGCTTAGAGGTAGAGCCACGTGGCAAGCAAGGGGTCCCCACTGTCTCCTCTACTTCCTGTGGCCACCCCGGCCCACTACTGACAGATCTCATGGCAAGGGGACTTGAGGACGAAGAGAATCCTGGCTCAGCCCAGGCCTCCCCCATCAGGAGACAGTATGGTTAAGGAGCAAGCCAGGAAACCCTGAGGTCTTGAGGGTGGCAAAAGCTGGTGTCAGGCTGCCCTCTGCTGGGCACAGAGTGCAACTGCACACTGGCTCACCCCAGGCACCCGCAGCTCTGCAGCAGAAGGCCTGGCATCTTGCCCACCACAGGCTCCCCAAGCCCTCCTTCTCTCTTCCCCCATCCACCTCCTCAAATCACCCCCAGCTGGCCTTCAAAGCCATGTCCAAGGCAGGGGGCCCTCAAGGACAGTTCTGTGGTCTGGGGAAGCCAGAAGTGCCAGGCTGGGGACGCAGGGTCTGATCAGCAGGCAGCAAGCCCTCAGCCAGACCCCCCTCTGTCCTGGCTGACTGATCCACAGCAGCTGTGGCCTCTACCTCCTGGGGCTGGAGGATGGGGCCTGACAGTCTGGCAGAGTCGGCTCTCTGGAAGCTGATGGTAAGGGGGGTTGTGCACACCAGGAGCTCCAAATCGTCCCCACTCACTTCTCCAACCTCCTGAAGCATGGATGAAGGGAAGTGGGAGTGCTTTTAGTGGGTAAGTGGGGAAAGAGGAAGTGAAAGGAGGTCAGAGAAGCCCCTCCTTTTCCCACCCTGTGCCAGAATATAGGAAGCACACTCCCCCAGCACCCACAGACCTGTCTTTGCCTCTTGTCTGGAGAGCCAGACAGGCCCCACAGGAGCTGCTTCTTTGGAAGCCATTTTTTTTTTTCCCAACTGGGCTGGGGTAGGCCTACAACTCAACTGTGCCAAGCAGCAGTAAGAGACACCCCCTAGAGTTAATGGCCCCTTCTCCAAGGGCACAGCTCACAATAATCCGGCATGGCTAAGGCAGGTCTGACATGGGAAAGTCCTTCCCGAGCCTCCTTCTGCAGCACTCAGAGGGAGCACCCAGTCCTTGAAGCAGCCATGCTCAGACCAGCAACCAGCAGCTCAGCCCATGTGGGGGCAGGCAGGAAACAGAGCTGCTTCAATGGTGTGGCCTGCGTCAGGATGAGTGGCTGTGACGAAGGAGCAGGCACTGTGTGGAAACCCAATTACTGCCTGCAAGGTGCCCCTCTGAGCTCCTGGGGAGAGCCAGACCAGAGACCAGCCAGAAGCCAGAGGGTGACAGCTCCCACTGCATCCAGGAGCAGATGGCAGCCCTGGGGAGACTGGCCTAGGACAGAATGTGACATTCTAGGGGTCACTGGCAGGCATGTGGGGATGGGGGTAGAGAGCAGGCTGGCCCCAGGGCTCACCCTTCCTAGACTCATTGCCAGATCAATCTCCCTGAAAGGACAGCCCTCGGCACATCCCTCTCCTGCTCAGAACTCTCCAGTAGCTGCCCATCATGCACTGAATCGAGGCCAACGTCACCGCTCTGCATTCCAAGCCCTCCCTAGGCCGGCCCCAGGCTACCTCACAGACTCATCTCCTGCCAGTCCCTCTCCGAACCCTCTGCTCCAGCCAAATGGATTTGCTGTTCTGCAAACAAGCTCTTCAGTCAGTCCCCCACCCCCACGCCTTTGTTCACACCATTTCATCTCCCTGGAATGTCCTTCCCCCACAGGCCCCTCCTCTCCTTCATCTCCTGTCTAAGCCTGCCTACACTTAAAGCCCATTCAGACGCCATGTCTTTCTGCTGCTTCCCTGCTCCCCAGCTAAAGCGACCCAACTTTTCTTGATGCCCACAGCTCTTTACCTGACCATTTACAAGACTCACTGCTTTCTATCTCTTTAATGCTGAAGTATGTCCACTACTTTACCCACTGTCTGGCGGCTCCTCTGGAGCACAGGAACTTTGTGTTCCTAGTACCTAGCACATAGTAGGAGCTCAGAGAACATGCTGAGGGCACATATGGATTGGGAAAACACCAACCTCACTTAGCAAGAATGCAGGAGTGAAGCTGAGCTCTCAGCCTACAGCTTAGATGAGGACCACTGAGTTCTACCCAACTGTTAGACAGAGAGGTGAATCAACTCAGGATTCACCCAAAACAGTCATCTCCTGGGTTTGGCTGCCACTTGAGCCCTTGGCCAACTCCTGATGCCTCAGCTAAGGCTGGGGGATAGCATCTTCCCCACTCCTACCTAGCACTGCCATCCTGCTGACTTGGGTGGGTTTCTTAAGCTTCCCTCTCTGGCCTGCCTAGTTGCAGCCAGACGATGGCACACCAGCTGGCCTGTCTGTCTGGGCAGAGCCGACGGATGCCAGACGGAGCAGAAATGGCTGTGGGCCCAGCTCTATCCATCTCTAGTCCTGGCCCTGACTGGGGGATGGGGGGCGGGGTCTGCATGTCTGCTTGCCTGCTGGTGCTGCAGGCAGAAGGGCTGGGGGCCCTGATGGTCTCCAAAGATGAGGAGTTCTTTCGGATATGGTCTACTTCTTTATTACCAGCCACCATACCCTAGTGTGACCCACAGCCAGCTTTGGATTTCTGGGATATGGTTTGTACTCAGTCCAAAGGGTCTAAGAACACAGAAAGCAAGCCTTAGTGGGGCCAAGGGACTGCAGAATATTTTAGACACATACCAACTGAATTCACCAAACCCCTCATTTCCACTTAGCAAGATTCCACTGCTCTTCAAAGTCCAGTTCTCCAACAATTGGGACTAACAATCCTCAACTCCTACTTCCCCAGGGGCCACAGCACTTTATAATAATATGCCATGTAGGAACTAGCTTTGAACATGTTCCACATAACTGTGAGCTTCCTTAGTGCTTGATTGGCGCCTGCCCACCATTAGCCTGGAGGTGGGGAGGAGAGGCCAAGAAGCCCTAAGAGGCCGCAATATGTTCCTGCCACCTTCCCTGGATGCCTTGGCAACTTGGCTCCATCAGGCCCCTGCCTTTTGGTCCAGTTGCTTTGTCCCTCATCCTGACCCAGATCCCCTCTGCAGTGGCCACTCACCACTTGCGCTTCATGTAGGCTGCTGCTCGGTTTCCATAAAGCATGGCATTGTGAGGGGCCCTCTGCACAGCCTTGCTGTAAAGCTGAATGGCTTGGGTCCACTGCTGGCAGGCAAAAGCCTCATTCGCTTGCTGTTTCACACGCTCCAGGTATGGCGGTAGCTCTACTTGGGGGCTACAGGGGAAATAGAGCCAAGTCAGAACAGTCAAAGAAGGTCAGAGCAGTCCCTCAGGAAGTCTGTAACATAGCCTGAGGGTCACCCAGGTTTTCTTGGCTCCTGGGATCTGACTGCTTTCTGGAAGAGGGGACCACTACCCTGGCCTGGGCTATTACCTATTACCGTGATAGGGAACAGACACCATTCCAAATACTCTCAGCCAGTGAAAAGAGGAAGGGCAGAAATGAAGCTGTACTTAAACTCCTGGGCATGGCAGTAGCTGACACCACCTGCCTCCATACTGAGCTGAACCTTATGACCACCCGAGTCCCTCTTATGGATCACTGTCTAAAGAATTCTATTTCTCTCAAGGCTAGGGAATTTGAGCACCTCTGTATCCAAAGCCTAGCACAAGGCCTGGCAGAGAAAAGAGGCAAGGACATGCTATAGGATGGGGAATAATATAATGGGGAGGCCCATTTGTATGCAGCCCCTTTTTGGAAAGAGCTCAGTGCCAAGAGGCAGCTAGGCCCTGGGTCCTGACCCCAGTTACTGGTACCAACAGGCTAGAGCTACAGTCTGACCAGGACTAGTGTCCTGCCAGGCATAGGGGCACTGGAAACACCAGCCACCCTCCAAGAAGCCTCTTTGCCTTGGTCCTCACTCTCTGGGATGCATGAGTGGGTGTGGGTCAGGAGGAAAATTTACAGGTTATGTCCCTCCCTCCAGTACATATAGTGTAACTGGGGCTTGGAGGGTTGGACAAGCCAGTTGGCCTCACCTGACATGTCCCCTACTCTCCGGCAGCCGGAAGCCATTGCTATGAAGGTGCAGGCCATTGGACACACCGTTGGATACACCGTTGGTGGACATCTTGCCATTCTGGACTTCTGGCAGGAGATAGTGAGAAAGTGACAGCAACAACTCAGGAAGAGGACCCATTTATTCCTGGCAGCCCTCCAGCTTCCATCACAGGGTCTGATGGTTCCATCGTGAGACTACTCTCTCAGAGTAAGATCCATTCCCAGAAAGCAAGTTCTGACATAAAGAAAAGCCCGTGCGCCCTCTGCTGGCTGGCGAGAGACACAACTTCACTGTGGCATTACTCAGCTGGGGCTCGGGCTAGGGCTGGGGCTGGGGCTGGGGCTGGGGCTGGGGGTGGGAATGGAGGGAGGATGTGCCTAAATCAACTGCAGGCCCCAGGAAGAAATCAATGAGAACACTGGGCCAGGATACAAAGGAGAGGAGAACTACTTCAGGTTCTGAAGAGCCAAGCCATGGAAGGAACCTGTCTCTCCAGAGGGAAGCAAAAAGGGCAGTGATGCAAAGCTCTTGAAGAGATCTCTCTCTACTGTCATCTTCTTTCTTACTGCATAGGCAGGGTTATTTCAGAGATCTGCTCTTTTTGAAGATCAACGTCCAGAGTAAAGGGCAGGCTTCTCAGCAGGTGTAGCATGCACTCAAGCTCCCCTACACCACCTCAGCAGAGATACCCTAAGGGAGAACTT
Organism: Chlorocebus sabaeus; assembly: GCF_047675955.1. Classification (NCBI taxonomy): domain Eukaryota; kingdom Metazoa; phylum Chordata; class Mammalia; order Primates; family Cercopithecidae; genus Chlorocebus; species Chlorocebus sabaeus. The sequence continues at coordinate 109,797,623 of NC_132923.1, forward strand.
ACCCCCTGAGGAGTGGCATTTTCTAGGTAAGAGGAAGGTGTACGGCCGCTGCTTGTAAGTCAAGTCAAACAAATAGACCTAGAGTTGAGGGGACAAAAAAAGAGATGGAAGCTGTGAGGTAAAGATGTGGTTGAACCAGTAACCAGGACTGCTTCTCAAGAACCAGGGTCTTGGAACACAGTGAGTGTTGAGCATAGAACCATCAAGCTATACTAGAAGGTGTTTCCAGCAAACTTCAGGCCGGAAAATCTTCCTAGCTCTGGCATTCAGGGTGGGCTATCTGATCTACCCAAAGCCCTGCTTGAAATACTATGATTAATTAGAATCACATTTGGCTGGGCATGGTGGCATAGCCTGTAATCCCAGTGCTTTAGAAGGCTGAGGCAGGAGGGTGGTTGCTTGAGCCCAGGAGTTTGAGACCAGTCTGGGCAACATGGCGAAACCCCATCTTTACAAAAAATACAAAAATTAGCCAGGTGTGGTGGCATGTGCCCGTGGTCCCAGCTACTCAGGAGGCTGAGGTGGGGGGATCATTTGAGCCTGGGATGTCGAGGTTGCAGTGACCTGAGATTGTACCACTGCACTCCAGCCTGTGTGACAGAGTGAGATCCTGCCTCAAAAAAAAAAAAAAAAAAAAAAAAAAAAAAAGGTCAGGTGCGATGGCTCATGCCTGTAATCCCAGCACTTTGGGAGAGTGAGGTGTGCGGATCACCTGAGGTCAGGAGTTTGAGACTAGCCTGACCAACATGGTGAAACCCCATCTCTACTAAAAATACAAAATTAGCCAGGTATGCTGGTGCATGCCTGTAATCCCAGCTACTTGGGAGGCTGAGGCAGGAGAATTGCTTAAATCCAGGAGGCGGAGGTTGCCGTGAGCCAAGATTGCACTATTGCACTCCAGCCTGGGCAACAAGAGCAAAACTCCATCTCAAAAAAAAAAAAAAAAAAAAACCACGTGTCATATGTTTAAAGAGGTGAAGAAGTCCTCAAAGGTCACAAAGCCAAAGGTCTCATTTTACATTTACCCTGGCACTACTCCTGAGCCTTTCATGATTCCTTGGACAGGTGCAGGAGTGTCTGGCTTATCCTCACCTATTCTGCATCCCATTTCCTTTGTATATATTTGGGCCTTGCCTTGTAACATCATTAACTGTTTCATTTATCGTGTCTCCCATCAGCCTGGGGATGGATCATATTTCCCACTTGTCTCTCTTATATTGACAATAATGCTAGTCCCAGAGTAAGTGCTCAGTGTTGGTAGAGTAAATAAATGTATGCAAGGCTTACTAAATATCCTGAGAGCACACAAACAGAAGGTTTAGCAACCTGCCATTATCAAAGAACACTTCCCAAAGCTGGCCCTAACCCATACCTTGCTCTGAGCTGCATGCTCTGAGCCCCACGGATTTCCCCCTAGGAAAATCGCAGATGAGGAAACTGAGGCTCAGAAAAATAAAGAGATTTGCTCAAAGTCACAGTAAACAGCTGGCAAACAGCAGGCCAGCATTTGAACAGAAGTCTGCCAATTCCAAATTCCATATTCTTAACCAAAATACCATACTATCCTATTTCTATCTAGTTCCTTAAGAAAAAATGAAATAAAAAGACTCAGCTAGGACACCTCTCTGGGAACTCCAATGATGCCACATCACCGCCACATTTCACTGTAACATCATTTGCCATAAGGCTGTTGTGTCTTGTCTGCCTCAGCAGTGAACATAAGGTACACGCCCCTGGCTGCTGGGCATGGAATGATGATGGGGCAGAACCACCTTATGCTGTACATACCTGTTCCCCTCCCATGTTGACTAGCAGCTCTGTGCCATTGGGGCTGAAGGTCACATAGGTGGCAACCAGCACTCTCAAACGGTTGTTGTAGTCAGGAAGCTTCACTGGCAGGTGACCTGCAGGGAATAGCCCAGTCATACTAGGGTCCCAGTCCCCTTCAAAGGGGCATGAGATTGTGTGAAGTCAGTCATAGCAAAAATGATACCAATCAACTTTAGCATAAAAGCAGCTACAAGTGTTGAGCCCTTACTATATGCACTGGGCCAGCTGCTTTATATATTTAATCTCATTTAGTCATTATAATCCCATTTTACTTAACCTTAATGAGTTTCTTTTCTGTAATTTGCTGAAGGTGACATAGCTTGTCCATGGCAGAGTTGGGATTAAAACTCAGGTCTGTCTGACTCTAAAACTCTTCTTCTTGACCACCATGCCATGCTGTCTCCCTGCACTGCCCCCAAAAGAGTCAGCATCTAGCCAACAATTTGGGGCCAGAGCTGTGCTGAGCACTACCTGCTACGTAATATTGGGCTGCACCATCCGGAAGCGGTTTCTGCCGGTCACAGAAGGTGTGCACACCCGCTGAAGGGCTCTGCTTCATGCTCTTTCTGGTAGGAAGGAAAATCATATAGGTTAAAGTCACAGCACTGCCCCTGGCTAGACCAGACCACACTCACTAAAAGAAAACTTACATTTGTATCTGAGAGATATAGGAGGTATTTTTCTTCCTTACCTAAGCAACCCCAAAGGCCCACCAACTAGACAATTACAGACACATATGTTACAGTGCTTTACCAAGTAGGTCTTATAAGCTGTCTGGGTCTTCATGACCACCTTATCTTTCCCATTTTACAAACAAGCAAGCTAAGGTTCAAGACCCGCTCCAAGCCATGCAGTGCGTGAGGGGAAGCAGTGGTCACCAAGCCCATGAATGAAAATAAGCAGGCCAGACATTCCTGTATCCATCCCAAGAATCATGGAAAGCCTGGGCAACAGGCTCAAGAGGCAACTCAGGTCTGGGAGTGCTGTGGGGGTTCTGAGTATTATAAGAACAAGCAGGAAATATTATATACAGTGATTTCTTTCAGAAAGACACTATAAGAGATTTGTATAACAAATTATAAGAATAAATAAATATAAGGAAATTATAAGGAATTTATATAAGAGATTATGGGTAATTTATACTTTCCATATTTTCCAACATAAGCAAGGATTAAGTTTTTAAAAAATCACAAAATTGAACAAAGTCCATTTCATAAAGAAGGGGCCAGGCTGGGTGTGGTGGGTGACGTCTGTAATCCCAACACTTTGGGAGGCTGAGGCGGGCAGATCACCTGAGGTCAGGAGTTGAAGACTAGCCTGGCCAACATGGTGAAACCCTGTCTCTACTAATAATACAAAAATTATCCGGGTATGGTGGCAGGTGCCTGTAATCCCAGCTACTCAGGAGGCTGAAGCAGGACAACAGTTTGAACCCGGGAGGCAGAGGTTGCAGTGAGCTGAGATTATGCTACTGCACTCCAACATGGGTAACAGAGCAAGACTGTGTCTCAAAAAAATAATAAAAAATAAATAAATAAAAGAAGGAGTCAGGCACAGTGGCTCATACTTGTAGTCCCAGCACTTTGGGAGGTCGAGGTAGGAAGATTGCCTTAGCTCACGAGTTTGAGACCAGCCTGAGCAACATGGAAAGACCCCGCCTCTATAAAAAAATTAAAAAATTAGCCAAGCGGGGTGGCGTTGTGACTGTAGTCTCAGCTACTAGAGAGGCTGAGGTGGGAGGATCGCTTGAGCCTGGGAGGTCGAGGCTGCAGTGAGCTGTGATAGAAGAAGAGGGCGTAGCAATGGCAGTGAGGGAAAGGGGCAGCAGGTTCTCCAGGGACTTACCCATAGGAGACAGGAGGCTGAACTATTCATACCTGTGGTTATGGATCATGCGGATGTCATAGAGCCTCACGAAGGGCCCGCTGGCCCCAACCGCCAGGCAGTTGTTGTCCTGGGGATTGACGGTGAGGCACTTGGCCTCCACCAGCTGGCCACAGTACTCTGTCAGGTCAATCAGCACCTCCGAGTGTTTGCTGTTCTCTCGAAGGTCATACTGGCTGTGAGAGAGGACAGAGTTAGGGAATTGGGGCTTGGGGTCCTTGTGTGGAAGGCAGGGGAAAAGACAAGTTCTTGTTATGCAAGAGGATTGGGAGGGACTTTGGACCTGTTTCTAAATAAGAATGTCAAAAACAATTCCCATTTCTTGAGTGCCCACCGTGTGCCAGGTACCTGTAGTAGGCTTCTCACACATTCTATTTTATTCCACTAAAACTCCTAAGGTGGACGCTACTGTACATATTCTATAGATGTCAGTATTATTGCTACTATTATACTACTACTGATTACCAATACTTAATGAAAATGTGCTTTATGTCCAGTATTGCCCCTTAATTAAATCCTAACGTCATCCCTAGGTACCATTAGAATACTGAGGTTCAAAGATGTTGAATAACCTGACTGAGATGACACTGCTAGTAAGTGCAGAGCTGGGGAAGCTTTCTAAGATGGCATCTTAAACACTCTGCTCCACTCCTACCTAATCTAGTTTCTTTCATGAAACAAGGTATGGAGGTGACAGAAAAGAGAATCTGCAGATCATCTAAGAGCTATCTAGATATACTATGGGCCAAGGCAAGCCTAAAAGTCTCATCCATGCAGTAAAGGTAATGCCAAAAAGGCTACCAAACAGCAGCAAACTCCCACTGCTCCAGATGGGGAAACTTTCTGCTGCCAATACACAGGTATCCTCAGAGAGTGGTGGGTAGTGGGGACATCACCCATATGCTCAACCCTCTTGCCTGGACATCTGTTACCACCTCTTTGCTGTTCACCTTGTCTTTCTAAGCCATCTTCACCAGGTTGCTCTTCCTAAAATATTATTTTACATCACTCTCCTGCTCAAAAAATTGCAGAGATTCCTCAATACTTTTAGCATAAGTTTACTTTTACCAAACTCCTCAGTCTGGTTTTCAAGACTCAATTTCACATCTCTCTCCAACCTTATTCCTCAGTTTTCTAAATGTGGGTCAATTATAACTACAGAATTCTTTATCCTGCACATGCCATGTTTATTTCTGCCTTTGCAAACTCTGCTCAAGCTGGGGAATACACTCTGCTTTTCCTTGCCCATCCAAATCCTGTCTGTTCTGGAAGGCCCAGCTTATGTTCACCTTCTGCTAGGACACCTTCTCTGACTGTGCCTATGCCTAAACACTTAGGATCCTACCCGATGTGCTAGACGCTCAGCTTCTACCAGCTGGCCCTGGCAAAATCTGGTCAGCCAAGGTCAACAAGTGCTACACCGAGTTGGACCTGCCACTGACCAAGTGCATTCTGTCTTCTGAGGTTCAGGGATGCAGTGACTTATCCCAGTCAAATACTGAGTGAGAGAGCTGGGATTTGACCCCAGGTCTGTCAGACTTTATTGCCTTGTTCTTGACTATGTTATAATTTATATATGAGTTAGATATTCCTCATTTGTAAAAGGAAAGAGGGCACAAAGTCCTACAGGAACTCAAGGGAGACAGATTAAAGCAGGATGGGGAGATAAGGAAGAAGTTCTAAGGTCACATCTGAAGAAAGGAGTTAAAGAAGGGCAACAACACCATTTTAGAATGAAGGGAAGTAGAGGCAAATGTGTAACAATGTAGGGCACTGGAAAAGGGGTCAGTCCATTTTACCATTTCCAGCTGGCTTGCCCCCTCCCAGGTATATGGCCACTGACCAACTGTTCAAGAGAAATGTATCAAGCGGCTCTGTGTGCCAGGCACTGTGCTGGGTTCTAGGGACACAACCAAGAACAAGACAGACATGGAGTTGCTCTAAGAGAGTTTACTTTTCTATTTAGTGAGGATACAGACAAAAAAGTAAACCAATAAGTAAAAATTAAAATAAGGCCAGGTGTGGTGGCTCACACCAGTAATCCTAGCACTGTAGGAGGCTGAGGTAGGAGGATCACTTGAGTCCAGGAGTTCCAGACCAGCCTGGGCAACACAGAGAAACCCCATTTCTCCAAAAAAAAAAAAAAAAAAAAAAAAAAGAAAGAAAAAATTAGCCAAGCATGGTGGAACATGTCTGTAGTCCCAGATATTCAGGAGGTGGAGGTGGGAGAATCACCTGAGCCCAGGAAGACAAGGCTGCAGTAAGCCATGATCACGCCACTGCACTCCAACCTTGGCAATAGAATGGAGTGAGACCCTGTCTCAAAAAATAAATTAATTAATAAAAATAAAGTAACTACAGGTGGCAATTAGAGTTATAGAGGATATAATTAGTGTGTTAAAACAAGCAATAATGTCTGCCTACTTTAGACAGGATGGTCAGAGAAGGTGCTTCTGAAGAGGTAACTCAAGCTGATCTCCTTAGGATAAGAAAGAGTCCGACATGGGAAGAGCTGGGGACAGAGAATCTCAAAGTAAAGGAAAGCGTAATGTGAATGCCCAGAGGCAGAAGAGACTGTGGACACCTGAGGTGGTGAGAAAAGGCTTGTGGGCCTAGAGGTAGTACAAGGGAGGGCAAAGGAGGAGGAAGGTGAGAGCAGAGTAAGCAAATGTTCCCAATGGAGTTAGTACACAGACAACTGCCCTGGGCAGACAAAGGAGGTTGGACCTCTGCTAGAGGGAAAGAGCTAGGCCTGTAGAAGGAAACACTATAGGATGATGGGATGGGGGAGCAACAGGCCCCACTAGATGCCCAAGACTCTTACCGGATAAGCCCATCCTCAGCAGCACTCCAGAACGTGTTGGGCCACATGGGCGCTGTGGCGATGCGCTTCACCCGGTTTGTATGATCTCCGAACATGTGGATGGTCTCCTTTACCGTCAGGTCGTGCACATGCACCTTAGAGTCGGCTGCTCCCGTGATCAAGATGCGGTCCCCAGCGTGAGGCAAGAACTATTCAGGAGAAATGGAGGAAGGGGTGGGTGGTGAGAGTAGAAATGGCTACGGAAGGAGGCTAGCCTGGATGTCTGCACCTTTTTCTCTCTCCATGTCAGATAAGAGAATGAGCCCATTCAGGCTGGGCATGGTGGTTCATTCCTATAATCCCAGCTGCTCAACAGGCTGAGGCAGGAAAATCTCTTGAACCCAGGAGGCAGAGGTTGCAGTGAGCCGAGATTGTGCCACTGCACTCCAGCCTGGGCAACAGAGGGAGACTGTCTCAAAAACACACACACACACACACACACAAAAAACAAAACAAAACAAAACAAAACCCTTGAGGTTCAGCAGTAATATGCAGCAGGATTGTGTTCAAGCCGAAGTCTGTCTGACTCCCATATGCCCTACCTGCTTCATGATGACTACTTAGTAACCTAGAGATTAAGTAATAAATTAGTCCTGAAGTAAAAAAGACTTTCAGGCCGGGCGCGGTGGCTCAAGCCTGTAATCCCAGCACTTTGGGAGGCCGAGACGGGCGGATCACGAGGTCAGGAGATCGAGACCATCCTGGCTAACACGGTGAAACCCCGTCTCTACTAAAAAATACAAAAAAAACTAGCCGGGCGAGATGGCGGGCGCCTGTAGTCCCAGCTACTCGGGAGGCGAGGCAGGAGAATGGCGTAAACCCGGGAGGCGGAGCTTGCAGTGAGCTGAGATCTGGCCACTGCACTCCAGCCTGGGCGACAGAGCAAGACTCCATCTCAAAAAAAAAAAAAAAAAAAAAGACTTTCAGTGTTTTAAGGGTGTTTTGCTGTTGTTGTTGGTTTTTGCTTTTTAAGACAGAGTCTCGCTCTGTTGCCCAGGCTGGAGTGCAGTGGTGCAATCTCGGCTCACTGCAACTTCCACCTCCCGGGTTCAAGCGATTCTCCTGTCTCAGCCTCCTGAGTAGCTGGGATTACAGGCATGCACCACTATACCCAGGAAATTTTTGTATTTTTAGTAGAGACAGGGTTTCACCATGTTGGCCAGGCTGGTCTTGAACTCCTGACCTCAGGTGATCCACCTGCCTTGGGCTCCCAAAGTGCTGGGATTGCACACATAAGCCAGCATGCCTGGCTGGGAATGAGTGTTTTAAATTAGTTTGACTGTTTCTGAAAAACAATCTGGCAATAGTAACAAAGATTAAAAACAATTTCTGTCTTTTGACTCAAAACTTCCACTTCTAAGAAATAATCCAAAAAGAAAAAAGGGACCTGGTCAGAAATGCTTGGATGCTTTTTGTAATAGCAAATATTGGAAACAGATCAAATGTTGGACCATAAGGAAGGGCTGAGCATCTAGAGGATACATCTCTGTGCAGTATTTATTAAAAAAAAAAAAAATAGGCCGGGTGCGGTGGCTCACACCTGTAATCCCAACACTTTGGGAGGCCGAGGTGGGCGGATCACCTGAGGTCAGGAGTTTGAGACCACCCTGGCCAACATGGTGAAACCCTGTCTTTACTACAAAAAAAATTAGCTGGGTGTGGTGGTGTGCACCTGTAATCCCAGCTGCTCAGAATGTTGAAGTAGGAGAATTGCTTGAACCTGGGAGGTGGAGGTTGCAGTGAGCTGAGACGGCATCACTCACTCCAGCATGGGTGACAGAGCAAACAAGACTCTGTCTCAAAAAAAAAAAAAAAACCGCACAAACCACCATCCTGATAAAGGCAAGAACAAAATGCTCCAGATGACATCTGATAAGAAAAAAACAGCTGTAACCATAGCTTCAAATAATGAAAAAAGAAAGTATGCAGTTCTGGGCTGGGCACTGTGGCTCACACCTGTAACCCCAGCACTCTGGGAGGCTGAGGCAGGTGGATCACCTGAGGTCGGGAATTCGAGACCAGCCTTACCAACATGGAGAAACCCTGTCTCTACTAAAAATACAAAAAAATTAGCTGGGTGTGGTGGCATATGCCTGTAGTCCCAGCTACTCAGGAGGCTGAGGCAGGAGAATCACTTGAACCCGGGAGTCGGAGGTTGCAGTGAGATGAGATCGTGCCACTGCACTCCAGTCTGGGCGACAGAGCAAGACTCTGTCTCCAAAAAAACAAAAAAACAAACCAAACCAAACCAAACTAAAACAAAACAACAACCAGAAAGTATGTAGTTCTATCACATAACTTTGAGAATGAAAAATATTTGGGAGTGGTGTTGAATTCTCGTGTAAGTTCAAAAAATTGAAATATCTTTTTTTTAATTGAAAAGTTGCTCCCTACCCACAACAAGGCTGAGTGGTAGTATTGGGGGAGGGGCAATGTCCTACACCGAAACAGCTGATGTCCCACTTGACTTTAAATGTTCACAAAGAGCAACAATTCACTCTTTCCACATAGGCTTCTCTAAGGGCTCATTAGAACAAGGTCTAGCTGGGCACTGTGGCTCATGCTTGTAATCCCAACACCTTGGGAGGCTGAGGCAGGTGGATAACGTGAGATCAGGAGTTCGAAATCGGCCTGGTGAAATCCTGTCTCTACTAAAAATACAAAAATTTGCCAGGCGTGGTGGTGCACACCTGTAATCCCAGCTACTCAGGAGGCTGAGGCACAAGAATCGCTTGAACCCGGAGTTGGAGGTTGCAGTGAGGCAAGATTGTGCCATTGCACTCCAGCCTGGGCGACATTCAGAGTGAGACTCAGCCTCAAAAAAAAAAAAAAAGAAAAGAAAAGAAAAAAAAAGAACAAGGTCTAGATGAAATAGACATGATTTAATCATTTTTAAGGGACAACCAGCAGTCTTTAATCCTGTCTAGAGACGGCATACACTCAATGCACATAAGAAATAAACTGGGGCGCTCTTGTCATGATCTTGTGGCTACTGCCACACGCATCACATACCATAGTCACCACCAGGGGGAGCGCATGAGTTAAATACATACAAATTTGCAGTGTTTCCACTACCTAAAGAAAGAAGAATCCTCTTTGGTTTTTTTTGGTTTGTTTGTTTGTTTTTAATGGAAGAGGAGGCTGAGAGTCTGCGTGTAAGTGCCTTTCCCAAGGTCTTACCATTAGGGAGTATCAAGACCACTGTGAAATTCTGGTATTAGAACTTAATGTCTTATGCTCTGATGCCAAACTAATGGCTTAGGTCCCCTTCCCCAGGCCTGACTGTACAGACTAAAATTGGACCTAAACTCTTTGCAGGGGCAGAAAGCAGTTTTCATTAGTCATGTAAGAAGTAAATCATCACTGTTCTGTCTCTAAAGGTGAGAATCACAGCTTGAGAAAAAAAAAAAAAAGGTTTAGGAAAACAAGTAGGTTAGGAGCTATTGTCTTATTCAGGTATCTTGTAATTCCTCTTGATATTAATTAGGAAAATATTTCTTAGAATAGTGAGACTTGGCCGGGCGCGGTGGCTCAAGCCTGTAATCCCAGCACTTTGGGAGGCCGAGACAGGTGGATCACGAGGTCAGGAGATCGAGACCATCCTGGCTAACACGGTGAAACCTCATCTCTACTAAAAAATACAAAAAACTAGCCGGGCGAGGTGGTGGGCACCTGTAGTCCCAGCTACTCAGGAGGCTGAGGCAGGAGAATGGCATGAACCCGGGAGGCAGAGCTTGCAGTGAGCCGAGATCCGGCCACTGCACTCCAGCCTGGGCGACAGAGCGAGACTCCGTCTCAAAAAGAAAAAAAAAAAAAAAAAAAAAGAATAGTGAGACTTTCTGAAGGACAACTTCATTCTCACATCTATCCATTATAGAATCTCAGAGCTGGAAAGGCCCTTCCTGCAGGCCATTTCTTCCAACTTTAAACCTTGGAGATAAAGCACCTGGCAAGTGGACAAGTGCAGGGATAGGACATTTACTCATCTCCTCCAGGGGCCCATTCTACATTTTTCAAAGAGCCCTAAGCATTAGACAGTTCTTCCTTTTCTCAGGCCCACATTTAATTCTGTGGACTTATAGTCACTAGTCCTAGGTCTGTTTTCCGCAACAAAAAAACCCGTCTCATGTCATTTCCAGGGCTTCAAAAGAGCTTCAAAGGTCTGAAGACACTTGTAAGTCCCCTTCTCACCTCTCCTTAGCTCAACTGTCCTCCTCCAACAAATCGAAATATTCATTTCCTATGAAGAGGTAGAACAGATAAAAGCACTGGGCACAGATTTTATTTTTATCAATTATCTCATTGAACTGTCACATCAACCCTGTAGACTGTTATTTCCTTTTTAAAAATTCATTTGTTTACAAATCTGGGAGATTTTCCTTCGCTGCTTCCTTTTTCACAGATGAGCAAACAGGCTCAGACAGACAGGTCAGGTGATTTTCCCGGTTCACACAATGCCCAAGAAGCAGATAAGGGAGTCAAACCCAGGTATGCCTGCTCTCTAAGTTCATGTTCAGAACTATTCCCCTACCCACTACCATTCACATAAAGATAAATTCATCTAGAATTGGCCTCTTAGCTCTAAAAGAGGAAGAAGAACATGGAAGATAAATGAGATTTTAGGAATCACCAACAGATACTTAAGGCTGTCTGTGACCCTAGGCGGTATATGGGACATACACATACCAACATGGCGTGGCCACAGCCCAGCCCAGTCACTCTTGTGCTTGCTCTGTGGCTTGTCCTGCTCACCTTGACAGAGAAGATATTTGCAGTGTGTCCCGTGTGCATGGAGAGCAGCTTCTTGTGGTGCAGCGGGTCCCACACAATCGTGTGCTGGTCGTCGGAACCAGAGGCCAGTAAGCTGAAAGCAGAGTGAGGGATTGTAACCTCTCCTCTAATTTCTAGGCTCCCTTTCCCCATCCCATTTTCTAGGCTACAGAACTTGAAGAGCAGTAAATGTCACAGAATTTAAGGATGCCTTGTAAACAGCTGATTCTCTTCTTTGTCCTGAGAAATTTCCATTATTCTTTTTTTTTTTGAGACGGAGTCTCACTCTGTCGCCCAGGCTGAAGTGCAGTAGTGCGATCTCCACTCACTGCAAGTTCCGCCCCCTGGGTTCATGCCATTCTCCTGCCTCAGTCTCCTGTGTAGCTGGGACTACAGGCGCCTGCCACCACGCCCAGCTAATTTTTTGTATTTTTAGTAGAGACGGGGTTTCACAGTGTTAGCCAGGATGGTCTCGACCTCCTGACGTCATGATCCGCCCGTCTCGGCCTCCCAAAGTGCTGGGTTTATAGGTGTGAGCCACCGCGCCGGGCCAATTTCCATTATTCTTAAACACATTGGCTTATTAAAAAGACAGGGTTTTGGGCCGGGTATGGTGGTTCATGCCTGTAATCCTAGCACTTTGGGAGGCTGAGGTGGGTGGATTGCCTGAGCTCAGGAGTTTGAGACCAGCCTGGGCAACATGGCAAAACCTTGTCTCTACTAAAAATACAAAAAATTAGCCAAGAATGGTGGCACGTGCCTGTAGTCCCAGTTACTTGGGAGGTTGATTAAGGAGAATCGCTTGAGCCTGAAAGGCGGAGGTTGCAGTGAGCCAAGATCACGCCATTGCACTCCAGCCTGGGTGACAGAGCGAGACTCTGTCTCTAAAACAAAACAAAACAAAACAAAACAAAACAGGGTTTGGATGGTCATCCAACTTTCCATCTATCTGAGATTAATTGTTTAATTGTGTTGAAAATTATGGGCTAAACTGAAGAACAGCAGAGAGCAGCAGTCTCTCTTCATTTGGGTCCACTCTTTTCCTTGGATCCACTCAGGAGCTCCCTTGTTCCACCCTCCTCACTTCCTTCCCCAGCACCCTTCAGGTGCTCTAGCTCATACTTACTCTCCTTTCTCATTCCACTCCAGACAGTTGACACATCCTGAGTGACCCTGGGGGAGCAAATGAAAAGGGACAGGAAGAGAGTTGGTTAGGGGTTCTCCTGGGGAACTCAACACCAAGAAGTGGAATTGAACAGGTAAACCAGTCTTTCCATTTTCAATATTTCCCAAGTGCATGTGAGTAGCCAGAATGGACTTAAAACTGACTAGCATCTTACAATATATAAAGTTTCATATTCATGATCTCACTTGATACTAGGTACTTCTGAGCCATAAAGGACAGGTTTCATTGATTCCGTTTTGCAGAAAAGTAAACTGAAGTTCAGACAGTAGAAAGAAGTAAAAGTGAGATCCAAACATATTTTTGCTTTTACCATTATGAGTATGTCAGCCAGACACAGAGGCTCACACCTGTAATCCCAGTGCTTTGGGAGGCCGCCCAATCTGCTTGGGGCAGATTGCTTGAGCTCAGGAGTTGGGATCAACCTAGGCAACATGGCGAAACCCTGTTTCTACAAAAAATACAAAAATTAGTTGGGTGTGGTGGCATGTGCCTGTAGTCCAAGCTACTCGGGAGGCTGAGGTGGGAGGATGACTTGAGCCTGGGAGGTGGAGGTTGGAATGAGCTGAGATCGCACTGCTGCACTCCAGCCGGGGCAACAGAACCAGACCGTGTCTCAAACAAAACAAAACAAAAACAGAAAAAGAGATATGTCTGAAACAGTACCTTCAAGGCACATCGTCTCAGCCACAGAAAATTTGCCAGGAAACATTCAATCCAAGGACAGCCAATTAACTAGAAGGCTAATCTTTTATTCATCCAGCATTTTTTTTTTTTTTTTTTTTTTTTTTAGACAGAATCAGGCTGGAGTACAGTGGCACGATCTCGGCTCACTGCAACCTTCGCCTTCTGGGTTCACACCATTCTCCTGCCTCAGCCTCCCGAGTGGTTGAGACTACAGGTGCCCGCCACCACGCCCAGCTAATTTTTTGTATTTTTAGTAGAGACAGGGTTTCACTGTGTTACCAGGATGGTCTTGATCTCCTGACCTCATGATCTGCCTGCCTTGGCCTCCCAAAGTGCTGGGATTACAGGCGTGAGCCACCGCACCCAGCCGTTTTTTTTTTTTTTTTTTTTTTTTAAAGAGACAGGGTCTCACTATGTTGCCCAAGCTGGTCTTGAATGCCTGGCCTCAAGCCACTGCCCCCACCTCGGCCTCCCAAGTAGCTGGAACTACAGGTGTTCGCCACCGTGCCTGGCCTTCTTCCCTCTTTACTCCTTGTCCTGTAAAGAATCTCATCTGAGGTAAAACTCATTCTTCCCAGGTTCTCTACTTCTATACATTACTGCTTTGTTCAAGCCTGCCAGATCACTTGCTGATCTAAGGTCTTTTACCTTCCCATGGCATGTGGATCAAACCTCACGCATGACTCTGGTGTCTCTGGGTCAGAATCTTCTCTGCCCTTAGTCCTCTCATTTTTCCAACAAGCTGTAAATTACTTGAACCAGAGGTGGGGGTAGGGTGGAGTGGGGCAAGAGGTGATGTCACAGCTTCAGTTTGGAATCTCCCAGAACACCAAGGACCCTGAATGACCACCACTTATTGAGGGCTTACAAAAAGCAAGGCACAGTGTCTAACTGAGCACTTTGGCAAAATATGGCCTCCTACAGATGTTCATATCCTAATCCTCTGAAACCTATGAATATGTTATTTTAGGTGGCAAAAGGGACTTTGCAGATGTGATTAAGGTTAAGGACCCTGAGATGGGAAGATTAGCCTAGATTATCCAGGTGGACCCAATCTAATCATATGAATCCCTAAAACTGGAGTACAGTACCTTTCCTGGTTGCAGAGAACTGGAGAGATGGAGGTATGAAAGAAACTGGACCTGCTGTTGCTAGCTTTGAAGATGGAGGAAGGAGGCAGGGAGCCAAGAAATACAGCAGCCTCCAAAGCTCAGAATAGCAAGGAAATAGATTCTACTCTATAGCCTCCAAAAGCCTCATGCCTGTAATTACAGCACTTGGGGAGGCTGAGGTGGGTAGATCACCTGAGGTCAGGAGTTCGAGACCAGCCTGACCAACATGGCAAAACCCCATCCCTACTAAAAATACAAAAAATTAGCTAGGAGTGGTGGTGCACCCCTGTAATCCCAGCTACTTGGGAGGCTGAGGCAGGAGAATTGCTTGAACCCGAGAGGCGGAGGTTGCAGTGAGCTGACATCGCACCACTGTACTCCAGCCTGGGCAAGAGAGTAAGACACCCTCTCAAAAAAAAAAAAAAAAAAAAAAAAAAAAATTAGCTGGATGTGGTGGCATGCACCTGTAATGCCACTTAGGAGGCTGAGGTGGAAGGATCGTTTGAGCCCAGTTTCAGGTTGCAGTGATTGTGCCACTGCACTACAGCCTCCAACCAACCACTCCAGTCCCTGGTAACCATGATGCCACTTTCTACTTCTATGAGACCAACTTTTTAAGATTTCAAGTGAGACCATATAGTATTTGTCTTTCTGTGCCCGGTTTACTTCATCTAACATAATGTCCTCGGAGTTCATCCATGTTGTTGTAAATGGTAAAGATTTCCAGGGCTTTTTTTTTTTTTTTTGAGACAGGGTCTGGTTCCATTGCCAAGACTAGAGTGCAGTGGCATGATCACGGCTCACTGCAACCTCCTCCTCCTGGGTTCAATAAAGCTTGACTTTTAATCATGATGTCACACTACTTTTATTTTACTTAAAGCTGTCTCAAAGCATTGCACTGGGCTCAGGGAGACACGACTGAATCAGACAAACACATATTCTGTCTTCAGGGAATTGGTGAGATTTTGCTTTCTCCCCCTCTTCTCCAAACCTGTAACATTAGCTTTCCCCCATGTTACTATGATCTCCTCACAAGCATCACTTCAAATGGCTTATACAGGTTGGGTGTGGTGGCTCACACCTGCAATCCCAGCACTTTGGGAGGCCGAGGTGGGCGGATCACCTGAGGTCAGGAGTTCCAGACCAGCCTGGCCAATGTGGTGAAACCCCATCTCTACTAAAAATACAAAAATTAACTGGGCGTGGTGGCATGCACCTGTAATCCCAGCTACTCAGGAGGCTAAGGCAGGAGAATTGTTTGAACCAGGGAGGCGGAGGTTGCAGTGATTGCGGTGAACTGAGATCACGCTGTTGTACTTGAGCCTGGGCGACAAAAGCTAAACTCTGTCTCAAACAAACAAACAAACAAAACCCAAAACCAAAAAACAAATGGCTATAGAATATTCATCCAAAGATTAAGCCATATTTATTAACTTCTCCCTTAGTGTTGTACATTTAGGTCAGTTCTGATTTTGGTGAGTCAATGTATTTTAAAAATCCAATGAGAAAAGAACATTTACAGTGACTGGGCAGCCCAGACTAGGCCCAATGCCATAATTTTTGGCATTTGACCAAAATATTTAAAATCTGTATTATAAATCATGCTGCTCAGGAAGTTCTGATGAGTAGTCATGCTGTGGAAAAGTGTTTTAAAATGGGAAATGTTATTAATAAATACAATTTAGTAGATAGCAATCAATAAAAAAGTGGGGTCCACAGAGAAAAATAGTAAGTCATATAGGCAATAAACAGGCAACTCATTTATTCAATACTCATTATTTATAAGGTAATGAGAGAAAAGGGAGTAAACAGTAGGATAACACAGGTCCATGTTTATAGCAACAAGAGACAAAGTTCTACCATAATAGAAAAAAGAGGCCAAGCACAGTAGCTCACACCTGTAATCCCAGCACTTTGGGAGGCTGAGGTGGGCAGATCATTTGAGGTCAGGAGTTCAAAACCAGCCTGGCCAACATGGTGAAACCCCATCTCTACTAAAAATACAAAAATTAGCCAGGTGTGGTGGCGCATGCCTGTAGTCCCAGCTACTTGGGAGGCTGAGGCAGGAGAATGGCTTGAACCCAGGAGGCAGAGGTTGCAGTGAGCTGAGATTGCACCATTGCACTCTAGCCTGGCCAATAGAGTGGGACTCCATCTCAAAAAAACAAAACAAAACAAAAAAACAGGCAGCTGGGTATGGTGACTCATGCCTGTAATCCCAGCACTTTGGGAGGCCGAGGCAGGTGGATCACCTGAGGTCAAGAGTTCAAGACCTGCCTGGGCAACATGATAAAACCCCATCTCTACTAAAAATATAGGCTGGGCACGGTGGCTCATGCCTGTAATCTTAGCACTTTGGGAGGCCGAGGTGGGCAGATCACCTGAGGTCAGGAGTTACACACCAGCCTGGCCAATATGGTGAAATCCTATCTCTACTAAAAATACAAAAATTAGCCAGGCATGGTGGTGCACACCTATAATCCCAGCTACTCGGGAGGCTGAGGCAGGGAAAAAAGGTTGAACCTGGGAGGTGGAGGTTGCAGTGAGCCGAGGTAGCACCACTGCAGTCTAGCCTGGGCGAGAGTGAGACTCTGTCTCAAAAAAAAAAAAAAAAAAAAATTAGCCGGGTATGGAGGCTCACGCCTATGGACCCAACAACTCAGGACGCTAAGACAGGAGAATTGCTTGAATCTGGGAGGCGGAAGTTGCACTGAGCCAAGATTGTGCCCCTGCACTCCAGCCTGTGTGGGAGAGAGAGACTCTGTCTCAAAAAAAATAAAAAAATTAAAAAAAAAAAAAAAAAGAAAAAGGAGATACCAAACAAACCCAGAAGAAAATAGGAATGTCAGGCTTTAGGAACAGGCTTAAAGGATCTTTGAGAACATTTTCTGACTTTCAGGCAAAGCCTGTGATCCAGTTTGTGTAGCTACATCTAAGGACCCTCTCTTAACTGTAACCCAGTGAGATTCATCATATACACATTTAACGTACCTGCTGACTTCAGGCCTAAACCCTTGTGTAATGAGGCTCAACCTAAAGGGTCAATGTCAAAGAGCATGAAAATTACAGATATTTAATGAAGCCTCCACAAAAAATGCCAACTAGGAAAGACAGGAAGCAGACAGCCAAGTGCTTCTCACTAACTTCTTAAAAAACAGCATGAATGAGTCTAAACAAGCAAGATTTAGATTAAAATCCAGCAAAATTAACAGAACACTTACTAAATGCCAGGGTAGATGCTAAGCTTTCACTTTTGTCAATTTATTTAAGCTTCACAATACACATATTTATTACCATGTATTAAGGTTATGTAGGTGCAATATTTTAACAGAATGGAGTAAGTTCTGACAGCAAATAAAACTTTAAAAAAATTCCTCACTCACTATTCACTTAACGATATGTTGTCTTAAAGTCAGAATGATTTGTATATCCAGACATTTCCATAAAATCTTTCCTTTTGTTCCTTCTTTAATTTAGCTCAGTGTTTTCTCAAATTTTAGTGGGCCTAAGAACTACTTATATGGAGTAGTAATAATTATAAGAATAGCTAAACTTAGCTTACTATGTGTCAGGCCCTGTCCTAAGTACTTCACATAATTACCCTTGAAAATCCATTAAGTTGTCCATAAAATACAACAAATATCGTTTTATGTGTACAAGCTGTATTTCCTTGAGCAAGTTCTTTAACCTCTCTGTGTCTCAGGCTCTACATCGGTAAAAGAGATAATAACTGTAGATAGCCTCATGGGGTTGTTGTGGGAAACGAACAGTATTTGTAAAGCACTTTGAGTGGCTACTTTGATAGCTGAGTGGCAGAATCAGAACTAAAATCCAAATATGTCTTTTCCATTGTACCAAGAGAGTTCAGGACTTACAGCACAGGCTGGGCATGGTGGCTCACATCAGTAATCTGAGCACTTTGGGAGGCTAGGCAGGAGGACTGCTTGAGCCCAGGAGTTTGAGACTAGTCTGGGCAACATAGTCAGATGCTATCTCTACAAAAGTTTAAGAAATTAGCCAGGTGTGGTGGTGTGCGCTTGTAGTCCCAGCTACTGGGGAGGCTAAGGTGGGAGGATCTCTTGAACCCAGGAGGTGGAGGCTACAGTAAGCCATGATCATGTCACTGCACTCCAGCCTGGGCAAGAGAGCAAGGCTCTGTCTCATAAAAACAAAAACAAAAACAAAAAACATCCCAAGAAACAAAAAACGTAAGCACAGCCCAATGTGAACTATATTGGAGAAAGAAAAATCCTCCTAAAAGTCATGAAAAGGAGCAATTATATTTCTGGTCGGGCTCCAGCGATCCTCCCATCTCAGCCTCCTGAGTAGCTGGGACTAGAGATGCGTGCCACCACACCTGGCTAGTTTTTGTATTTTTTGTAGAGATGGGGTTTCGCCATGTTGACCAGGCTGGCTGGTTTCAAACTCCTGGGCTCAAGTGATCTGCCTGCCTCAGCCTCCCAAAGTGCTGGGATTACAGGCATGAGTCACCGTGTCCGGCCTTAATTCAATCTTTTAATAATTATTCAAGCACCTATTACATACTAGGCATTCTTACACATGCAAAGGTTGTTGTGGTAAATAAGAGAACTCTAGTAGGGTAAGAGAGAAAATAAACATATAAATCAGTAAGATGAATTCAGATGGTGATAAGTGTGATGAATATACGTTATTTATTTTTATTTTTTGAGACAAAATATCACTGTGTCACCCAGGCTGGAGTGCAGGGCGCAATCTCAGCTCACTGCAACGTCCGCCTCCCAGGTTCAAGTAATTCTCTGCCTCAGTCTCTTGAGTAGCTGGGCTTACAGGCACGCATCACTGCACATGGCCAATTTTTGTATTTTTAGTAGAGACAGGGTTTCACCATGTTGGCCAGGCTGGTCTTGAACTCCTGACCTCAGGTGATTCACCCGCCTTGGCCTCCCAAAGTACTGGGATTACAGGCATGAATCACCGCACCTGGCCTGGATATACTTTAGACACAGTGGTCAGGGAAAGCCACTTTGAGGAATTAATATTTGAGGTGAAATCTGAATGCTGAGAAGTAGCAAGTTACACAAAGATCCGAAGGAAAAGCATTTCAGGCATATGGAAGAACGAGTATAAAAATAAGAACAGGCCTGATAATGCCGAAGAAACAGAAGGAAAGCCAATGTGGTTAAGAGCACAGTGATGAAGGGGACAGAGGAAGATGAGCAAGATGGGCTCAGGGAGGTGAGCAGAGGCCAAATCCTAAGGGTGTTTTACAGGTCATGGCAAGAAGCTTCATGGGGCCAGGAATTGTGTTGGTCTTATTCACTGCTATATTCTTTTCCCAGTGTCTAGAACATTTCTGTCATATAGCAGGCATTCAATATTTGCTTGAAAATATGACTGAATTAATGAATAGTTCTTAGTTCTGCCCTCTGGTACTTCAAAGCATGAGTTTACTCCATCATCTAAAGCAGAGGTTAGCAATTTTTTCTGTAAAGGCTCAGACAGTAAATATTTTAGGTCTTGCAGGCCATATGGTCTCTATCACTACTACTCAATTCTACCATTGAATCACTAGAGCAAACATAAGCAATACATAAGTGAGTATGCTGTGTTCCAATTTACTTATAAAAGCAGGTGGCAATAAATTTGAATTTAAAGCTCATATGGGCTGGGTGTGGTGGCTCATGCCTATAATCCTAGCACTTTGGGAGGCTGAGGTGGGCTAATCATTTGAGGTCAGGAGTTTGAGGCCAACAAGGTGAAACCCCATCTCTGCTAAAACATACAAAAAATTAGCTGGGTATCGTGGCACATGCCTGTAATCCCAGCTACATGGGAGGCTGAGGAAGAAAGCGGAGGTTGCAGTGAGCCAAGATCATGCCACTGCACTCCAGCCTGGGAGACAGAGTGAGACTCTGCCTCAAAAAAATTTTTTTGAATTAAAATAAAATAAAGCTTATATGGAAATACCGGGGACCCAGAATAGACAAAACAATCTTGAAAAAGATGAACAAAGTTGAAAGACTCATACTTCCCAATTTCATAACTTACTACAATGCTACAGCAATCAAAACAGTGTGGTACTGGCATAAGAACAGACATTTAGATCAATGGACTAGAGTTGAGAGTTCATAAATACATCCTTAAATTTATAGTCAATTGATTTCTGATAAGAGTGTCAAGACAGGTTGGGCACTGGGGCTTGCACCTATAATCCCAGTTATTTGGGAGACTAAGGCAGGAGGATCACTTGAGACTAAGAGTTTGAGACCAGCCTGTGCAACATAGCCAGACTCTGTCTCTTAAAAAAACAAAACAAAACAAAACAAAACAAAAAGAGTGTTAAGCAATTCAGTAGAAGGAAAGAATAGTCTTTTCAGCTCATGGTGCCAGGACAAGTGGATGTCCACGTGTAAAAGAATGAAGTTGGATCCCTACCTCACACCATACATAAAAATTAATTCAAATGAATCAAAGACTTACATATAAAATCGAAAACTATAAAACTCTTAGAAGAAAACACCGGTGTATATATTCACGACCTTGGATTAGGCAATGTTTTTTAACACATAATACCAAAAGCACCAGTAACGAAAGAAAAAAAGTTTAGTTGGGCATGGTGGTGTGTGCCTGCAGTCCCAGCTACTCAAGAGGCTAAGATGGGAGGATTGCTTGAGCCTGGGAGGTTGAGGCCGCAGTAAGCTATCACTGTGCCAATGCACTCCAGTGAGGGTTACGGAGAGAGATCCCATATCAATTAAAAAAAAAGATAAAACATAAATTGAATTTCATTAAAACTTTTATGCAAAGTCATCATTAAAAAATGAAAAGACAACACACAAAGGAAAAGAAACAAAATTTCAAACCACATATATCTAACTCAACAACAAAAAAGGGCAACCCAATTAAAAAACGAGTAAAGGATCTGAATAGACATTTCTCCAAAGAAAATATGACACAAATGTGACAACAAGCACATGAAAACATGCTCAACATCATTAGTCACTAGGGAAATGAAAATCAAAACCACAATGAGATACCACTTCACACCCACCAGGAGGGCTATAATAAAAAAAATTTTCTTTTTTTTCTTTTTGAGATGAAGTCTTGTTCTGCCACCCAGGCTGGAGTACAGTGGCGCAATCTCGGCTCACTGCAACCTCCACCTCCTGGGTCCAAGCAATTCTCCTGCCTCAGCCTCCCGAGTAGCTGGGATTACAGGTGTGTGCCAACATGCCTGGCTAAGTTTTATATTTTTAGTAGAGATGGGGTTTCACTGTGTTAGCCAGGATGGTCTCGATCTCCTGACCTCGTGATCTGCCTGCTTCGGCCTCCCAAAGTGCTGGGATTATAGGCGTGAGCCACCGTGCCTGGCCTATAAAAAAAAATATTGATAATGAGAAGTGTTGGCAAGGATGCAGACAAATTGGAACCCTCATACATTTCTGTTGGGAATGTAAAATGGTGGTACTACTTTGGAAAACAGTTTGGCAGTTCCTCAAAAAAGTTAAACACTGAGTTACCATCTGACCCAGCAATTCCACCCTTGGGTATATACCAAGAAAAGTGAAGAAAACATGTCCACACAAACTTGTACACGAATGTTCATAGCAGCATTATTCATAATAGCCAAAAAACAGAAATAACCCCATGTTCCACCAACTGATGAATGAATAGACAGAATGTGGTATATCCAAATGACAGAATGCTATTTGGCCACAAAAAAGAAAAGTACAGATTCATGCTATAACATAGATGAATCTTAAAAACATTACGCTAAAAAGCCACAAACTTTATAATTCCATTTAAGTGAAATGTTCAGAATAGGAAAATCCATTGCAACAGAAAATAGATTAGTAGTTTCTGGGTAGGGCCAGTATGGGAGAAGGGAGTGACTGCTAAGATGGGTAAGAGGTTCCTTTTTGGGATGATGAAAACGTTCTGGAATTAGATAGCAGGGATGGTTGCAAAACTTTGTGAATATAGTTTGTGAATAGTCAAAACCACTCAATTATATAAAATAACAAACAAGTAAACAGGCAACATTCTGGATTTGGCCCACTGGCCATAAATTGCTGATCTGTGATTTAAAGGACAGTCCTCACGAAAGGAAATCTCTCACAAAGTCAGATCCCCGCTCCATCTTTTTCTTTATTTTTTATTTATATTTTCATTTTTATTTTTTTTGAGACAGAGTCTCACTCTGTCGCCCAGGTTAGAGTGCAGTGGTGCAATCTCGGCTCACTGCAACCTCTGCCTCCTGGGTTCAAGTAATTCTCCTGTCTTAGCCTCCTGAGTAGCTGAGATTACAGGTGTCTGCCACCATGCCTGGCTACTTTTTTGTATTTTTAGTAGAGATGAGGTTTCACCATGTTGGCCAGGCTGGCATCTTTTTCTTTAAACATGACTGTTTAATGAACTTGGTATCTAGTTTACTTCTCTAAAATGGTATTATCTTAAAAAGCTCTGACAAGTGTTTGTTAGAATAAGGTTACACTATGCCTATGGAACTGCTCTCATCTACCAAAGTTACTCAAAAAGGAAATCAATCTAGTTTCCTATGACTTGTTTCCATAAATTCATAATTTGAATTTATGCTAAAATGATGTAAGAAACAAAATGGAAAAAGCAAGCAGGACAGATTGTAAAGGTAAGACAGATACATAATGTTTGCAATTGTTTAAGGATAATATGAAGAAAACGAGTAAGGCAAGAGAATAAATCCACCAAGCCAGGAACTATCTATTAAGCCATTTTTAAAACAGATACATGGTTGAGGCAGAAAGGATAGGAACTCTGGAGCCAGATAAGCCTGATATAAATCTTTAAAATCTTATTTCTACTACTTATCTGACCTCAGAAATGCTCAGTTTTACTCTGATTTGTAAGTAAGATTCCTTTCTTCTTCTCTCTACCATGCATCTAATACCGTGCCAAGAAATCCCACAAGTGAATGAAATAGCAGGAATCAAAGTGTGATCACAACTTCCAAGGTGATCTTGGAAGATCCCTGGTAATACATACAAAATGAAAGCAAGCAGCTCCCCAAAAAAGTGAGGACTGCAGGCCATGGCTGGAATCCCAGGATATTTGGTTCTTGTCCAGTTGTGACAATAAAACTCATGAGATGAGCTGGCACATGTAACTAAAGAGGGATGTGGAATGCTCAGCAAAAACGTCCAAGGAAAGTGGAAAGCTGATTGGGTCTTATATACTAGAATGGCTTAAAATTAATCCTCATTGATTTAAATTTAAGTTGTTTAATCTCAACCTCCCTTCTGGCTCTCTTACTTGGTTGCTGCCACTACAACAGTTCTTTGTATTTTCTTTTACTTTTAAAAAATGTTTTATGGAGATGGGGTCTTGCTATGTTGCCCAGGCTGGTCTCAAACGATTCTCCTGACTCCCAAAGTGCTGCGATTATAGGCATGAGCCACTGTGTCCCAGACAGTTCTTTGTATTTTATTTTGTTTTTTCTTTCTCTCTCTCTCTCTTTTTTTTTTTTCAGACAGGGTCTTCCTCTGTTGCTCAGGCTGGAGTAAGTGGTATGATCATAGCTCACTGCAGCCTCAAACTCCTAGGCTCAAGCAATCCTCCCACGTCTGACTCCCTAGTAGCTGGGACTACAGGCGCACACCACCATACTTGGTTAATTTTTGTATTTTTTTGTAGAGATGAGGTCTTGTTATGTTGCCCAGGCTGGTCACAGCTCTGGGTTCAAGTGATCCTCCCACCTCAGCCTACAAAGTGATAGGATTACAGGCGTGAGCCATTGTGCTCAGTCCTTTGTATTTTCCTAATGAACAACTTCAACTTTCTATTTTGAAACAATTTCAAACATAAAAAGTTTGCAAGAATAGTATAAGAATGCCCACATATACGTTTTACCTAATTCATAAATTAAATAATCTTTTTTCCTCTCCCTCTCCTCTTTCTCTCTCTCTACACACACACACACACACACACACACACACACACGTGCAAAGTACCTTTTTTCCTGAACCATTTGAGAAATCAGTTGTAGACTTCAGGACCCCTTACACTTAACTACTTCAGTGTATAATTCTTAAGAACATTGGTCATTCTCTTATTTAACCAGAGCATATTTATCAAAATCAGAAAATTTAACACTGATACAATACTGTTGTCTAACATACAGCCCATATTCAAATTTCACCAACTGTCCAATAATGTCCATTTTATTTTCCTCATTCAGAATCCAATCCAGGATCACACACTGCATTTAGTTTATGTTTTCTTAATGTCATTAAGAAAATTAGTCATTTTCTGTTTCTTTTAATCTGGGACAGTTCCTCAACCCTTTTTTGTTTCCTATGACACTGAAATTTTTGAAGACTATATCAACTTTTGCCCTGTCCCAGCCCTGGAATTAGTTATTTCTCCAAAAATCCCTGCTTCCTTTTAATAGAGAATGGTATTTAGAAACTAGCAACCCATAATTACTATAGTATCACTGCTTCTAAATTACCATTGTGTGGACAGAGCTGGAAATAATAGATAAATACAAATTTCTATATATGCAGTTTACTTTTATGTTTTTTGGAGACATTTATTTTATTTTTTGTTGCCAAGGCTGGGGTGCAGTGGTGCAATCATAGCTCAGTGCAGCCTTGACCTCCTGGGCTCAAGTGATCCTCCTGCCTCAACCTCCTGACCAGCCAGAAGTACAGACATGTGTCACCATGCCCAGCTATTTTTTATTTGTGGAGACAGGGGTCTCACTATGTTACCCAGGCTGGTCTCCAACTCCTGGCCTCAAGCTATACGTGCTTTTAAAATCATGAGTTTATATTGAAATAGGCTAATTCCAATCCAGTACCTCAGAGTTCTTCCTCGTCTTTCCCTATTCCATATTTGAATTTCCCTTCTACATGAGAACTCTGGCTCCCAATAACATTGACTTCTTTATTCAATTCTGTAACATACACAAAGTAGTTACAGAATTGCTACAGCAATACTACAAATGACAAATCTACTAAGTAGAGCTCAAGATTTCTTTGAAGTTCATTTTATCTTTATACTGAAAATATATACAAAGTATCACATTAAAAAATTGGCTGGGCATGGTGGCTCACGCCTCATCCCAGCACTGTGGGAGTACTTGAGAGGCCAAGGCGGGATCACCTGAGCCCAGGAGTTTGAGACCAGCCTGGGCAACACAGCAAAACCTTCTCTCTACTAAAAAAAAAAATTTTTTTTTTTTTTGAGACAGAGTTTCGCTCCTTTCGCCCAGGCTGGAGTGCAATAGCGCCATCTCAGCTCACCGCAACCTCTGCCTGCCAGGTTCAAGCGATTCTCCTGCCTCAGCCTCCCGAGCAGCTGGGATTACAGGTATGCACCATCTCGCACAGCTAATTTTTGTATTTTTAGTAGAGACAGGGTTTCACCATGTTGGTCAGGCTGGTCCTGAACTCCCAACCTCAGGTGATCCGCCTGCCTCAGCCTCCCAAAGTGCTGGGATTACAGAAGTGAGCCACCATGCCTGGTCTATTTTTTATTTTTTTTTAAAATTTTTTAGGCCGGCACAGTGGCTCACACCTGTAATCCCAGCACTTTGGGAGGCCGAGGCGGGTGGATCACCTGAGGCCGGGAGTTTGAGACCAGCCTGACCAACATGGAGAAACCCCATCTCTACTAAAAATACAAAAGTTACCAGGCATGGTGGTGCACGCCTGTAATCCCAGCTGCTCAGGAGGCTGAGGCAAGAGAATCGCTTGAACCCGGGAGGCGGAGGTTGTGGTGAGACGAGATCACACCATTGCACTCCAGCCTGGGCAACAGAGTGAGACTCCATCTCAAATAACATAACATAACATAACATAACATAACATAACATAACATAACATAACTAAAATAAAATACAAAAAGTAAATTACATGAGTTAGTTGGCATCCCACTTCCCAACTTTGTTGATTTAATTTTACTTTCTGAAAATGTAAAGTCTCAACATGGTTCTAAAAGTAAACAGGCATGGTGGCTCGTCCCTGTAATCTAAACATTTTGGAAGGCTGTGGCAGCAGGTCACTTGAGGCCAGGAGTTTGAGACCAGCCTAGCAAACATGGTGAAACCTTGTCTCTACTCAAAATACAAAAATTAGCAGGGCATGGTGGCAGATGCCTGTCATCCCAGCTACTCAGGAGGTTGAGGCATATGCATTGCTTGAACCCAGGAGGCAGAGGTTGCAGTGAGCCAAGATCATGCCACCGCACACCAGCCTGGGCAACAGAGAGAGGGTCTGTCTCAAAATAAAAATAAAAATAAAATAAATAAATGTAAAAACTACAAAAAGGTCCAAAGAAGAGTTACTCACCTTTCTCTACTCTTCTACCTTATACCTCCCACCCGCTGCAGTGACCAATTTCATCAATTTCATTAGTTTCTCCTTATCCATCCTGTGCTTGTTTACAAAAACCATGCAGGTGCATATATCAATCCTTATTCTCCCTCCCTTGTTACACCAAAATTGGCAAAAATTATATTAAAATGGCCCTCAAGCATATGGAATATATATTAAACTTCATTCATAAGAGAAATGTAACTTAAAACTATACTGAGATACTTTTTACTAGTTAGAATGATAAAAAAAAAAAATTCAAAAGCTCAACCACACAGTCTACTGATGAGTTATAGAAAAACAGGCACATTCATGCATTGCTCGTGGGAAGACAAAATGGTGCAAATTCCATGGTGGAGAATTTGGCAACATCTGTTTTTTTTTGTTTGTTTGTTTGTTTCTTTGTTTGTTTTTGAGATAGGATCTTACTCTGTTGCCTAGGCTGGAATGCAGTGGCACGATCTCAGCTCACTGTAGCCTCAACCTCCTAGGCCCAGGTGATCCTCTTACCTCAACCTCCCAAGTAGCTGGGACTACTGGCACGTGCCACCACGTCTGGCTAATTTTTGTATTTTTTGTAGAGATGGGGTCTTGCCATGTTGCCCAGGCTGGTCTTGAACTCCTGAGCTCAAGCGATTCACCTGCCTCAGCCTCCCAAAGTGCTGGTATTAGAGGTGTGAGCCACCACGCCCGGCCAGCAATATCTAACAAAACTACATATACATTTACCCTTTGACTAGTACTCTCACTTTTAAGTTTTCTACCCTAAAGATACATCTCCAGCAATACTAAACTACCTATGTATTTAATACAAAGTAGTTTGATTATAATAATTATTATTATAATTACAAACTCTTAGAAACAACTCTACATGCCCACACATGGGAAATTCAATGAATACATCTTGGTGCATCTACACAATGGTGTACTCTACAGTTGTAAAATAATAAGTAAGGGCGGAAGGGCTGGGCATGGTGGCTCCTGTCTGTAATCCTAGCACTTTGGGAGGCCAAAATAGAAGGAATGCTTGAGTCCAGGAGTTTGAGACCAACCTGGTCAACACAGCAAGACCCCATCTCTATTAAAAAAAAATAAATACAAAAATCAGCCAGGCGTGGTAGCATATGCCTATAGTCCTAGCACCTCAGGAAACTGAGGTGGGTGGATTGCTCGAGCCTGGGAGGTCGAGGGCTTCATTGAGCTGAAATTGTGCCACTGCATTCCAGCCCAGGCAACAGAGACACTACCTCAAAAAAAAAAGGAAGAACTCTGTGAACTGATATGGGATAATTTTCAAGATATATTGGTAAGTGAAAAAAAAAAAAAAGCAAAGCACAAGACAATCTTTCTCTCTCTCTCTCCCCCCAGTCCTTAAAAGACCTCCAAGTCCAGTCAACCAACCCATCTACTCTCTCCTTATAGGCAAACTTATGTCTTTACTTCCTTCCCTATCCAGCTAAGAATCGATGATTCATTATTACAACTGTTCTCTTACAACATTCATCTGACACATCCCCACTCTGGATAATCTCCTTGCTTTCCTGTGTCTTCAGCTTTCCCTTTCTCTGCCAGTTATTTCCTCTTCAGATTACACATGCTTGAGTTTCTTTTTTTTTTTTTTTGAGACGGAGTCTTGCTCTGTCACCCAGGTTGGAGAGCAGTGGTGCGATCTCAGTTCACTGCAACTTCCATCTCCCGCGTTCAAGCGATTCTCCTGCCTCAGCCTCCTGAATAGCTGGGATTATAGGCACACGCCACCACACCTGGCGAATTTTTTTTGTATTTTTGGTAGAGACAGGGTTCCACCATGTTGGTCAGGCTGGTCTCGAACTCCTGACCTTGTGATCTGCTTGCCTCGGCCTCCTAAAGTGCTGGGATTACAGGCATAAGTCACCACACCCGGCCGAGTTTCCTTAATTTATAAAAGTCCTTCCTTGATGCCAACTTCATACATATCTAGCTACAGCCTACTATTTCTCTCCCCCTTCCTTCATAGCCAGACTGAAAGAGTAATCTATACTTGATATTTTCACTTCTTCATTTTCCAATAATTCCTCAACCCACTTCTATCTATCCACACCACATTCCACAGAAATGGTTCTTGCCACGGTTACCACTATAGTGTCTTTGCTCTAAATCAATGAATACTTCTTGGTCCTTATTTTACTTTTCCACTGGCAGTAACGGCAGTACTATTTCCTTCTCATTCAGTCCACCAGGCTGGAGTTCAGTGGCATGATCACATCTCAGTGCAGCCTCAACCTCCCTAGGCTCAGATGATCCTCCTTCCTTAGCTTCCCAAGTAGCTCGAACTACAGGTGTGCGCCATCATGCCTGGCTCTATTTTTTTTTTGTAAAGACCATGTTTCACCATGTTGCCCAGGCTGGTCTCAAACTCCTGGGCTCAAGTGATCTGCCCGTCTTGGCCTCCCAAAGTGCTAGGATTACAGGTGTGAGCCACTGCGCCTGGCCTAATTCTACCTCTTTTTAAAAATTATTTTAATTTTTAATTTTTTGAGGGAGAGTCGCTCTGTTGCCCAGGCTGGAGTGCAGTGGCACAATCTTGGCTCACTGTTAACCTCCACCTCCTCCCAGGCTCAAGCGATTGTTGTGCCTCAGCCTCCCAAGTAGCTGGGACCACAGGGGTGTGTCACCACCCCTGCCTAATTTTTGTATTTTTAGTAGAAACAGGGTTTCACCATGTTAGCCAGGCTGGTCTCGAACTCCTGAACTCAAGTAATCCGCCTGCCTTGGCCTCCCAAAGTGCTGGGATTACAGCACTTGCCCCAATTATACCTCTTAAATGTCTCTCAAATCCACTGGCTTCTCTCCATCCAAATTACTGTTATTTTAGTTCAGGTAACCCATCACCTCTTCCTGAATCACTGGTCATAACCTCTTAACTGGTTCTGCCTGTCTCCAGTTTAAACTCCTGCAATCTATTCTTCATTTTGAAGCCAACATTAATTTTTTAAAAAGCATAACTCTGCCCAGGCATGGTGGCTCATGCCTGTAATCCCAGCACTTTGAGAGGCCAAGGTGGGTGGACTACATGAGCCTAGGGGTTCAAAACCAGCCTAGGCAACATGGTAAAACACTGTTTCTAACTAGCCGGGCACGGTGGTGAGTGTCTGTAGTCCCAGCTACTTGGGAGGCTGAGGTGGGAGGATCATCCAAAGCCCAGGAGGTCAAGGTTATCGTGAGCCATGATCGTGTCACTGCACTCTAGCCTGGGTGACACAGCAAGACTCTGTCTCAACAACAACAACAACAACAACAAGTCCGGGCATGGTGGCTCATGCCTGTAATCCCAGCACTTTGGGAGGTCAAGGTGGGTGGATCACAAGTTCAGGCGTTTGAGACCAGCCTGGCCCATATGGTGAAACCCCGTCTCTATTAAAAATACAAAAATTAGCCAGGAGTGGTGGTGCACACCTATAGTCCCAGCTACTCAGGAGGCTGAGGCAGAATTGCTTGAACCCGGGAGGCGGAGGTTGCAGTAAGCCAAGATCGTGCCACTGCACTCTAGCCTGGGTGACAGAGCAAGATTCCATCTCACAAACAAATAAACAAACAAAAAAGCATAACTCTGATCATGTTGCTCTTATGGTAAAAACCATTCAGTGGCTCTCCATTCTCCATAGTCTTCCACGTAGCTTACAACATCCTTCATTACAAACAGCCCATCCACACTTACCTCACCAATCTCATTTCTCATTCCTCTTCCACTTGAACTCTAATTGTTCTCTTAAATTGAGTATTCTCTATTCTCTCTTGCCACACTCATATGTTAGCCTAACATATTTATTGTTTGTACTTTTTTTTCCGAGGTAGTCCCACTCTGTTTTCCAAGTTGGAGTGCAGTGGTATGATCATGGCTCACTGCAGCCTCAACCTCCTGGGCTCAAGCGATCCTACTGCCTTAGCCTCCCAAGTAGCTGAGACTATAGGCGTGTGCCTCCACGCCTGGCTGATTTTTTTTTTTTTTTTTTTTTTTTGAGAAACAGGGCCTCCTTATGTTACCCAGGCTGGTCTTGAACTCCTTTCTCGACTCCCCATCCTCTTATCTCAGCCTCCCAAAGTGTTGGGATTTATAGGCATAAGCTGCTGCACTGAGCCTACATTTTTCATTTTAAAAAGTATCTTGGGCTGGGCGCAGTGGCTCACGCCTGTAATCCCAGCACTTTGGGAGGCTGAGGTGGGCAGACCACCTGAGGTCAGGAGTTCAAGACCAGGCTAGCTAACATAGTGAAACTCCATCTCTACTAAAACTACAAAAATTAGCCAGTTGTGGTGGCATGCACCTATAGTCCCAGTTACTTGGGAGGCTGAGGCAGGAGAATCACTTGAACTCAGGAGGCAAAGGTTGCAGTGAGCCAAGAATGCGCCACTGCATTCCAGCCTGAGTGACAGAGTGAGTCTCTGTCTCAACAGAACTAAAAAATTGGCTGGGCTTGGTGGCTCACGCCTGTAATCCCGGCACTTGAGAGGCTGAGGTGGGTGAATCACGAGGTCAGGAGTTCGAGACCACCCCAACCAACACTGTGAAACCCCATCTCTACTAAAAATACAAAACTTAGCCAGGCATGGAGGCATGTGCCTGTAATCCCAGCTACTCGGAAGGCTGAGGCAGGAGAATCACTTGAACCTGGGAGGTGGAGGGTGCAGTGAGCCAAGATCGCGCCACTGCACTCCAGCCTGGGTGACAGGGCGAGACTCTGTCTCAAAAAAAAAAAAAAACAGAAAACAAACAAACAAAAATTTAAAAATAAAAATTAAAAGATAAAAATAAAAAGTATCTTGAAAGCCAATCTGTGATCTCTCTGGCCTATCATTCTGCACTCATCTGTGAAATCTCTCTTTTTTTATGTTTTCATTTTTGATGGTATAGAGACAGGGGTCTTGCCATGTTGCCTAGGCTGGTCTCAAACTCCTGAGCTCAAGTGATCCGCCTGCCATGGCCTCACAAATTACTGAGATTACAGGAGTGAGCCACCATGCCTCACCTGTGAAATTTCTCAAAATGATGATGAACACATTGGGGTTTGAGAGAGAATATTTGTTGAGCATTATGTTTGAGATAAGAGTGAAGGAATATGATAGGAGCAAAAGTTGGTACAAACACCATGGAAGACAATTTTGGTAATATTTATCAAAATAAGAGATGCATATATCCTCTGACCTACAAATTCCACCCCAAGTATTCATCTGATAGAGATATAACTGCATGTGCCAAATGATGTCATAAGGAATGACCCTGTACATGCAAAAAATTAGAAGTAATCTACATGTCTATTGGTACGGACAATTTAAGTAAATTATGGGTCCACATACACAACAGAACACTCTGAACCATGAAAGAATTAGAAATTAGAAATATCTTAGATATGAATATGGCAAAATTATGAAAGTATCTTTTTAAAGATACTTCATTGTTTTAGACCTTTTTTTTTAGTAAGTTGTTGATTTTCTTACTGAAACAGTAAACATGTTAGGCTAACATTTGTGAGAAAAGGTAAGAATTTTATGCATAAAATTCCTCTGAAAGGATACTAAAACTGATTATATTAGTTGATTCTACGTAAATGGATTAGGTAGCTGGGAAAAATAATGAGGAGATGACTTTTTAAACTTTTGAATTTGAACCATATGAATGTTGACCTATTAAAAAATAAGGTGAGTGGATCACTTGAGGATAGGAGTTTGAGACCAGCCTGGCCAACTTGGCGAAACTCCATCTCTAGCAAAATAAAAAATTTAGCTGGGTGTGGTGGCACATGCCTGTAATCCCAGCTACTCAGGAAGCTGAGGCATGAGAATTGCTTCAGCCCAGGAGGCAGAGGTTGCACTGAGCTGAGATCAGCCACTGCACTACAGCCTGGGTGACAGAGTGAGGCCCTGCTGCCAAAAAAAAAAAAAAAAAAAAAAAAAAAAGAAAGTAATCCAAGTTAACTTGGAGGCTTTTTAAACAGTCAGTTCTGTAGGTACAAATTCTATTAACATACAGGAAGGGTAACAAATATCAAGACTAGCCAAAGTCTGAATTTTAAACGAACATAAAATGCAAACTATAAAGTCAAAAAGTAAAAATCAGACCAGATTATTAAGGCGGAAGCTAGAGAAATCGTATGGCTGAATAGGGATAAGGTTTTGAAAGCTACCTCTAATGTGGAAAATCAAAAAAGCCAATCACACCAACAGGTTTTTATTGAGCATCTACTAAATGTTTGACACTATGTCATAATAGTTCTCCTTCAGCTTCCCTTTGCATTTTTCAAAAGCATACAGAGTAGAAAATTGGAAAACCCAGAAAAAAATGTTTTGCCCAGATCATAAAGAAAACATCATAACCAGTAACCACCAAAAGGCAGGAGCTTTTACTGTTGATTTTCCCTCTTATCCCACCCTTACCTCACACTAATCACCTTTTCTGAATGCCAAAGACAATCTATTATTGACTAACATGAAGTCCATATGTGACAATGACGGAAATAAAACAGGGAAGGAAATGACTGAAGAAGTTTTAAATAGCTAGATGCCATCAAATCAGCATCTTGGGACTGGTATCTTGGAAAACTTTAAGAGCTTTCCATAAATAACAACAATAATAGCAGCTAATGTTTGTGTATGCCATGGACTTATACAATATACTGGACACTGTGCTAGGTACTTTACATAAATTAACTTACTTACACCTAACAGACATTACTTTACAGATGAAGAAATGGCCTTTAGAAGTTAAAGGACTTCTCTAAGTTCACATTGCTTATAGAGGTATTTTAATTACTATTTGGGGTAATGCAAATAGTATTCTCTCCAACTCCAAACCAGGAAAGAGGAAAACAGGTGGCTTTTTGAGAGTTAGACTGTAAAAATCAACACAGTTGAGCTTTCTCTTCTCCTTGGCTATCATGATACCATGTTCTCCTCAAACCTCTATGGCTATTCTTTTTGTCTTCAGTGGGTAGAGGAAGAGGAAAAGCAGGTACTCTCTAAATGCTGAAACATGTTGGTTCTTGGTCCTAGACCCTCTTCTTGCTCCTCCTACTTTTTCCCCAGGCGATATTATTCAGGCATCCCATTCCATGGCTCCATAGAGCGGTGGTTCTTAAAATTTTTAGTTTCAGGATCCCTTTACACTATTAAAAATTATTGAGGATTCCCAAGAGCTTTTGTTTATATGGGTGATATCTGTCAATATTTATCATATTAGAAATTAAAACAATTTTTTTTTTTTCTGAGATGGAGTTTTATGCTTGTTGCCCAGGCCTGGAGTGCAATGGCATGATCTTGGCTCACTGCAACCTCTGCCTCCAGGGTTCAAGCGATTCTCCTGCTTCAGCCTCCCAAGTTGCTGGGATTACGGGCATGCACAACCACAGCCGAATAATTTTTGTATTTTTTGTAGAGCTGGGGTTTCTCCATGTTGGGCAGGCTGGTCTTGAACTCCTGACCTCAGGTGATCCGCCTGTCTCAGCCTCCCTAAGTGCTGGGATTACAGGCGTGAGCCACTGCGCCCAGCAATTTTTTTTTTTTTTTTTAAACAGGGTCTCACTCTGTCACCCAGGCTGGAGTGCAGTGTCACAATCACAGTTCACTGCAGCCTCAACCTCCTAGGCCCAAGTGATCCTCCCATTCTAGCCTCCCAAATAGTTGGGACAAGTACGCACCACCATGCTTGGCTAATTCCTTTTTTAAAAAATTTTTAGTAGAGACAAGGTCTCGCTATGTTGCCCAGGCTGGCATATTATTAATTCGCTAAAAAAAAAAAACAATAAAAAACACATTTTAAACGAAATAACTGTATTTTCCAAGGCAAAGAATTTAATGAGAAGAGTGGTGGTGTTTTACATTTTTGCAAACTTCTTTAATGTATAGTTTAATGGAAGACCAGTAGATTCTCATCTGCTCTTGTATTCAGCCCACTGCAATGTCAGTTTTGGTTGAAGTATGTGAAAAAAAAATCCAGCCTCACAAAGAAGCTGGAATTGGAAGGAATATTTGAATAGCCTTTTTAGATAATTGTGTATATCCTTCTTTGATACTATGCCAAAACTCAACAAGTACTAAGTTCTTAAAGATTACAATGTGGGCTAGGCACAGTAGCTCACACCTGTAATCCAAGCACTTTGGGCGGTTGAGGCAGGTGAATGGCTTGAGCTCAGGAGTTTGAGACCAGCCTGGGCAATATGGTGAAACCCTGTCTCTACAAAAAAATACAAAAATTAGCTGGGCATGGTGGCATGTATCTGTAATCCCGGCTATTCACAGGGCTGAGGCAGGAGGATCACTTGAGCCCAGGAAATTGAGGCTGCAGTGAGCCAAGACGGCACCACTACATTCCAGCCTGGGCAACAATACAAGACACTGTTTCAAAAAAAAAAAAAAAAAAATTAGATTCAAAATGTGATCTTGGCTGGGTGAGGTGGCTCACGCCTGTATTCCCAGCACTTTGGGAGACCAAAGTGGGAGAACTGTTTGAGGTCAGGAACTGGAGATCAGCTTGGGCAACATAGCAAGACCCCAACTCTACCAAAAACAAACAAACAAAAAAACAAACAAAAAAAACAAAGACCCACAAAACACAAAACACATGACATTGAGGAAGAAAAGAGAATGGAACTAACATTATGGAGTCTCTATGTCAGACACAATGAAAAAGCTGAATTTCTGGACCAAAGGTCTGGCCTATCCATGGACTGGACAGGACAAACTTGAACAAGTGTTTTGGTTTTTGGTTTTTTTTTTTTTTTAACATTTTATTATTTTAATTTTTAGAGACGAGGTCTTGCTATATTGCTCAGGCTGGACTTGAACTCCTGGGCTCAAGCAATCCTCCTGTCTCAGCCTCCCAAATAGCTGGGACTATAGGCATGTATCATTGAACCTGGCTTTCTTTTATTTTTTTCTTTTTTGAGAAACAGTCTTGCTCTGTCATCCAGGCGGGAGTGCAGTGGCACTATCTTGGTTCACTGTAACTTCCGCCTCCTGGATTTAAGTAATTCTCATGCCTTAGCCTCCCGAATAGCTGGGATTACAGGCATGCACCACTATGCTTGGCTAATTTTGTATTTTTAGTAAAGTTGGTATTTCACCATGTTGGCCAGGCTGGTCTCAAACTCCTGACCTCAAGTGATCCACCCTCTTTGACCTCCCAAAGTGCTGCGAATACAGGCATGAGCCAGTCTTTTTTTAAAAATACCTATTCTCAGTCTACATACCCATAGCATTGCTTTGATGCTAAAATAAGAAAGTGTGTATGTTTGTGTGTGTGTGCATGTATAAATTATGTGTATGTGTATATGTATATGAAAACACTATAAATTCTATATTACTGTATACAGGTAGGAATCTGTATTCACTGCCCAAGCCAATAGTAAAAATAGTGGTATGAAATTGAACAAACTTTTTTAAAGCACAAAGCAAATAATATATCCAAAAAAATAATTTATACGTGACTATGTCAATAGCTGATCTTGATTCAGATTTAGTTGTCTATTGAAGGAGAAGTAACCATCAGATATAGTCTGCAGAGAAACACTTGTTTATGCCTTGATGAGGCCAAGAGGATTTCTGCAGGCAGAGAATGGACAGCAGGTCATCTGCATCTAGGGTGTAAACTGGAACTCTTACCTGCAGCTCTGCTTCCAGGCCCAGCCGCCGGATAAAGGGGTCAGTGACATGGTAGCGCCGCTCAAAGCTCAGGGCACCCCGCTCCTAGCGGACAGAAACAAATTCTTGATTTCATCGATTCAATTAAATATGATTTATTATGTGCCTACTATATATCCAGCCCTTTCCTGGGCATCACAGGAGCTAAAGAAGACAACAAAGAACTGGCCTACAGGACTTTGTATTATTCTTGGACAAGGATTAGAGAAGAATAGAAGACAGTAGTATATAATTAAGCAGTAAGTGGTGCTGTTCAGTTTTTTTTTTTTTTTTTTTTTAAAAAGCAAAAAATTTTTAAAAAGGAGAGAAGAAAAATTGGAAACAACAATGGGGAATAGTTCCATATTTAGGATGAACAGGGTGGGAATCATCTTTAGGACACACATTGCACACAAAGGGAAAAAAAAACCCTGCTGATTCCGTGCCTCTAGGAAATGGCCCCTGTCTTTAAGGACTACTCAGTCTAATGAAATCACACACAAAAAACTCCCACAAATGGACAAAGCTAAAAGGATTCAGGGGCTGTGCATGGTGGCTCATGCCTGTAATCCCAGTACTTTGGGAGCCAAGGAGGGCAGATTATCTGAGGTCAGGAATTCAAGACCAGCCTGGCCAACATGGTATAACCCCATCTCTACTAAAAATACAAAATTAGCCAGGCATGGTGGCACACGCCTGTAATCCCAGCTACTCGGGAGGCTGAGGCAGGAGAATCACTTGAACCTGGGAGGTGGAGGTTGCAGTGAGCCAAGATCATGCCATTGCACTCCAGCCTGGGCAACAAGAGCAAAACTCTGTCTCAAAAAATAAAAATAAAAATAAAAATAAAAATGAGATAAAAGGATCCAGGGATGCAGGGAAAAATACACAAATACACCAAGTACATGGCTCATGTAGAGGCACATACTCAAACCTTCTACATGGTGACCACAGCTTATGCTGCATGCCACTTGATTTTTAAAAATTTTTTTAGTTAAAAATTTGTTTAGGCCAGGCGTTGTGGCTGACACCTGTAATCCCAGCACTTTGGGAGGCCAAGGTGGGTGGATCACGAGGTCAGGAGATCAAGACCACCCTGACTAACACGGTGAAACCCTGTCTCTACTAAAAATACAAAAAATTAGCTGGGGATGGTGACATACACCTGTAGTCCCAGCTACTTGGGAGGCTGAGGCAAGAGAATCGCTTGAACCTGGGAGGCGGAGGTTGCAGTGAGCCGAGATCACACCACTGCACCCCAGCCTGGGTAACAGCATCACAGCGTCTCGGAAAAAAAGAAAAAATTTTTTAGTACTTTTTAGCACTTAACTTGTCAAAGAACTTTCTCAAGGTCAGTCTCCAGGCAGACAGCCATTATCATCATTTAACAACATAAAACTGAGGCACAGGAGGTAAAATGACTAAAGACCTATAGTTAGTTAATTAGGGCAGTGGTGAGATGAAGCTCCTGACTCCAGCTGGGGATTCTTACCAGAGCTGGAGCGCATCATGCCTTGGTTTAATGTATTCCATTAAACCTCTATGGGTCCTTTACTGAGGGTTTCCCTGACACAGCCTGGGGCTACTTCACTAACTGAACTTGACTGCCCAGTCATGCATTCATCTCACAGGTATCAGAGTGTCTTCTACATATAAACTGCAGAGGACAGGCTTTAGCACAGGAGAGCCTCAGAGAGAATACAAGCTGAACTGGGACTAATGCTCTCCCAGGATCTCTTACATGCACAACTTGGCAGCTGCAGCAACATGAAGAAGTTCTATTTACTCTTGTGCACCACCTGCCCAACACAAGAATGTGTATGTATCTGCACAACACACTGACAGCTCCCCTCCCTCACCAGCCTGCATTAATCTCAGCAGCCCAGGCACAAGTATGTGAACAGAGTCTCCATGAAATCCACGTTCTTAGACAACACAAGATGGAGAGGAAGAGACCTTGATTCTAGTCCTGGGTCTGCCACTAACTATGTGACTTTCAGCAAGTCACAGACTGTAGATTTCAGTTTTTTCACCTGTAAAATCAATCTGTGGGAAAGAAAGGATCTCATGATCTGGTTCAGAAGTCTGGGCTGCTTACCTTGATCTGCCTACGGATGAGGTCTCTAGTTATGTTGACTTTTGCCATCTTTTCTTAATGGGTTTAACAGAAGGTAGCTATAAAAGGATCTTCAGGACTCCTGAGCATTCCAGCCAAGCCCAGGTCCACAAAATACACATTTAATTACCTGGGGGAAAAAAAAATCAAACTTTGGAGGATGGATGATAAGGTGGCTCCCAGGACCTAATTCCACCCCTAAAACAGCCCACCCAGTGAACTGGCCATTGCCTGTCATTTGCGGCATGGTGGGCTAGCCCTGCTCCAAAGTGTTGAAAAACCTCTGGAATGGGTGAAGTCAGTGGGCAGAACAGTAGCACAGTCCCAAGAACCACTGGAACAAACACGGAAGGAATATGTTATACTTCATCAGAAAATGGCAGGTTGGGTATAAGTATGAAGGATGATGGTAGCATATCCTTAAAGTTAGAACAAGGCAAAGGCAGAAAGACATCAAGTTTCACTTGCTCAGTAGGCATCTGTGGCAACTCATCTGAACTTTTAGTCATGCTTCAAATCTCTGATCCTCAGCTTGGCTCTCCCCAAAACCAAATCAGTATCACAGACAGAACTCTCAAGCCTCTAATAGATTCACGGAATCAAACAGTGTAAAGGAAATGTAATGGTGACCATGTCCAAGACCCAACCTAACAAAGAAATTCTTCTTTAACATCCTGGTAGGGCTAGGCGCAGTGGCTCATGCCTGTAATCCCAGCACTTTGGGAGGCTGAGGTGGGTGGATCACGAGATCAGGAGATCGAGACCATCTTGGCTAACATGGTGAAACCCCGTCTCTACCAAAAATACAAAAAAAAAAAAGTTGGGCGTGGTGGTGGCTGCCTGTAGTTCCAGCTACTCGGGAGGCTAAAGCAGGAAAATGGCATGAACCCGGGAGGCGGAGCTTGCAATGAGCCGAGATTGCACCACTGCACTCCAGCCTGAGCAACAGAGCAAGACTCCGTCTCAAAAACACAAAACTGAAAAAAAAATAAAACAAAACAAAAAAAATCCTGGTAGGTAGACTTTTAGTTTCACTCCTCTTTTTTTCCTTTTTTGAGACAGGGTCTCACTCTGTCACCCAGGCTGCAGTACAGTGGCATGATCATGGCTCACTGTAGCCTCAACTTCCAAGGCTCAAGTGATCCTCCCATCTCAGCCTCCTGAGTAGCTGAGATCACAGGTGCACACTACCCCTCCCAGCTAATTTTTTCTTTCTTTTTTTTTTTTTTTGTAGAGATGGAATCTCGCCATCTTGCTGAAGCTGGTATTGAAGTCCTGGGCTCAAGAGAGCTGTCTACCTCAGCTTTCCAAAGTGCTGGGATTACAGGTACGAGCCACTGTGCTGGCCTAGCCTTACCACTTGTTGAAGCAACCTATTCCTGTGTTATACAACTCTGATTGTTAAAAATAATAAGCAATCCTATTTCTGAGGATTTGCCACAAGAAAAAGAAAAGTCAGGTGTGGTGGTACACTGCTGTGCACCTACAGTCCCAACTACTCAGGAGGCTGAGACAGGAGAATCACTTGAGCCCAGGAGTTCAAGTCCTGCTTGGGCAATATAGCGAGACTCTGTCTCTAAAAAAGAAAAACAATTTTATAATAAGAAAATTCAAAATATGGCTTGGCACAGTGGCTGAAGCCTGTAATCCCAGCACTTTGGGAGGTTGAGGTGGGAGGACTGCTTGAAGCCAGGTGAGACCAGCCTGGGCAGCAAAGTGAACCTTATCTATATCAAAAAAAAAAAAAAAAAAAAAAGGGTTGGACATGGTGGCATGCGCCTGTAGTCCCAGCTACTCAGGAGGCTGAGGTGGGAAGATCACTTGAGCCTGGGGGTTTGAGGCTGCAGTGAGCTATGATGACACCACTGCACTCCTGCCTGGGTAACAAGACCCTGTCTCTAAACAAATGAAAAATAAGTAAAATAATAGAAAGAAAACAATAGTTCTCTTTGGGTAATGATATGACTGACTTTTTCTACTTTTTAATATTTTCAAAATTATTCTATAAAAGCACACTAATTTTGTAATCAGATTTAAAAATACTAGACTTTCAAGGAAAGTTCTGCCTCCTGTCATTTTCACTTTTTAGTCCTGGTTCCACCTCTGAAGCCACACAGATGTTTAGTCTTTCTTCCCAATGATGGCCCTTTGTACTCGGAAGATGGCTCTCAGGGTCCACCAGTTCTCTCTGCCAACCCCGCCAGTCATTAGGACCTCACAAGGCTACTTCTCAATCTCTCACCAGTTGGCCTTCTGCAGATTCCTAGTACGCCCTCCTGAAATCACATTTTTCACCTGATCTGTGAGCAGGCTCCTTCCTTTCCTCTGTCATTTAACCACAAAAGAAAACTCGACACCTAAACATTATGTTATTGCAGATCTTGTTTTCCTTTAGTGCTAGGCATGCAGTAGGACAATAAAAAAAAAAAAAAAACTTGCTGCCAAATTAGATGTTCTCATTCAGCCTGAGTTCTTTGGGGCTAATGCCTCCATAATCAATTTTGGGATAACAAGCTCTTTCTTTCCTTTATTTCCTTCCATTCTTTCCTTCCTTCCTTCCCTCCCTCCCTTCCTTTTTCTTTCCTTCCTTCCTTCCCTCCCTCCCTTCCTTTTTCTTTCCTTCCTTTTCTTTTTTTTTTTTGGCAGAGTCTTGCTCTGTTGCTCAGGCTGGAGTGCAGTGGTGCGATCTTGGCTCACTGCAACCTCTGCCTCCCAGGTTCAAGTGATTCTCATGCCTCAGCTTCCCAAGTAGCTGGGACTACAGGCACCTGCCACCACGCCAGGCTAATTTTTGTATTTTTAGCAGAGGCAGGGTTTCACCACGTGATCGCAAACTCCCGACCTCAGGTGATCCGCCTTCCTCAGCCTCTGAAAGTGCTGAGATTACAGGTGTGAGCCAATGTGCCCGGCCAATTTTTTTTTTTTTTAATTGAGATGGGGTCTTGTTATGATGCCCAGGATGTCTCGAATTCCTGGGCTCAAGCAACTCTCTCACCTCGGCCTCCCAAAGTGCTG
Organism: Chlorocebus sabaeus; assembly: GCF_047675955.1. Taxonomy (NCBI): domain Eukaryota; kingdom Metazoa; phylum Chordata; class Mammalia; order Primates; family Cercopithecidae; genus Chlorocebus; species Chlorocebus sabaeus. The sequence continues at coordinate 109,839,069 of NC_132923.1, forward strand.
GGATTACAGGCATGAGCCACCGTGCCTGGCAGGATCATAAGCTCTTAAAAAGACAAGAATTGCCAGGCACGTGGCTCATGCCTATAATCTCAGCACTTTGGGAGGCTGAGATGGGTGGATCATGAGGTCAGGAGTTTGAGACCAGCCTGGCCAATATGGTGAAACCCCGTCTCTACTAAAAATACAAAAATTAGCAGCGTGTGGTGGCACATGCCTGTAGTCCCAGTTATGTGGTGGCACATGCCTGTAGTCCCAGCTACTCAGGAGGCTGAGGCAGGAGAATCACTTGTACCCAGGAGGCGGAGGTTGCAGTGAGCCTAGTCTGTACCACTGCACTCCAGCCTGGGTGACAGAGCAAGACTCTCAAAAAGAAAAAACAAACAAACAAACAAAACAGGCAAGAACCTTCCCTTACAACATGAAGCCATTCAGCATTGCCATCTTAGTGTCATTACCAGGGAGATATGGCAGTCGCTGGCATTTTTAAGGGTAAGCATCAAGAACACCAGAATACCAGTTGACAACTATAGTTTCATGATGATTTTTGCAGGGGTCTTTGGCCATCAAATTAAAAATGTGAATTTGGACAAATTAATGTAAGCTAAACACTAGCCCGAAATGGCATCTATAGTTCTGCTTTGTGATATACTGGTCAAAGCCAAACAACAATAATTTCCCCCACAGTCACCAAGAATATGAGGTGAGGATGATTACATTGGAAATAAGACCAAGGAAGTAAGTATATCTGGTATTAAGTAAAAACAGTTGTGTGGCCTTAAGTCTCTTAATCTTTCCAAGCAGGCACTCACACCTGTGACTCACAGGCATAGGACGCATTGGAACACTCACTCACGGGGTTATGTACGCTTCACCCGAAAAAGGCTCATTCCTTACCCCCAATACCCTTTTCCTTGGAAGACTGCTGTGGAGGTCAAATGAAACAATGTAAGTCAAAAGGCTTTTCTTTTAAAAATATAAATGTTTTTATTTGCTAAGAAAAATATGTTATCAAGTATTAAGCACTTACTATGTGCCAGGCATTGTGCTAAGGGTTTTATAGTCATTCATTCAACAAATGAACATAAGGAGCTTTTACTACATGCCAGGTGCTGTTCCTGGCACAGAATGAAGGGATGTATCAATGAGCAAAACAGGCAATGTCCTTGCTTTCATGGTACTGACATTCTAGCAGGAGGGGACAGACAATAAACAATGAAATAAATAAAAATAAGAAAATATCCAGCAGTGGAAAGTGCTATGATGACAATAACACAAGCTGAAGTGACAATGACTGGGGAGCTACTTTTAGACTTCAGGTCAAAGAAACTGTAGTGGACATTTGTCGAATTTTCTGGCTTCTCAGCATTTGAACCCTTCTTATATTTTGGAATTCCCCTTCTGAGTCTAGTGGGAAGCAGAGCCCCTTACCACTATAAAGTGAGAAAGAAGGTGACTGAGATTCTCTTTCTGAGGCCACTTGCAGCTACAGTGTGAATACATGGCCCAGGCTATGGCAACCAGACACATCACCCCTAAACCTTGAACTGGAATCTAGTATCTCAGAGTCAGAGGATCACAGAGAATCCACCTGGAGTGCGGCAAGGGGTGGCCACAGCGGCCATTAAGTCCAGTGCAGCAGGTGGTGTTAGCTGTGTAAGTAGTGGTGGCAACAGTGTGTTCATCAGGCTGAGTCTATGAATGCTTTTGGTTGTGGGTTCTGCCTGCTGCCCAGTTTCTCTTGTTCTAGCATTCTTCAAGCATGATTCTATGACCTTCCCTGATGTTTTGTGAATTTCCTTAATATCTTTTCAGTAATCAGCCAGAGTTGGTTTCCGTTGCATACAACTACAAATCCTGCCTGATATAGAGGGGTTCTCTAAGATGACATTTAGGCTGAAACATGAATGTCAACAAGCAGCAAAGAACTGGGGGAAAATCACTTCCAGGGAGAGAGTGCTAAGACCACAGAAGAGTGGCTCAAAAAGTTTTGGCCAGGTGCGGTGGTTCACACCTGTAATCCTAGCACTTTGGGAGGCTGAGATGGGCGGATCAACTGAGGTCAGGAGTTCGAGACCAGCCCGGCCAACATGGTGAAACCCCATCTCTACTAAAAATACAAAAATTAGCTGTGTGTGGTGGAGCATGCCTGTAATCCCAGCTACTCAGGAGGCTGAGGCAGGAGAATCACTTGAACCTGGGAGGCAGAGGTTGCAGTGAGCTGAGATCGCGCCACTGCACACCAGCCTGGGCGACAGAGCGAGACTCCATCTCAGGAAAAAAGGTTTTGTGGGCTGGTCCAAAAGTACCAAGTTATCTCAATTGATTATTCACAGTTACAGATTGAACTCCTTGTTCTACTCTTTCCCCTCTTTTCACTACCGCACTTGAATTGTCTTAAAACAAAAAAAGCTTGTAGGGTAGATGCTCTTACTGTCGTAATTTTACATATAAGGAAACATATTCATAAGACATGCAACAATTTTCACAATGTTGCATAGCTAAAACTGGAGCTGGAACACGAACTCAAACCCAGGACCATGTGATTCCATTCTCTTGACAACTATGGTATGTAATTTCCCAGCGTACCGATCGCTATGAGAATCCACCAAAAGAGCCCACTAAATTGCCATAACTTATTCATTAATTTTCTTAAAACGTTAACTGGGTATTTACCTAGCACCAAGCGCTGTGACAGACAAGGAGGAATAATGAGATGAAATACACATACTAAGAGAGCTCAGTATCAAAGACAAGGGGTTTTTAGCTAAGACTGGTGTGTGGCTTGGAAATACCAAAAGGAACAAGAGTTGGGGGCAAAAGAGAAACCAGACAAGCAGGAAACCACAATTCAGGTAAATAGTAAAATGGAAGTTGGGATCAAATTGATAGACAGGTTTAAAAAAAAACCAAAATGTCAAAATTTGGCTAGGCGTGGTGGCTCACGCCTGTAATCCCAGCACTTTGGGAGACCAAGGTAGGCAGATCACCTGAGGTCGGGAGTTCAAGATCAGCCTGGCCAACATGGTGAAACCACATCTCTACTAAAAATACAAAAAAATTTAACCAGGTGTGGTGGTGCACGCCTGTGATCCCAGCTACTGGGGAGGCTGGGGCAGGAGAATCATTTTAACCCGGGAGGCAGAGGTTGCAGTGAGCCAAGATCGCACCATTGCATTCCACCCTGGACGACAGAGCAAAACTCCATCTCAAAAAAAAAAAGTCAAAATACAACTGATGCCTAGTTAGCATTTTTTTTCTTTTCTTTCTTTTTTTTTTTTTAGAGTCTCACTCCGTCACCCATGCTGGAGTGCAGTGGCACGATCTCAGCTCACTGCAACACTGCCTCTCAGGTTCAAGTGGTTCTCATGCCTCAGCCTCCCAAGTAGCTGAGATTACAGGCGTGCATCACCACGTTTGGCTATTTTTAATGTACTTTTTGTAGAGATAGGGTTTCGCCATGTTGGTCAGGCTGATCTTGAACTCCTGACCTCAAATGATCCAACTGCCTCCACGTTCCCAAGTGCTGGGATTACAGGCGTCAGCCACCACGCCTGGCCTGGTTAGCATTCTGGTGAATATTTCTGCTCCCATCCTGAGAAGAAATGATAGCATACTGGTAGAGAGCTCATCTTGGAGCGTGCCTATCTTCTCTCCTCTCAAGAAAAATAGGGATTCAGTGCCTTTCCACAAACTTTTACAGGCAGACAAACATAACTAGAAACACTTCATTTTTAAAAATCTTTTTTTTTTTTTTTAAACTGGAAACACTTCTAAGTAGAGATTATTTAAAAGGTTCACATCAGGAAGGAAATACCCTTAAATCTACCAAGGGGCATAACAAGTTTCATACTTCAGTCCAAAAGTCTCTCAAACACAAATAATCAGATCAATAAATCAATAGTTATCTGAGGATGAGAAGATTTAATCAGGATCAAATTTTAAAAGCATTATTTTAAGGAGGGCTTTGAGCTCAGCTATAAAATGACATGAATGAGAGATTTGGAATTGACACAATAAAGTTACACATATGATTAAACACTAGAAAAGACTACATCAAGGGGATTTCTATCTGGTGCAGCATGCAAATTACATAATGTTCAGTTCTGCTAAGAGGCAAAAAGGCTGAAATTAGTGACTTTAAGAATTCATAAAATAAAATTTTCAATGCCTATTATGCCAGGCACTGTGATAAACTTTGAAAATATAGCAGATGACTGAAAGTGGTGGCTCACACCTATAATCCCAGCATTTTGGGAGGCAGAGGTGGGAAGATCTCTTGAGGTCAGGACTTCAAGACCGGCCTAAACAACACAGCAAGACCTTGTCTCTTAAAAAAAAAAAAAAAGAAGAAGAAGAAGAAGAAGAAGAAAAGAAATGCAACAGAGAGGAGGCTGGGCGCCGTGGCTCACGCCTGTAATCCCAGCACTCTGGGAGGCCAAGGTGGGCAGATCATGAATCAGGAGATTGAGACCATCCTCGCCAACACAGTGAAACCCTGTCTCTACTAAAAATACAAAAAATTAGCCAGATGTGGTGGCAAGCACCTGTAGTGCCAATTGCTCGGGAGGCTGAGGCAGGGGAATCATTTGAACCCAGGAGGCGGAGGTTGCAATGAGCCGAGATCGCACCACTGCACTCCAGCCTGGGTGACAGAATGAGACTCTGTCTCAAAAAAAAAAAAAAAAAAAAAAGAAAGAAAAGAAATACAGCAGAGACTAAGCCAAACACAGATACTTCTCTTCAAAGACACACCATAGGCCGGGCATGGTGGCTCACGCCTGTAATCCCAGCACTTTTGGAAGCCGAGGCAGGTAGATCACCTGAGGTCAGGAGTCCGAGACCAGCCTGGCCAACATGGTGGACCCCTGTCTCTACCAAAAATACAAAAATTTGCCAGGTGTACTGTCGGGCGCCTGTAGTCCCAACTACTCAGGAGGCCGAGGCAGGAGAATTACTTGAACTCGGGAGGTGGAGGTTGCAGTGAGCAGAGATCACACCACTGCACTCCAGACTGGGTGACAGAGTGAGACTAGGTCTCAAAAAAAAACAAAATGAAACAAAAAACAAAGACAGGCAATACAGTTGTCCTTCATTGACTACAAGGTCATTGTAATCAGAGTACCATAAAGAGACTAAAAAAGAGAAATGTAACCAAATGACCAAAAGAAATAGGTAGGACACTAAATTCAGAAAGAACTCAGGCTGGGCGCGGTGGCTCACACCTACAATCCCAGCACTTTTTGGGAGGCCAAGGCGGGCGGATCACGAGGTCAGGAGATTGAGACCATCCTGGCTAACATGGCGAAACCCTGTCTTTACTAAAAACACAAAAAATTAGCCGAACATGGTAGCAGGCGCCTGTTAGTCCCAGCTACTGGGGAGGCTGAGGCAGGAGAATGGCGTGAAACTGGGAGGCGGAGCTTGCAGTGAGCCGAGATTGAGCCACTGCACTCCAGCCTGGCTGACGGAGCAAGACTCCGTCTCAAAAAAAAAAATTCTGAAAGAACAACATGAATTAATAAGTTAAACCTTCTTTATACTCATTTGTTCCTATATCTTAGAAGCACAAAAATGACAGTGAGGGAAATGAACTAAACACATCATAGTAGAATAACAAAGACAACTTGAAAACCTGTAATGGAAAAAAGGGACCACAGGGACCATAACAGACCACGAGTAACTTTTTTTTTTTTTTTCTTTTTGTGAGACGGAGTCTCACTCTGTCACCCAGGCTGGAGTGTAGTGGTGCGATCTCAGCTCACTGCAGCCTCCACCTCCTGGGTTCAAGCAATTCTCATGCCTCTGCCTCCCGAGTAGCTGGGATTACAGGCATGAACCACCGAGCCTGGCTAATTTTTGTTATTTGTTGTAGAGAAAGGGTTTCACCATGTTGCCCAGGCTAGTCTCGATTGCCTGGCCTCAAGTAATCTGCCTGCCTCGGCCTCCCAAAGTGCTGAGATGCGCCTGGGCACAAGTAACCTTTAATGTGTATTCTTCATTCTAAGAAGAGCACAGTTAACAATATACCCTGATTTGCATACTTGAAGCTCTAATAACATTAATGGATAATGTGTCTGCAGAATATGAAAGCTCAACAAAAACCTTCTCTAGGTAGAGGACAAAGGGTTTTTAATTTTACTTTTCTTATTTGAGACAGGATCTCGCCCAGTCGCCTAGGCTGGAGGGCAGTGGTGCAATCACTGCATCACTGCACTCTAGCCTAGACCTCCCCAGTTCAAGTAATCCTGCCATCTCACTCTCCTGAGTAGCTGGGACCACATGTGTGTGCCACCATGCCCAGCTAATTTTTAAAATTTTTTATAGAGACATGACCTCACCATGCTGCCCAGGCTGGTCTCCAACTCCTGGGCTCAAGCAACCCTCTCATCTCAGCCTCCCAAAGTGCTAGGATGACAGGCATGAGCCACCACACCTGGCAGGTTTATTTTTTTATTTTTGAAACAGAGTCTTGCTCTGTTGCCCAGGCTGGAGTGCAGTGGCATGATCTTGGCTCACTGTAGCCTCTGCCTCCCAGGTTTAAGCAATTCTCCTGCCTCAGCCTCCCAAGTAGCTGGGATTACAGATGCCTCCCACCAAACCCAGCTAATTTTTGTATTTTTAGTAGAGACGAGGTTTCACCACGGTGGCCAGGCTGACACACCTGGCAGGTTTTGATTTTAACAGAGGCAGGGTCTTTTTTTTTTTTTTTTTTTTTTTTGAGACGGAGTCTCGCTCTGTCGCCCAGGCTGGAGTGCAGTGGCCAGATCTCAGCTCACTGCAAGCTCCGCCTCCTGGGTTTTCGCCATTCTCCTGCCTCAGCCTCCCGAGTAGCTGGGACTACAGGCGCCCGCCACCTCGCCCGGCTAGTTTTTTGTATTTTTTAGTAGAGACAGGGTTTCACCATGTTAGCCAGGATGGTCTCGATCTCCTGACCTCGTGATCCGCCCGTCTCGGCCTCCCAAAGTGCTGGGATTACAGGCTTGAGCCACCGCGCCCGGCCCAGAGGCAGGGTCTTACTCTATCACCACAGTGATATACAGTGGTACAATCATAGCATACTATAACCTTGAACTCCTGGGCTCACACAATCCTTCTTCCCACCTCAGACTCCCAAGTAGCTAGGACTACAGGCATGTGCCACCATTCCCACCTAATTATTATTTTTTTCTAAATTCAGGGTCTTGCTATGTTGCCCAGGTTGGTCTCGACTGCCTAGCTAGCTTCAAGATATCCTCCTGCCTCAGCTCCCCAAAGTGCTGGAATGACAGGCATGAGGCACTGTGCCCAGGCCCAAAGGTCTACTATAAGTTAGGATATTGTGGACCAGCTCTAGTAGATACTCAATGAATTAAGGAGAAAGAAAGCAGCTGATTTCTGGGAGCTGGGATTATGAAAAATGTAAAAATACTTAAGGTACAGAGGAAAACACAAGACATAATGTTACAAAGAAAATATGTGTTGCTATGCAGATGTTATACCTCCCAAAAGGTATTCTATTCCTGGAGCTCTAAAATGTCTAGCATATCACCATGTAACCCCATCATTTCTACAAAGTTTTAACTCAGGCTACTGGAAAACTTTCTTCAATAAGCCTATCTCTATGATTTTAAAGGATACTAACAAGAAAATAAAAATCTGGCTAGGTGCAGTTGCTCACACCTATAATCCCAGCACTTTGGGAGGTCGAGGTGGGCAGATCACCTGTGGTCAGGAGTTCGAGACCAGCCTGGCCAATATAATGAAACCTTGTCTCTACTTAAAAAAAAAAAAAAAGATTAGCCAGGAGTGGTGGTGCATACCAGTAATCCCAGCTACTAGGGAGGCTGAGGCAGGAGAATCGCTTGAACCTGGGAGGCAGAGGTTGCAGTGAGCCAAGATCACACCACTGCACTCCAGCCTGGGTGACAGAGTGAGACTCTGCCTCAAAAAAAAAAAAAAAAAGGTGACAATTAACAGCTCAATTTGGAGGAATTAGTCTAATCATAATGCCAAGGTGATCAGTAATATAATACCTGAATGACTTAAAACAAAGTACATTTGTGAAGATCACTCATCTAGAACCAAGAATTGAATAGTAATATCCAAATATGAAGAACCACCCCTTTCATGTGTGCTATAGTCTTTTGATTGGCTCTGGATAATGTAGCAGAAAGAAAACATATAATACTTGGGCACCTGGGCCTGAGTTCCAGCTTCCCCCTCAGTGTGCCAATTAGTACCTATGTAGGGAAGTTACTTAAATTTTCTGAGTTTCAATTTCCTCACTTGTGAAATGGGAATGCTAACAGCTACTTTAATGGGTTGTTGTGAATACATGATAAAATATATATGAAAATACATAACAGGGCCGGGTGTGGTGGCTCACGCCTGTAATCCCAACACTTTGGGATGCTGAGGTGGGTGGATCACCTGAGGTCAGGAATTTGAGACCAGCCTGGTCAACACGGCAAAACCCCGTTTCTACTAAACATACAAAGCTACTTGGGAGGCTGAGGCAGGAGAATCGCTTTAACCTGGGAGGCGGAGGTTGCAGTGAGACGAGATTGCACCACTGCACTCCAGCCTAGGGGATACAGCAAGACTCTGTCTCAAAAAAAAAAAAAAAAAAAAAGAAAGAAAGTACATAACAGTATCTGGATTGTAGTAGGTGCTCAACAAATGTCAGCCAAATTTGAATTCTACTAAAACCTGGTAACCCCTGTTATATTTGCTCAGTAGCATGGATTATAACATGTCCCCCCTAATTTCCTTACCAGAGATGAAGCTGACAAGGGGTATTTCATTGTAGGACAGAGGAGGCAGAGTATAGGATGTCTTTATCACCTGTTAGGTTTGAAATGCAAAATCAGAAGGAAAATCGTGACTTTGTTAAAAGTGAAGAAACGCCACACTCTGCGAGAATGTATTTATAGCAAGGCCAGGTGCACTGGCTCACACCTGTAATCCCAGCACTTTGAGAGGCCAAAGAGGAGGATCACGTGAAGCCAAGAATTTAACACCAGGCTGGGCAACATAGCAAAATCCCATCTCTACAAAAAATAAAATTAGCCAGGTGTGGTGGCCATGCATCCATAGCCCTAGCCACTCAGGAGGCTGAGGCAGGAGGATTGCTTGAATCCAGGAGTTTGAAGTTACAATGAGTTATGATAATGCCACTCCAGCCTTAGTGAGACAGAGATTCAGTCTCAAAAAAAAAAAAAAAAAGTTGGCCGGGCGCGGTGGCTCAAACCTGTAATCCCAGCACTTTGGGAGGCCAAGACGGGCGGATCACGAGGTCAGGAGATCGAGACCATCCTGGCTAACACGGTGAACCCCGTCTCTACTAAAGAAAAACCCAAAAAACTAGCCGGGCGAGGTGGCGGGCGCCTGTAGTCCCAATTACTCGGGAGGCTGAGGCAGGAGAATGGCGTAAACCCGGGAGGCGGAGCTTGCAGTGAGCCGAGATCCGGCCACTGCGCTCCAGCCTGGGCGACAGAGCCAGACTCCGTCTCAAAAAAAAAAAGAAAAAGAAAAAGAAAAAAAAAAGCTTACAGCAGCATTATTCATAATAGCCAAAAGGTGGAAACATCCATCAATTGATAAACATAAATAAAATGTGGCATATCCATACAATGGAATGTTATTTGGCCATAAGAAGAAGTACTGATACATGCTACAACATAGATGAACTCTGAAAACATTATGCCAAGTGAAACAAGCCTATATACTGCATAATTCCATTTATATAAAGTAGAATAAAATAGAATAGAAATAGGAAGTAGATTAATGGTTGCTTAGGGCTGAAGGGAATTGTGGGATAGAGAAGTGACAGCTAAAGGATATGGTTTTTTTTGTTTTTTTTTTTTTTTTTGAGAGAGAGAGTCTCACTCTGTTGCCCAGGCTGGAGTGCAGTGGTGTCATCTTGGCTCCCTACAGCCTTTGCCTCTCAGGTTCAAGGGATTCTCATGCCTCAGCCTCCGGAGTACCTGAGATTACAGGCATGCGCCACCACACTCGGCTAATTTTCGTAATTTTCGTATTTCGTATTTCGCATTTCGCCATGTTGGCTAAGCTCGTCTTGAGCTACTGGCCTCAATGATCTGCCTGCCTCAGCCTCCCAAAAGTGGTGGAATTACAGGTGTGAGCCACTGAGCCCGGCCAGGATATGGTTTCTTTTTAAAAAATTTAAGGCTCGGTGCAGTGGCTCAAGTCTGTAATCCCAGCACTTTGGGAGACCAACGTGGGAAGATCGCTTGAGCCCAGGAGTTTGGGACCAGCTGGGAAACATGGTGAAACCCTGTCTCTACAAAAAGTTAAAAAATTAGCTGGGTTTGGTGGCGCACCTACAGTCCGAGCTACTTGGGAGGCTGAGGTGGGAGGAACGCTTGAGCCCAGGAGGTTTCGGCTATAGTGACCCAAGATCACACCACCGCACTCTAGCCTGGGTGACAGGGCAAGACTCTGAATCAAAAAAAAAAAAATTTTTTTTTAAGTGAAATTCACATAAGATGAAATTAATCATTTTAAAGTGTATCATTAACAAATAACCTAGAGAATGGGAGAAAATATTTGCAAACTAAGCATCTGACAAAGGTCTAATATCCAGCATCTATAAGGAACTTAAATTTATAAGAATAAAGCAATCCCGTTAAGTGGGCAAAGGACATGAACAGACACTTTTCAAAAGAAGACATACATGCAGCCAACAAGCATATGAAAAAAAGCTCAGTATCACTGATCATTAGAGAAATGCAAGTCAAAACCACAATGAGATACCATCTCATACTAGTCAGGATGGCTATTATAGAAAAGTCAAAAAATAACCTGGCAAGGTTGCAGAGAAAAGGCAACACTTTTACACTGTTAGTGGGAGTGTAAATTAGTTCAACCATTGTGGAAAGCAATGTGAGGATTCCTCAAAGAGCTAAAAACAGAACTACCATTTGCCCCAGCAATCCTATTACTGGGTATATACCCAAAGGAATATAAATCGTTTCACCATAAAGACACATGCACTGTGCAGTATGTTCATTGTGGCACTATTCACAATAGCCAAGATATGGAATCAACCTAAATGCTCATCAACGGCAGATGGGATAAAGAAGATGTGGCACAGGCCAGGCACGGTGGCTCACGCCTATAATCCCAGCACTTTGGGAGGCCAAGGCGGGTGGATCACCTGAGGTCAGGAGTTCAAGACCAGCCTGGCCAATGTAGAGAAACCCCATCTCTACTAAAAATACAAAATTAGGCAGGCATGGTGGCAGGCGCCTATAATTCCAGCTACTTGGGAGGCTGAAGCAGGAGAATCACTTGAACCCGGGAGGCAGAGGTTGCAGTGAGCTGAGACTGCGCCATTGTACTCCAGCCTGGGCAAAAAGAGCAAAACTCCATCTCACAACAACAACAAAAAAAAAAAAAAAAAGAAAGAAAATGTGATACATGTACACCATGGAATGACCATGCAGCCATAAGAAAGAATGAGATCATGTCCTTTGCAGGAACATGGATGGAGGTGGATACCATTATCCTCAGCAAACTAAAGCAGAAACAGAAAAACAAATACAGCATGTTCTCACTTATAAGTGGAAGCTAAATGATGAGACCTCATGGACACAAAGAAGGGAACAACAGACACTGGAACCTACTTGAGGCTGGAGGGTGGGAAGAGGGAGAGGATTAGAAAAAATAGCTATTGGGTACTAGGCTTAGTATCTGGATAACAAAATAATCTGCACAACAAACCACCATGAAATGAGTTTACCTATATAAAAAAACTGCACAAGGCCGGGCGCGGTGGCTCACACCTGTAATCCCAGCATTTTGGGAGGCCCAGGCAGGTGGATCACTTGAGGTCAGGAGTTCAAGACCAACCTGGCCAACATGTTGAAACCTCGTCTATACTAAAAATACAAAAATTAGCCGGGCATGGTGGCAGGCGCCTGTAATCCCAGCTACTCAAGAGGCTGGGGCAGAAGAATCGCTTAAACCCAGGAGGCAGGGGTTGCAGTGAGCAGAGATCATGCCACTGCATTCCAGCCTGGGCAACAGAGGGAGACAGTCTCAAAATAAATAAATAAATAAAATAATAATGCAGAAACAGGCTGGGTGCGGTGGCTCATGTCTGTAATCCTAGCACTTTGGGAGGCCAAGGCAGGAGGATTACTTAGGCCCAGGAGTTTTAGGCTGCAGTGAGCTATGTTTGTGGCACTGAACTCCAGACTGGGCGACAGAGTGAGACCCTGTTTTAAAAAAAAAAAAAAAAAGACCAGGCACGGAGGCTCACGCCTGTATTCCCAGCACTTTGGGAGACTGAGGTGGGCAGATCACCTGAGGTCAGGAGTTCAAGACCAGCCTGGCCAACATGGTGAAACCCTGTCTCTACTAAAAATACAAAAATTAGCCAGGCGTGGTGGCAGGCACCTGTAATCCCAGCTACTTGGGAGGCTGAGGCAGAATTGCTTAAATCTGGGAGGCGGAGGTTGCAGTAAGCCAAGATATGCCATTGCACTCCAGCCTGGGTGACAGAGCAAGACTCCATCTAAAAAAAAAAAAAAAGAAAGAAAACACATGTCCATACAAAAAGTTGTACATGAATACTCAGAGCAGCATTATTCATAATAGCCCAAATTAGAAACAACCCAACAATCCAAACGGCCATCAATTGATGAATAAATAAATACAATGTGGTTAATATCCACTGTAATGGAATATTATGCAGCCATAAAAAGGAATGAGGTACTAATTCATACAACATGGAAGAAACTTCAAAACATTCTGCTAAGTGAAAGAAGCCAGTCACAAAAGACCACACACATTGTATGATTCTATTTAAGTGAAATGTCAAGAATAGGAAAACTTACAGAGACAAAAAGAGATGGGAGTGTTAGCTCAGGGGAGGAATGTGATAGCTCAGGGATAAAAATGTTTTGGAATCAGATAGTGGTGACAAGTTGCACAACTTTGTGACTATATTAAAACCAATGTATTGTATAATTTCTAAGAGTCGATTTTGGCCGGGCGTGGGGGCTCACGCCTGTAATCCCAGCACTTTGGGAGGCCGAGGTGGGCAGATCACGAGATCAGGAGATCAAGACCATCCTGGATAACATGGTGAAACCCCGTCTCTACTAAAAATACAAAAAATTAGCCGGGCATGGTGGCGGGAGCCTGTAGTCCCAGCTACTCGGGAGGCTGAGGCAGGAGAATAGTGTGAACCTGGAAGGCAGAACTTGCAGTGAGCCGAGATCGTGCCATTGCACCCCAGCCTGGGCGACAGAGTGAGACTCTGTCTAAAAAAAAAAAAAAAAAAAAAAATTCGATTTTATGGTACGTGAATTATATGTCAATAAAGAAATACCTTAAAACCCTTTCTTGGCCGGGCACAGTGGCTCACGCCTGTAATCTCAGCACTTTGGGAGGCCAACGTGGGTGGATCACGAGGTCAGGAGTTCGAGACCAGCCTGGCCAACATGGTGAAAGCTTGTCTCTACTAAAAATACAAAAATTAGCTGGGCATGGCGGCAGGCGCCTGTAATCCCAGTTATGCACGAAGCTGAGACAGGAGAATCTTCTGAACCCAGGAGGTGGAGGTTGCAGTGAGCTGAGATCGCGCCATTGCACTCCACCCTGGGTGACAGGGCAAGACTCCATCAAAAAAGCAAAACAAAAAACAAAATAAAACAAAAACCGCTTTTCTCTACCTCAAAATCACAGGCTATGAAAAGAAAATTTCATTCTTAGCCTTTCCTTCATCTGTTTCCTACCTTGAGCTATGGTTATTTATGTGGCTTCTCTTTCTAAGAAGATTAAAAGCATGCTGAGGGCCTGCTCTTCATCCGATTCATCCATTGATCCCCCCGGTCTTCCAGGAGTGATGTAAGCTTAGTAGGCATCAATAAATATTTGCTGAATGAATAATGGCATGACTACCTTGCATACATACAATGTTTTATAGCTATCAAAGTACTTTTGTTCAAACTTTTAATTTGAACTTTGCAACAATCCTTTGAGGAAGGTAGAAAGCTAATATAACGCTGCTATGAATAATGCTGCTATGAATATTCATGTACAATAATAATCTCCATTGAATAAGGGAGAACTGAAGCAGAACACTATATGGTACTGAGGAAGAAGCACTGGATTGGGAGATCTAGGGTCTTGTGCTCCAGGCCAGCCTCTGCCTTTATCTGGCTGTATGACCGAGTGAGGCATTTTGCTCTCTCAGTCTATTCTGCCATTTGTAAAAAGAGAGGTGGACTCTGAAATAAGCTACAAAACCTCTTCCAATGACACTAGCCTGCGATTTTAAGTAGACACTACTGGTTAGCAGCAAACCAGAGATGGAACCTAAAACATCTGTATTCTCTTTTCTCTGGACATGCTACCTCCCATAGCAGGGACGTGCCCCCAACCAGGGTGACAACTGACCCCCTTTCAACATTCTGAATTACGCAAAGATGTATGCAAGTTTCCTTTCACTCTATTTATAGTGGTTCTATTGGAGCAATCCTACAAAAAAGATGAAAGATGCAACGAAGTGAGGACTGAACTTCACTTTCAATGCATAAAGGTCATTGGAAATAGCATAAGGCCAGGTGTGGTAGCTCATGCCTGCAATCTCAGTGCTTTGGGAGGCCAAGGCAGGAGGATCACTTGAAGGCCAGGAGGTCGAGAGCAGTCTGGGCAACAGAGTAAGACCCTGTGTCTACAAAAAATTAAAAAAAAAAAAAATTAGCCAGGCATGGTGGCACACTCCTGTAGTCCTAGCTACTAGGAAGGCTGAGGCAGGAGGGAGGAGGGAGGACTGCTTAAGCCCAGGAGTTTGAGATTATACTGAGCTATGATTGTGCCTCTGCACTCCAGCCTGTGTGACAAAGTGAGGCGCTGTCTCAAAAACAAAACAAAACAAAACAAAGAGCACAATAAAATGAAGAGTGTAGCTGTGGACCTAACAGATCTTAGGTTCAAATCCCAGCTCTGCCACCTATTTTCTGTCTGACTTGACATTTCTTTAAAAAAATTTTTTTTTTCTTTTCTACATTTCCTATGTCTCTTCATCTTTTTAATTTTTTTTAAAAAAAAATTTATTTGTTTTGAGACAGGGTCTGGCTCTGTCACCCAGCCTGGAGTGCGGTAGCATGATCTCAGCTCACTGCAACCTCCGCCTCCTGGGCCCAAGAGATCCTCCTCTCCCAAGTAGCTGGGACCACAGGCATGCGCCACCACATCTGGCTAATTTTTGCATTTGTTTTTGTAGAGATGGAGTTTCACCATGCTGCCCAGGCTGGTCTCGAACTCCTGGGCTCAAGTGATCTGTCCATCTCAGCCTCCCAAAGTGTTGGGATTACAGATGTGAGTCACCGTGCCAGATCCTGATTTGACATTTCTAAACCTCAGTTTCCTAATCTGATAATACCTACCTCTGCAGAGTGAGGAGGAACAGAAGCACTTGCATGTAAAATGCCTGACACTGATCCTATTAAATAATATTTATTGAATATTCTAACATTTTACAAGTGTCATCTCATCGACTCCTCATAAAAATCCTATGAGACAGGTGCTATTGTTATCCTCATCTCACAGATGCAGGATCTGAGACACAGAAAAGTAAAGTTGCCAAAGTTACACAGTTCTTAGACAGAGAGTCAATCTATACAGTCTGACTCCAGGGGCCAGGCCAATGGCCACTAAAAAATAATTACTTGGCCGGGCGTGGTGGCTCACACCTGTAATCCAGCACTTTGGGAGGCCAAGGCGAGCATATCGTTGAGGTTAGGAGTTCCAGACCAGCCTGGCCAACATGGTGAAACCCTGTCTCTACTAAAAATACAAAAATTAGCCAGGCACGGTGGCAGTCGCCTGTAATCCCAACTGCTTGGGAGGCTGAGGCAGGAGAATCACTTGAACTTGGGAGGTGGAGGTTGCAGTGAGCCAAGGTCGAGATCATGCCACTGCACTTCAGCCTGGGCAACAGAGTGAGACATTGTCTCAAAAATAAAAATAAAAAATCACTGGCCAGGGAGCAGTGACTCACACCTGTAATATCAGTATCCACACAATTTCAGGAAGCTGCTGAAACTATGTCTCTTACCACTCCTTAGGGTTAAGCTGCCTTGACTCTGCTGATCTCAAACACAAATTTAAAGAGTGCCATTTCAGGGTCATGGACTAAGTTGGCACAAGGACAGTTTCTGGGAAAGGTCTGGCTGGTAGAATAGACTCATCACCAAAGCATCTTTAGGAAACTTCTTAGCCATCTTTGAGGCTCCTGGCTTAAATAATCCCATGTAGGACTAATTGAAGTTTTCTCTGTAGAAGAGAGATGCTTCTAAGCAATGCTTCACTTTCTGGGAAGTTTTAGATTAAAACTCACCTTGATGTCTCCTCCCCCACCCAGCAGGCTCTGTATTGCTGTTTGAGCTTTTAAGAGACAGGGTCACCTGGGTGCGGTGGTTCATGCCTGTAATCCCAGCACTTTGGGAGGCCGAGGTGGGTAAATCACCTGAGGTCAGAAGTTCGAGGCCAGTCTGACCAACATGGTGAAACACTGTCTCTACTAAATACAAGAAATTAGCCGGGCATGGAGGTGCACGCCTGTAATCCCAGCTACTTGGGAGGCTGAGGCAGGAGAATTACTTGAACCCGGGAGGCAGAGGTTGCAGTGAGCCGAGATTGCACCATTGCATTCCAATCTGGGCAACAAGAGCAAAACTCCATCTCCATCTCTTAAAAAAAAAAAAAAAAAGAGAGAGAGAGAGAGAGAGAGACAGCATCTAGCTCTGTTCCCCAGGCTGGAATGGAATGTAGCACTATCACAGTTTACTGCAACTTTGAACTCCTAGGCTTAAGGGATCCTCCTGCCTCAGCTTCTTGAGTAGCTAGGATTACAGGCGCAAATCGCCATGCCTGGCTTATTTTTATTTGTAGAGATGGGGGTCTCACCATTTTGCCCAGGCTATTCTCAAAGTCCAGGCCTCAAACAATCCTCCCATCTCGCCCTCCCAAAGTGCTGGGGTACAAGTGTGAGCCATCTGGCCAGGCACAGTGGCTCATGCCCATAATCCCAACACTTTGGGAGGCCAAGGCAGGAGGATCACTTGAGGTCAGGAGTTTGAGAGCAGCCTGGCCAACATGGTAAAACGCCATCTCGACTAAAAATGCAAAAATTAGCCAGGTGTGATGGCACACGCCTGTAATCCTAGCTACTCAGGAGGCTGAGGCAAGAGAATCACTTGAACCCAGGAGGCTGAGGCTGCAGTGAGCCGAGATTGTACCACTGCACTCCACCTTGGGTGATAGAGCGAGATGCTCAAACAAACAAACAAAAAAACAGTGTGAAGCATCACACCCAGCCACTTGTTTGAGCTGTGTGAAAATTTTTTCTGGATGTTTTCAGAACTTTGTTTTCCAGTGATCATAGCTAATTTTCCTGTCTGCTCTTAGGCCCCACAATTACCTTAAGATAGTGGAAGGAAACAGAGAAAAGGAAGCATATTTGATAATGCTATACTCTCTCACTATTTAAGAGTATCTGCAGTCTTGGATTTTGCTTTAACTTTCATCCTGACAACTCCTACCTCAATTCAAAATATCTCTTGTAGAGAAGGCTCTGGAGTTTCATCCTCTAACTCTACTACTAGCTGCAAGGTCAAGGAAAATTAAACCATTCAATTTAGAAATGGTTCCCTTCTAACTCAGTGACAGTTGTGTTACATCCAGATGTGACTGAAAAGGGAACCAGGTAGGCCATCAGCACCCAAACACTCGAGCCTCAACTGATGAAGCTCCCTGACCAGGAAGGCCTAGCTCCCATTCTCAGGAAGGCTCCCTAAGAGGTTCAGGGATAAGCAGTTTTATAGAATTTGGGGGTCATGAAAAAGGACAAAATTGTACAAAAGTCCTGATCCAAACGCTGACCTCAACAGCCTCTGGAGAGCTCCCTGGGCAAGGTCTGATCCTGTTCCCCACCCCACCCCCAAGAAAATGGGGTTAATACCTCCCCAGATGGCTACAGGGAGGATTAAGGGTCATTATTCTTGGCACCGAGCTCTGTCACAGCTCCAGCAGTTGTGACCTTGTATCCTAAAAGAAGATAATAAACACAAAAATGCCAACGGTGACCCTCAAATCTGGTTCTGCAGTAGTAGCTGAGAATTTTCTTTGCACAGGGCCTATGACACTGCCTCCTATACACTCTGGCCTTTTGACTGCATCCTCCCCTTATTCAGGCTTAAAGTTTGTTTTGTTTTGTTTTTTTGAGATGGAGTCTCACTCTGTCGCCCAGGCTGTAACACAGTCTTGCGATCTCAGCTCACTGCAACCTCCACCTTCTGAGTTCATGCGATCTCCTGCCGCAGCCTCCCAAGTAGCTGGGATTACAGGCACCTGCCACCACGCCAGGCTAATTTTTGTACTTTTAGTAGAGACCGGGTTTCACCATCTTGGCCAGACTGGTCTCAAACTCCTGACCTTAGGATCGACCCACTTCAGCCTCCCAAAGTTCTGGATTACAGGTGTGAGCCACCGTGCCCAGTCCAGGCTTAAAAGTTTTTAAGGTATTAGTCATCAATGCTAAAAAGGCCTTCAAGGAGTCAGCAGCTATTACTTAATAGCACATGGGCCCCAGAACTCTCAGGGTTACATGTAGACCTGAATTTACCCAGAAGAAGCCGACTAAGTGGTACCCCTTTACATCCAAGACCTGGCTCTTGAGGGCAATCCGTGAGGTCTAGTAAAAAGGATATATTTCATCATTTAGTTCTCACAAACCCACTACAAAGTAGGTACTACAACAAGCCTCATTTTATAGGTGAAACTATAGCTCTGAGAGGATACATGATTGACCCTAGATCACACAGCTAAGGAAGAGACATGGGTTCAAATATCAGCCCTACACTACTAGCTGTGTAACCTCCAGCATATTCCTTAACTCTCTAGCCTCAATTTCTCATTTGTAAAGAGGGGATAATGGTAATACCTTTCTTCCAGGGGAGTTCTGAAGGTTACAAGATACACTGCAGAAAAAGTAGGGCTGGGCCTGGTGGCTCACGCCTGTAACTCCAGCACTTTGGGGGGCCAAGGCGAGTGGATCACCTGAGGTCAGGAGTTCGAGACCAGCTTGGCCAACATGGTGAAACCCCATCTCTACTAAAAAAAATACAAAAATTATCTGGGCATGGTGGCGTGTGCCTATAATCTCAGCTACTCAGAAGGATGAGGCAGGAGAATCGCTTGAACCTGGGAGGCGGAGGTTGCAGTGAGCCGCGATTGCGTGCACTACAGCCTAGGCAACAAGAGCGAAACTCTGTCTTAAAAAAAAAAAAAAGAGGCCGGGCGCGGTGGCTCACGCCTGTAATCCCAGCACTTTGGGAGGCCGAGGCGGGCGGATCACAAGGTCAGGAGATCGAGATCATGGTGAAACCCCGTCTCTACTAAAAATAGAAAAAATTAGCCGGGCGCAGTGGCGGGCGCCTGTAGTCCCAGCTACTCGGGAGGCTGAGGCAGGAGAATGGCGTGAACCCGGGAGGCAGAGCTTGCAGTGAGCCGAGATTGCGCCACTGCACTCCAGCCTGGGCGACAGAGCGAGACTCCGTCTCAAAAAAAAAAAAAAAGAAAAGAAAAGAAAAAGTATCTAGCAAGTGCCTGGTATATACTAAATATTCAATACATGTTAGTTTTTTGGTTTTTTTTTTTTTTTTTTTTTTTTTTTTGAGACAGAGTCTCACTCTGTCCCCCAGGCTGGAGTGCACGTGATCTTGGCTCACTGCAACCTCCGCCTCCCAGGTTCAAGCAATTCTCACGACTCAGCCTCCCAAGTAGCTGGGATTACAGGTTTGTGCCACCACGACTGGCTAATTTTTTGTATTTTCAGTAGAGACAGGTTTTGCCATGTTGCCCAGGCTGGTCTCCAAGTCCTGAGCTCTGCCCACCTCGGCTTCCCAAAGTGCTAGGATTACAGGCATGAGCCACCACGCACCTGGCTTTTGTGTGTGTGTGTGTGTGTGTGTGAGACAGGGTCTCTGTTTCCCATGCTGGAGTTCAGTAGCACAGTCTTGGCTCACTGCAACCTCTGCCTCCTGCACTCAAGTGATCCCCCCACCTCAGATTCCCAGGTAGATGGGAATACAAGCACATGCCACCACACCTGACTGCTTGAGACTGCTCAAGCAGTCTGCCTACCTCAGTCTCCCAAGGTCCTGGGATTATAGGTTTGAGCCACCATGCCCAGCCTCCCTGTCTGTTTGATCTGTAAAACTTAACATGGCTTGGCATGGTGGCTCATACCTGTAATCCCAGCACTTTGGGAGGTCTAGGTGGGCGGATTTCTTGAGCCCAGGAGTTTGAAACCAGCCTAAACAACATAGTGAAACCCCATCTCTACAAAAAAATTAAAAAATTAGCCAGGCGTGATGGCACACACCTGTATTCCCATCTACCCGTGAGGCTGAGGCAGGGGGATCACTTGAGCCCAGGAGGCAGAGGTTGTAGTGAGCTAAGACTGCACTACTGTAACAGTCCCACCTGGGCAACAGAGTAAGAAGACCCTGTCTCAAAAAAAAAAAAAAAAAAGCCAGGAGCAGTGGCTCATGCCTGTAATTCCAGCACTTTGGGAGGCCGAGGCAGGTGGAACTCAGGAGTTTGAGACCAGCCTGGGCAACATGGCAAAACCCTGTCTCTACTAAAAATACAAAAAAATTAGCCGGGGCTGGGCGCAGTGGCTCACGCCTGTAATCCCAGCACTTCGGGAGGCTACGGCGGGCGGATCACCTAAGGTCAGGAGTTCAAGACCAGTCTGGGTAACATGGTGAAACCCTCTACAAAAACACAAAAATTTGCTGGATGTGGTGGTACATGCCTGTAATTCCAGCTACTCGGGAGGCTGAGGCATGAGAATCGCTTGAACCTAGGAGGCAGAGGTTGCAGTGAGCCAAGATCATGCCACTGCACTCCAGCCTGGATGACGAAGTGAGACGCTGTCTCAAAAAATAAATAAATAAATAAAATGTGGCAAACTCTCTGCTTGAATATCTGCAATGATGGGTAACTCACTCCTTCACAAGGCAGCCCATTTTGTTTTTAGAAAGCTACATTATCTCCTATTAAACCAAAGTCTACCCTCTTGGAAATTATGTCATTTAATCCTGAGATGCCTTCTAGAATCACAGAGAACATCCAGTTTCTTTTCCCCATGACAATTCTTCAGGTATTTGAATGAAGTATCATGTTCCCCCAGGCTCTTAGCCTTGGTCTTTTCAGTTCTTCCTCATGTGTCACAGTCCCAGAGGCAATTCAGTATCACAGAGCAGACAGACCTGGGTTTGAATTCCAATCCTTCCTCTTACTTGCTATGTGACCTTAAGCAAATTACTTAATCTCTCTGAATCTGTTTCTTCATAGGTATAATAGGGAAAATGATTCTCACTTCACAGGACAGTCATGAAGGTTACACTGGATAAAGTAAAAATACTAGCTAGCACTGAGCCCAAGATATACCAGGCCCTGAATAAAATGTCAGTCACTTTTTAGGACATATCCCAACTGGTAAATACCTCTCAGAGTAAATTAACCACACCAAGGAACCGGTTTCTTTCTTTTTTTCTTTTTTTTTTTTTTTTGAGACGGAGTTTCACTCTTGTTGCCCAGGCTGGAGTGCAATGGCATGATCACAGCTCACCGCGACCTCTACCTCCTGGGTTCAAGCGATTCTCCAGCGTTAGCTCCTGAGTAGCTGGGACTACAGGCGCGTGCCACCACGGCCAGCTAATTTTTTTGTATTTTTAGTAGAGATGGGGTTTCACTGTGTTAACAAGGATGGTCTTGATCTCCTGACCTCGTGATCCACCCACCTCAGCCTCCCAAGTGCTGGGATTACAGGCATGAGCCACTGCGCCCAGCCAGGAACTGGTTTCTAATAGCAATTGCCAGAACTTTGACTTTTGAAGAGATGATAGCTAAGAAAGTACAACCTAAGAGTTTTGTGAGCCCAGCAATCTGCAATGGCAGCCTAAAGATGCAGTGGAGCATCTGGAAAGGTGAGGCAGAAAGAAGAAAGGAAACAAAATAGATAACTAAACCAGTGACCCAAAGAAAACACAAGTATTACCAGATTACATGTTCTGTTTGACTTCCTCTCTGAGACTCAGAACTGCACATGTCAGCAACATTCCTTAATTTAAAATGAGAGAAGAGAGTGGTCATGGTGGCCGTGTCTGTAGTCCCAGCTACCAGGGAGGCAGAGGCGCAAGAATCCCTTGAGCTTAGGAGTTCGAGACCAGCCTGGGCAACAGAGTGAGACTCCATCTCAAAAAATAAAAATATAAGGAGAGGCCAGGCGCGGTGGCTCACACCTGTAATCCCAGCACTCTGGGAGGCCAAGGTGGGTGGATCACGAGGTCAGGAGTTCAAGACCAGCCTGGCCAAGATGGTGAAACCCCGTCTCTACTAAAAATACAAAAATTAGCCGGGCATGGTGGCAGACACCTGCAATCCCAGCTACTCGGGAGGCTGAGGCAGAGAACTGCTTGAACCCAGGAGGTGGAGGTTGCAGTGAGCGAGATCGTGCCACTGCACTTCAGCCTGGGCGACAGAGCAAGATTCCATCTCAAAAAATAAACAAATAAAATTTTAAAAAGGAGAGAAAAAATAAAAATAATTAAAGAACAAGTCATAGTCTAGATCTTCCTTAGCAGTTGGCCCCTCAAGATCCACAAATGTTTGGCAGTGGGCTTCATGATTTTCAGTTGTCTTTCCAAATCCTGAAGTCTAGGTGTGCAAAAACACCCTACATAAGATGCCCAATGAGTCAATACTGAACTCCTTCCAGCTAAAAAAAACTGCCAATTGTATGAAACTGGTAAATAATCATTAGCTTCGTCATCATAATCTTTACACGTGTTCTCTCTTTCCCTCATGACCCTCAGAGAAGGTGTCCCAGGCAGAAATATGGACTACTGCTCAATTATTCTGCAGAGTTGATCCAAAAGCACTGTTCCTTCAAATTGAGATAAGACTCGAACAGAAGTGCTCCCACAGAGGTCAAAAAAGAAAAGGAGAGCAGGACTCCAGACTTTAAGCAGCATGATCACAAACTATGACAGAAAAGGTCATTTCCTACCTGCCAGTGAAATACAACAACCTACAATGAAGAAATCTCAGTAAGTCTCAGACTCGGCCCAAAGGAGCTCCACGGTTACTCCCTGGTCTGTTAAAGAGGATCTGGCTATTACACTCAACAGCAAAAATTCAATTCAATCCCGCTAAAGATACAAGAATCACAAGGAAGAATAAGCCAGAACTCAAGACAGAAATAGCATTAAGTAGTTCCTTCAGTACAGTGAGCAGAAGCTGGCCACTTAACGACTGTAAAAGACACAGAAAAGCTTAGTAGGGACTACTGGGCATACCGGTGTCCTAGGTGGAGATTTCATAATGTCTTTGAATCAGAAGCTGCCCTCAAAAAGTTTTCTTCTCAAAACGGTTTCAGGCTTTGTTAGAAAGGGAAGGCTTCACTGCCACTTTACCCAGATCATCTACCCCATCCTTGGAATGAATGGGGAAGCTTCAGCCACCCCACCAGGCTCCTAAAATCACCAACTTGAGAGAAAAACCATAACGTTACTCTACCAGTACTTCAGGAGGTTAAAGAAAGTCACAGAAGAAAACAACTTTGGGGAAAACAGTCAAATTCGGCTGTTAGACATTACTCAAGGCCCCTGTACCTCTCCTCTAGAAACCCTGGAAGTACACCCGCAGAGGAGAGAGAGCCCAAGGCACCAAGCAAAGTCAACCAGGCTGGCAAGGGGGCGTCCCACTGCGGCTTTCAGTGCAAGAAGTGGATCCTGCTGGTTCGCAGTCTCTCTTCTATCTCCTCACTTCCTATTTACCCTTTGAAGTGGGTACTGAATGGCCCATTCCCAAGCAGAGGCCCTTTGTATACGGGGTGCTACAGTCGCCTGGTGGAAGCACCTTGGCAGAGTTCAGTCTGGTGCCAGGATGGGCCACTGAAGGCATCTGCGGTGGACACACACACACACACACACAGAGAGAGAGAGAGAGAGAGAGAGAGAGAGAGAGAGAGAGAGAAACAGAGAGAGCGAGCGAGAAACTAAGAGCAGGTCAGGTCGGCGTTGCCCTCCCGGCACTTACACCTGCCCCTTCTTCCTGACTCCGGCGCCAGATCAGATGTCAAACAAAAACTCCGCAAAAAAGTCCCGTGATGGAACGACTTCCACCTCTCCCTCCGCAGAGCCCCCTGGACTCCCACAGCCTCCCCCCGCGTCCCGACCAAACCCTCAGCCCCCACCCCGCCCCCGGACCACTCTGCCCTCCGCCCCGGCGAGGCCTGGCCCCTCTCGGGACACCCGGGGCCCCAAGACGGCCGGGCTCAGGCCCCCAGGCCGGTAGGGCTGGAGCCGGCCCAGAGAGGGCAGCCCGTGCGCCGGGGCTGCGGGAGCCAGTCCCAGCCTCGGCGCCCGCGGAGGGCAGGGGGCGGCGGCGACCAGTACCTGTCAGGTCTCTTTCCCCGACCGGCAGCGGCGCAACTTCAGGAGCCCATATCCGTCCGGGGGGGCGGCCCCTCTCCCGGGAGGTGGGGCGAGGATCCCGGGGAGGGGGCTGGGGGGCTCGAGCAGCTCTAGCCCCTTCCCATGCTCCCCGCCCGGCGCCTGGCCGGGGCCGGACAGCGCCTCCGCCCGCCCCTGCGCACCGCCTCACACCCGCGCTCACACACACTCACACTCCCTCGCGCGCTCTCACACACGCACTCCCCTCCCTCCTCCTCCTCTGTTTATCTCCTCCAGCTGTCTGGGGACCCAAGAGAAGCCCAGCAACGCGCCTGCGCCACGCAGTCTCCGCCTCCGCCCCGCGCCTCGCAGCCGGCGGGTAAGCTACGCAGACTGCGCCCGGCAGCTTCCAGAATGGCTAGCTAGGCCCCCCCACTTACCCCCCCGCGCCCGGTCAACGTCTGCTGCCGGCGGCGCCCACTAACCTGCTAGTGGGGGAGCCCCACACCGCTGTGGCCAATGGGCTTCGCCGCTCGCGGGACCGGCAGCCAGTGGGCGGGCGGGAAAGCTGGGCTAAGCCCCGGGGCACCCTGGGAGTCGTAGTTTTTCGCCGTCGAGGAGTTCCTGCCGCGCGGTCTCACCCCGCCTGGTTGCCATTAGTTACCCGGACGCACCTCCCAGCCCACCACCGGGTAAAACGCTCCTCACACTGCTTCTGGGACACCCGCTCACACGCTCGCCCACTGGCCCGCAGGCCCCCGCAAAGCCCCTTAAGAGCTCCTTAAGACTTACTCTGAGCCCCCGAATTGTGAGACCTCTCAGGCTAGGGCCCCGAGGGCTCTCCAGAACCGAGCCTCAGCCCACTCCTTCCTGCTCTGGGGGACTGCTGAAGTGGCACAGTCCTCACTCGCGTGTCCTGGGTCTTAAGGAAGAGGATGAAAGAGAATCGGTCTTACGCTGAGTAGCCTGGAGAGGAGTCAGCCACACACACTCTGGGTGCCCTCGGGGTGATGGGAGTGACTAGGTCCATCTGACCCTCGCCGAGTCACTGCTGCTCCCATCTCTGAGGAAAAGACGCAGTTCCAGCCTTGTAGAGTCCCAGGGCTGATGGAGGAGACACCCTCCTCTTTATTAAGGAAGTTCCCAAGGTGACAAGGGTGGTACTAAGCCTATCTTCTTAAGGCAGAGACCAGGCCCCACCCATGAAACTTCAAGTCAGAAAGGGAAGACAAGTGTCATCACCTTCTAACAAGGGAAACTTGTCACTCACCCATAGGGTGCCATTTGTCAGATACGATAATTCACTTTTATTTGCACTGGATTGGGTACAGTCCCTTAGCTAGGTACTATTGCTGTCTGTGTTTTGCAGAAAAAGAAAGAAGCTGAAGCAGAAAGGCTAAAAGCAACTTGCCCCCGGGGTCCTGATAAGTTGGCAAATTGGGAATTAGACCCAGATCTGCCTGACTCCAGAGTCTGAGCCTCTGAACACTGCCTGTCTTTCCTGTGAAAACCAGACAGCACCCGCTCTCAGTAAGGACTGAATATATGTATTTGGCATTTATAGTGTTTATCGCTCCGTATGTAGCTTGTTTCTTTTTTCCAATTCTGCTCACATCATGAGTACGAATTTTTCTTTTTTTTTTTTTTTTTTTTTTTGAGACGGAGTCTCGCTCTGTCGCCCAGGCTGGAGTGCAGTGGCACGATCTCAGCTCACTGCAAGCTCCGCCTCCCGGGTTCACGCCATTCTCCTGCCTCAGCCTCCCGGGTAGCTGGGACTACAGGCGCCCGCCACCTCGCCCGGCTAGTTTTTTGTATTTTTTAGTAGAGACGGGGTTTCACCGTGTTAGCCAAGATGGTCTCGATCTCCTGACCTCGTGATCCGCCCGTCTCGGCCTCCCAAAGTGCTGGGATTACAGGGTTGAGCCACCGCGCCCGGCCGAGTACGAATTTTTCTGTGAATACCTGAATACTCCCAGAGACAAAGGTAGTATTCTAGTTGCTGGTGATTTCTCCCCAAGGGAGATTTCTCCCCATTTAGAGGAGTAAGAACCTACCCTTGTGACATCAGCTCACAAAGTCTTTTATGCCTTTCTCCTAAAAAATGCTGTGGGTCATTCCCCCTGACCTCTCCCCCACAGCTGTTCCACTGAATATAAAAAATCATAGACTTTGGAACTAGAAGAAAGCTTTGAGATCATCTATCTCAAGCCTGCAGGTTCAGGCTGCAACCTTGGTTAGGGTCATTGGGTTAATTAAACTGAATAATAGCTAACATTTATTGAATACTTACCATGGGAGATAAGTGCTTACTAGTGGATTAAGAAACACTCCCGGACTGGGTGCAGTGGCTCACGCCTGTAATCCTAGCACTTTGGGAGGCCGAGGCTGGCAGATCACGAGGTCAGGAGATTGAGACCATCCTGGCTAACACAGTGAAACCCCGTCTCTACTAAAAATACAAAAAAATTAGCCGGGCATGGTGGCGGGCGCCTGTAGTCTCAGCTACTCAGGAGCTTGAGGCAGAAGAATGGTGTAAACCCGGGAGGTGGAGCTTGCAGTGAGCCCTGATCATGCCACTGCACTCCAGCTTGGACGACAGAGCGAGACTCTGTCTCAAAAAAAAAAGAAAAGAAAAGAAGCACTCCCACACTCCCGGCCAGGCCCAGTGGCTCACGCCTGTAATCCCAGCACTTTGGGAGGCCAAAGGCGGGTGGATGGCCTGAGGTTGGGAGTTCAAGACCAGCCTGGCCAGCATGGTGAAACCCCATCTCTACTAAAAATACAAAAATTAGCCAGGCGTGGTGGTGTGCGCCTGTAATCCCAGCTACTCAGGAGTCTGAGGCAGGAGAATAGTTGGAACCCAAGAGGCAAAGGTTGCAGTGAGCCGAGATCGCGCCACTGCACTCTAACCTGGGCGACAGAGCGAGACTCTGTCTCAAAAAAAAAAAAAAAAAAAAAGAAAAGAAAAGAAAAGAAAAAAGAAAGAAAGAAAGAAAGAAACACTCCTACAATCACATAGCTAGGAAGTGGTACAGTTGGGATTAAAGCCTAGACTATTCAAATCCAGAACCCCCATTTTTAAATCGTTTTAGCATCCTGTTTTTTGTGCCAGAGAACCCCCATTTTAAACTCTTGTTTAATGCTGGCAAGGTCACAGAGGATCTTAGATATACCGACAGAGAAGAGTGGGTGATGTTTCTGTGATGCCTAGCACAGTCTAGGGCACATAGCAGAAACTCAGTAAACATTTGTTGTCAGAATGAACTTTTGTTGGTAGAGACTGATGACAGGAAGAAGACTATTTTTTTTTAGATGGACTTGCTCTGTTGCCCAGGTTGGAGTACAATGGTGCAATCTCGGCTCACTGCAACCTCCTCCTCCTGGGTTCAAGCGATTCTCCTGTCTCAACCTCCCGAGTAGCAGGGACTACAGGTGCGCATCACGATGCCCAGCTAATTTTTGTATTTTTAGTAGAGATGGGGTTTCACCATAATTGGTCAGGCTGGTCTCGAACTTCTGACCTCAGGTGATCCACCTGCCTTGGCCTCCCAAAGTGCTGGGATTACAGGCATGAGCCACCTTGCTCCACTAGGAAGAAGACTATTAACAACTGCAGGTACTATTTATTATTTTCTAGTAGGTACTCACTCGTACTCTTACGCTTCCTTGAGTTTCTCTCTTTCTTCCTCTCTCTCCATGTAGCAGAGGCTTATACATAAATCTATACATATGTGTACACACACATATATATACATTAACACCCACTAACTCATTTGATTCTTCCAACCACGTTGTGAGTAAGGTATGATTCTTACTCCCATTATACCTAGAAGAAACAGAGACAGCCAGGCATGGAGGCTCACGCCTGTAATCCCAACCTTTTAGTTCCAGACCAGCCTGGGCAATACGGCAAAACCCTGTCTCTACAAAAAATATAAACATTGGCCAGGCGTGGTGGCTCATACCTGTAATCCCAGCACTTTGGGAGGCCAAAGCAGGCAGATCACCAGATCAGGAGTTCGAGACCAGCCTGGCCAACATAGTGAAACCCCATCTCTACTAAAAATAAAAAAATTAGCTGGGCATGGTGGCATTTGCCTGTAGTACCAGCTACTTGGGAGGCTGAGGCAGAAGAATCGCTTGAACCTGGGAGGCAGAGGTTGTGGTGAGCCAAGATCATTCCACTGCACTCCAGCCTGGGCAATAGAGCAAGACTTCATCTTAAAAAAAAAAAAAAAAAATTAGGGTGGGCATGGTGGCTGGGCCAGGTGTAGGTCATGGCTATAGTCCTATCACTTTGGAAGGCCGAAGTGGGAGGATCACTTAAGGTCAGGAGTTTGAGACCACCCTGGCCAACATGGCCAAACACCATCTCTATTAAAAATACAAAATAATAATAATAATAATAATAATTAGCCGGTTGTGGCGGTGTGTGCCTGTAGTCCCAGCTACTGGAGAGATTGAGATAGGAGGATCGCTTAAGCCTGGGAAGCAGAGGTTGCAGTGAGCCAAGATGGCACTACTGCACTCCAGCCTGGTACACAGAACGAGACCCTGTCCAGAAAAAAAAAAAAGAAAAGAAAAGAAAAAGAAAGAGAAGAAAGAAAAAGAAGATGGTTAAGTTCAAAATCAGATACACACTTCCCAGCCACAGGTGTTTTCAGATTATGAAATAATTTTCCTTTTTTTTTTTTTTTTTTTCCAGACAGAGTCTTACTTTGCAACCCAGGTGGGAATGCAGTGGTGAGATCTTGGCTCACCACAACCTCCACCTCCCAGGTTCAAGCAATTCTCCTGCCTCAGCCTCTTGAGTAGCTGGGATTACAAGTGCACACCACCTTGCCCAGCTAATTATTTTTAGTAGAGATAGGGTTTCACTATGTTGGCCAGACTGATCTCGAACTCCTGACCTCGTGATCTGCTCACCTCAGCCTCACAAAGTGCTGGGATTACAGGTGAGAGCCACAATGCCCGGCCTAAAATAATTTTCTAACCAACAGAGCTGGACTACTTTGAGAGGTTGTAAGTTGTTTGTTTCTGGTAGTATTCAAGTACAGGCTATATACACATGTGTCCAAGATACTCTAGAAGCAATTATTGTATTAGGTAGATATTTAATTAAGTGACCATTTCCAATTTTTTTAATTTGGCTTTTGGAAACAGACAAGGATTATTCAAACAAAGCTATGGCAGTGAATGTTGCTGTTTTTTCTCTCCTAAGAGCATGAAATGATGCCTCAACTGATCACCAGCTCTGCAGAGGCAGTCACTGATACCATCATTTTCATCTCCTAATTGGATTCCTAGGCAAAAGTGGGCATGTTCAACCTACAATTAAAGATGCTTATATTTTACAACCCGGCAATTCTACTTCTGATACCTTAGGGGAACTATTGCATGTGTGCACGAGGAGACACTGGCAAGAATACTCCTTCCAACTGTATTATAATAGCAAAAATGTCTAAACAACCTGTCTTTCTGTAAGGGGAATCAATGGATGAATTGTGGGTTAGTCATACCATGGAGTACCATACAACCGATTAAATGATTTACATGTAATCGAGATAGATAAATCTTAAAAACATAATGAGTGAAGGAAGGAAGTTTAAAGATAATACATTCAGTATGGCACTTATGTAAAATTTAACACAAAAATGTCATATATTTATAGATATATATGTAGAAAAGTACAAAAAGTTAAATGGGAAAGACAGCAATTTTGGGAGAGTGCTTCTTTTTTCTTTTCTTTTTTTTTAAACAGTACTACTTCTGGCCAGGCTGGGTAGCTCATGCCTGTAATCCCAGCACTTTGGGAGGCTGAGGCGGGGTGGATTGCTTGAATCCACGAGTTTGAGACCAGCCTGGGCAACATGGCAAAACCCTATCTCTACTAACAACAACAACAAAAAATTAACCGGGTGTGGTGGCACACCTGTAGTCCCAGCTACTAGGGAGCCTGAGGTGGAAGAATCACCTGAGCCTGGGAGGTTGAGGCTGCAGTGAGCCCAGATCATGCCACTGCAGGGCATGTCCAGCCAGGGCAACTGGAGTGAGACCCTATCTCACAAAAAACCCCCAAGTCCCCCAAAACAGTACTGCTGCTTGTGGAGCAGGGCTAACTCATAGTCAGTACATTCTGAGTCAACCAGCAAGTGTACTCACTTCTAAGAAAGGGGAAGAAAAGAGGTGAGGATGGGGTTTTAGCTGTATTTATATCATTTTATCTCTTAAAAAAAGAGATTAGAAAAAAAAGATTAGAAAAAAGAGATTAGAACTATTATCTTGGTGGTTATATTATCTGTAGATTTCTGAATATTTAAAGTAGTTTCTAATTAAACATTACAATTTTTTGTTTGTTTTTTTTTTCTGGAGGCAGTTTCACTCTTGTTGCCCAGGCTGGAGTGCAGTGGCGCGATCTCAGCTCACTGCAACCTCTGCCTCCCAGGTTCAAGCAATTCTCCTGCTTCAGCCTCCCAAGTAACTGGCACTACAGGCACGAGCCACCATACCTGGCTAATTTTTGTATTTTTAGTAGAGACAGGGTTTCACCATGTTGGCCAGGCTGGTCTCGAACTCCTGACCTCAGCTGATCCTCCCCCCTTGACCTCCCAAAGTGCTGGAATTGCAGGCATGAGCCACCACACCCGGCCACAATTTTTTTTTAATTAAATGAAGAAAAAAAATCCATCTTGACAGGCACTAAGCCTGACTAAAAGTTAAAGGTCTATAATCTCTATACTGTGATAATTATTAAAATACAAAAATGTCATCCTTTTTCTTTTTTTTTTGAGACACTGTCTCATTCCGTGGCCTAGACTGGAGTGCAGTGGTAGGCTCATAGCTCCCTATAGCCGAAATCTCCTAGACTCAAGAATCCACCCACCTCAGCTTCCTGAATAACAGAGACTACAGGCATGCACCACCACTCCTGGCTAATTTTTTCTTTTTTTTTTTAGAGATGGGATCTTGCTATGTTGCCCAAGCTGGTCTTAAACTCCTGACCTCAAGCAAGCCTCCTGCGTCAGCCTCCCAAAGTGCTGGGATTATAGATGTGAGCCACCATGCCCAGCCTCATACAAGAATTTCATTGTTTAAACAAAAACAACAGGCCGGGCGCAGTGGCTCACGTCCGTAATCCCAGTACTTTGGGAGGCCAAGGCAGGAGGATCACTTGAGGCCGGGAGTTTGAGATCAACCTGGCCAACATGGCGAAACCCGTGTCTCTACTAAAAATACAAAAATTAGTGGGGCATGGTGGCGTGCACCTGTAATCCCAGCTACACGGGAGGCTGAGGCAGGAGAATTGCTTAGACCTGGGAGGTGGAGGCTGCAGTGAGCCGATATCTGTGCCACTGCACTCCAGACTGGATGACAGAGCAAGACTCTGTCTCAAAACAAAACAAAACAAAACACAGTAACAACAAAGAAGTATTACCTCCTTTTATTTCATTTAGGACTTCTGGTTGCAAAGAGTCTTGGGAGTACAATCTAAGCCACCATGAGAAAAGATAGAGACCCACTGATTTCAGTCAGTTCCTTCGTTTAACCAAGGAGAAAACTGTGGCCTAGGACAATTCAGTAACTTGCTTAAAGTCACAAATCACCAAGAGCCCAAACTCTACACTCTAGTCCAAATCATTGAGAGTTTCCAAACTTCTCTTGGGCATATACCGTACCTGTGTTCTAGCTGTGCCTTCCACTTGAAATCACTCTCCTACTCCCATCTCTGTTCCTCCTCTAAAACCTTACTTAGCTAGGCTAAGAAAGAATTAGCCAATCCAGGCCCAATGCGGTGGCTCATGCCTGTAATCCCAGCACTTTGGGAGGCCAAGGTGGGCAGATCACAAGGTCAGGAGTTCAAGACCACCCTGGCCAACATAGTGAAACCCCGTCTCTACTAAAAATACAAGAAATTAGCTGGGCATGGTGGTGCATGCCTGTAATCCCAGCTACTCAGGAGGCTGAGGCAGGAGAATCACTTGAACCTGGGAGGAGGAGGTTGCGGTGAGCAGAAGTTCGCGGACTGCACTCCAGCCTCAGCCACAGTGTGAGACTCTGTCTCAAAAAAAAGAAAAAGAAAAAGAAAAAAAAATTAGCCAATCTTACTCCCCAGACTTGAGTCTGAACCTTAGATTTGAGTGGGCCCTAATTAGCTTCCTTTCTCTGTACCTTCACTTCTCTGCCCAACCTTTCCAAGGAAAACAAGTTCTCTGTTTCACAGGTGACATGTTTTAAATTTTTCATTTATTAAATTTTATGTTTTTTGTAGATACAGGATCTCACTTTTTTGCCCAGGGTGGTCTTGAATTCCTGGCCTCAAGCAATCCTTCTGATTCAGCTTCCCAAAGTGCTGGGATTAGAGGTTAAGCCACTTCACCCCGCCAGCAGTGTGTTTTCTTGTTGGAACTATTCTGATCATTAAGCAGTTCTTCTTAATGATAAAGTTTTAACTTCCACTTATTTGCCCCAACTCTGTTATCTGTGGCAACATAGGTTTTATATATTAAATGAGGTGATGTTTGTGTAAACTGTAAAGGTCTGGGACAATTTGGGGGGATTAGCCGGAGTGGTAATCATGATGATCCCTTTTGCCCTTAATAAAGCTTCAAGGGCTGGGTGCAGTGACTCATGCCTGTAATTCTAGCACTTTTGGAGGCTAAGGCAGGAGGATTGCTTGATCCCAGGAGTCTGAGGCCAGCCTGGGCAACACAGTGAGAGCCTGTCTCTCCAAAACAAAAACAAAAACAAAAACCTTCAGTATATTGTGTATTGTGGCTCACACCTGTAATCCCAGCTACTTGGGAGGCCTGAACAGAAAGATAGTTTGAGGCCAGGAGTTTGAGACCAATCTGGGCAACACAGAGAGACCTCGTCTCCGAAAATACTTTTTTATTTATTTTTATTTTTATTTTTATTATTTATTTTTTTGAGACGGAGTCTGGTTCTGTCGCCCAGGCTGGAGTGCAGTGGCCAGATCTCAGCTCACTGCAAGCTCCGCCTCCCAGGTTTATGCCATTTTCCTGCCTCAGCCTCCTGAGTAGCTGGGATTACAGGCGCCCGCCACCTCGTCCGGCTAGTTTTTTGTATTTTTTAGTAGAGACGGGGTTTCACCGGGTTAGCCAGGATGGTCTCGATCTCCTGACCTCGTGATCCGTCCGTCTCGGCCTCCCAAAGTGCTGGGATTACAGGCTTGAGCCACCACGCCCGGCCCGAAAATACTTTTTTAAAAGATTAACCAGGCATGTGGTGTGGTGGCATGTGCCTGTAGTCCTAGCTATGTAGGAGGATGCCTTGAACCCAGGAGTTCAAGGTTACAGTGAGCTATGATCATGCCCCTGCACCCCAGCCTAGGTCACAAAGTGAGACCCTGTTTCTAAAATAAAAAATAACTTCGAGAAATGAAACTCTCATGTCCCCACTAAGCCTTCTGTTTCCTAAGCTAAACGTCTCCATTTCCTTCCAATCCAGCCAACAAAGGCAAAGATTGCCACCAGTGAAAACATTCATGAGACTATGTCAAGAAATCCTGTGGCATTTCCAGGAGTCATTCCAAAGATGTTTATGCAATGATGGCCCCACTAGAATAGTTAGATCCGTTGAGACTGTTTTCAGTTGCAAATAACATGCAATCTGACTAGCAGTGGCTTAAACATATGAGGTTGAGTTTTCTCACACAGCAAGTCCCGAAGGATTATTGTAATTAGTTCAGCCATTCAGCATAATTTATTTCTATCTTTTTTCTGTTCCAGAATCCTAAGTTTTAGTTTTTCACTATAGTTACAGAATGGCTGCTGTAGCACCAAGCATCTCAACTGTGTTCAAGGCAAAACAAACAAGAGAAAGGGAGAGGCACTAGCTGCTTTTTATCAAAAAAGCAAAAGCTTTTTAGAAGACCCCAACAGATTTCTATTTATATCTGACTTGCCAGGGCTACGTCTTGTGATGACCTCTATCTACAAGGTAGATCTGGAAAAGTCTGGAAAGCAATTATTTAGTATTTCTAGCCTCTATATGGCAAGAGAAGGCAAAGGAAAAGAAATTGAGGCATGGATTTGAGCTAGCCAACCAGGAATATCTGCCACAGAATATTTCAAGGTGATAATTTTCGGTAGAACTCAAATCCATGGCTCTAATCTAGTTCCATATGGACAGACTCTCAACTGTGTCAGTCAAAATCAGGGGGGATAGGTCAGGCACAGTGGCCCACACCTGTAATCCCAACACTTTGGGAGGCTGAAGCAGGAGGATTGCTTGAGCCCAGGAGTTTGAGACCAGTCTGGGCAACATAGCAAAAACCCAAACAAAACAAAATAAAACGAATCAGGGGTATAACTTCTGCTAGTCAAACTCAGAAAGGACGTATCAAATAGAATTCCAGGGGCCAGACGTGGTGGCTCACGCCTGTAATCCCAGCACTTTGGGAGGCTGAGGAAGGGGGATCACTTGAGGTCAGGAATTTGAGAACAGCCTGGCCAACATGGTGAAACCTCATCTCTACTAAAAATTTAAAAATTAGCTGGGTTTGGTGGCACACACCTATAGTCCCAGTTACTTGGGAGACTAATAGCAGGAGAATCGCTTGAACTCAGGAGGTGGAGGTTGTAGTGAGCTGAGGTTGCACCACTGCACTCCAGCCTGGATGACAGAACAAGACACCGTCTCAAAAATAAACAAACGAACCGAAACAACAGAATTCCAGTGTTTTAATGTGCAGTGGGGAATAGTTGTTAACCTTGCTTGACAATACAGACAGAGCATGGTTCCTCTCTCAGGGAGCAGGTTAGTGCATCAAGGCACTGAAAAACCAAGACTCTTAACCTGTTAGATGAGCAGGTTATTTAACCTTTTTGTATCTTGTAAATAGGGTATACCATATGTCACCACCTACTTGACGAGTTATAAATAGAAATTCACAGTATGCTTGTAGAACACATTGAAATAATGAAATTCAAATTTTAAAACTGACACCACCCAACTTCCAGATTACTATAAAGCTACAATAATTGGCCGGGTGTGGTGGTTCACGCCTATAATCCCATCACTTTGGGAGGCCGAGGTGGGCAGATCACCTAAGATCAAGAGTTGGAGATCAGCCTGGCCAACAAGGCGAAACCCTGTCTCTACTAAAAATACAAAAATTAGCTGGATGTGGTAGCACACACCCGTAATCCCAGCTACTTGGGAGGCTGAGGCGGGAGAATCGCTTGAACCCAGGAGGCAGAGATTGCAGTGAGCTGAGATCATGTCACTATACTTCAGCCTGGGTGACAGAATGAGACTGTCTCAAAAAAAGAAAAAAAAAAGCTACAATAATCAAGAGAGTGTGGTATAGGTGAAAGAATAGACAAATAGATTAATGGAACAGAATATAGAACTCAGAAATAGACCCACACAAAGGCAATTCAATGGAGAAAGGATAATTTTTTTTTTTTTTTTTTTTGAGACAGAGTCTCACTCTGTCACCCAGGCTGGAGTGCAGTGGCACGATCATGGCTAACTGCAGCCTCAACTTCCCAGGCTCAGATGATCCTCCCACCTCAGCCTCACAAGTAGTTGGGACTATAGGGGTGCGCCACGACACCTGGCTAATTTTTGTAATTTTTGGTAGAGATGGGGTTTTGCCATGTTGCCCAGGTTGGCCTCCAACTCCTGGGCCCAAGCAATCTGCCCACCTCAGATTCCCAAAGTGCTGGGATTGCAGGCGTGAGCCACCATGCCCGGCCATAGGTAGTTTTCTTAAGAAATGATGCGGCTGGGTGCAGTGGCTCACGCCTGTAATCCCAGCACTTCTGGAGGCCGAGGTTGGTGGATCACAAGGTCAGGAGTTTGAGACCAGCCTGACCAACATGGTGAAACCCCATCTCTACTAAAAAAAAAAAAAAAAAAAAAAAGAAAAAGAAATGATGCTAGAAGCCGGGCAAGATGGCTCACGCCTGTAATCCCAGCACTTTGGGAGGCCGAGATGGGCAGATCACAAGGTCAGGAGTTCAACACCAGCCTGGCCAATGTGGCGAAACCCCGTCTCTACTAAAAATATAAATTAGCCAGGTGTGGTGGCAGGTGCCTGTAGTCCCAGCTACTGCGAAGGCTGAGGCAGGAGAATCGCTTGAACTCAGGAGGCGAAGATTGCAGTGAGCAGAGATTGCACCACTGCACTCCAGCCTGGGCAACAGAGCAAGACTCCATCTCAAAAAAAAAAAAAAAAAAAAAAAGAAGTGATGCTAGAACAACTGGACATCCACATGTAAAAAATGAATCGAACACTATGATTTGAACATTTGTGTTCCCCCAAAATTAGTATGTTGAAATCCTAACCCCCAAGGTGATGGTATTAGGAGGCGGGGCATTTGAGAGGTGATTAGGTCATGAGAGTAAAGCCCGCATGAATTAATGCTCTTTTGAAAGAGATGCCAGAGAGCTCCTTCGCTCCCTACCGCCATGTGAGGACACAGCAAAAAGATGGTACATGTACCAGGAAGTGGGCCTTCACCAGACTTCAAACTTGCTAGTGCCTTGATCTTGGACTTCCCAGCCTCAAAAACTGCAAAAAATAAACTTCTGTTGCTTATGAGCTATCCAGTATATGTTATAGCAGCCCAAAGAGACTAGGACATCCAGACACTAACTTTATAACTTTGACAAAAACCAGCCAGGCGAGGTGGCTCACGCCTGTAATCCCAACACTTTGAGAGGCTAAGGCAGGCGAAGCACTTGAGGTCAGGAGTTTGAGATCAGCCTGGCCAACATGACAAAACCCTGTCTCTACTGAAAATTCAAAAATTAGCTGGGCTTGGTGGTATGTGCCTGTAGTACCAGCTACTCGGGGGCTGAGGCAGGATAACCCCTTGAACCCGGGAGGCGGAGGTTACAGTGAGCGGAGATTGCACCACTGCACTCCAGCCTGGGAAACAGAGCGAGGCTCTATCTCAAAACAAACAAAACAACTTCCACAAAAATTAACTCAAAGTGGATCATAAACCTAAATGCAAAATGCAAAAACATAAACTTCTTCAAGATAACATAGGAGAAAATGTGGGTGACCTTGAGTTTGATGATGAATTTTTAGATCCATGAAAGGATAAATTGCTACCTGCTCTATAAAAGATGTTGTTAAGAGAATGTAAAAACAAACCACAACTGGGAAAAAACATTTGCAAAGACAAAGTACTCTTAAAACTCAACAATAAGACCGGGAATGGTGGTTCATGCCTGTAATCCCAGCATTTTGGGAGGCAAAAGTGGAGGATTGCTTAAGGCCAGGAGTTCACGACCAGTCTGGTCAACAGAGAAAGATCATGTCTCTAAAAAAATTTAAAAATTAAAAAAAAATTAGCCAGGCATGGTGGCACATGCCTGTAGTCCAAGCTACACCAACTATCCAGAAGCCTGAGGTGGATCACTTGAGCCCAGGAGTACAAGATTGCAGTAAGCTATGATCATGCCACTGCATTCCACCCTGGGCGACAAAGCAAGACCCAGTCTCAAAAAACTAAAAGCAAAACGCCAAAAAACCTCAACAATAAGAAAATAACCCAATTTAAAAATGGGCAAAAGGTCGAAACAGACATCTCACAAAAGAAAATATACAAGTGGCAAATAAGCATATAGAAAGGTGCCAAACCACATATATCATTAGGGAATTATAACTTAAAATGAGATACCATTACACACCTACTGGAATGGCTAAAATCCATAAAACTAACAACAACAAATGCTGGCAAGGCTATGACACAACAAGAACTCTCATTCATTGCTGGTGGAAATGCACAAAGGTACAGCCACTTTGGAAGATAGTTTGGCAGTTTCTTACAAAGCTAAAAATAGTATTACCCCACCATCCTGCAATTGCAGTCTTAGGTAAATACCTAGGAGTATTTACTAGGGTAAATAGTAGTTTATTTACTTTAATAAATACCCTAATGAACCAAATAGACTTATGTCCACATAAAAACCTGCAGATGAACATTTATCTAGCTTTATTCATAATTGCCCCAACCTGGAAGCAGCCAAGATGTCTTCCAAAAGGTGAATGGATAAACAAACTGTGGCACATTCACACGAGAGAATGTTATTCAGTGATAAATGAGCTATCACGCCACAGAAAGATACGGAGGAAACTTAAATGCATATTGCTTTTTGAAAGAAGCCAGTCTGTAAAGTCTTCCTATTGTATGATTGTAAATACATGACTTTCTCGAAAAAGCAAAACTGTAGAGACAGTAAAAAGATCAGTGGCTGCCAGATGTTCAAGGGGAAGAGAAGGGGAGGGATTAAAAGAGGATTTTTAGGGCAGTGAAACTATATTATGTGATGCTATAATGGTGGATATGTAACATTATGCATTTTTTTCAAAACCCATATTGCTATATGACACAGTGAACCTTAATGTAAACTATGGACTTTAACTAATAATAATAATATATTCAAATTATGATTAATAATAACATATCCATGTTGGTTTAATCAGTGTGGTACAAATATACCACACGAATGTAATATTAATAATAGGGGAAACTGTGAGGGAGGGAGTGGAAAGGAGGTATATGGGAACTCTACTATCTGCTCAGTTTCCTGTAAATCTTTTTGGACCGAGTCTCACTCTGTCACCCAGACTAGAGTGCAATGACACAATCTCGGCTCACTGCAGCCTCTGCCTGCTGAGTTCAAGCAATTCTCCTGCCTCAGCCTCCTGAGTAGCTGGGATTACAGGTGCCTGCTACCATGCCTGGCTAATTTTTTTTGTTTTGTATTTTTAGTAGAGATGGGCTTTTGCCATGTTGGCCAGGCTCTCAAACTCCTGACCTCAGGTGATCCGCCCGCCTCAGCCTCCCAAAGTGCTGGGATTACAGGTGTAAGCCACTGTGCCTGGCCAGTTTCCTGTAAATCTAAAACTTCTCTAGAAAAAGGAAACATGGCCGGGCGCAGTGTCTCACGCCTGTAATCCCAGCACTTTGGGAGGCTGAGGCGGGCGGATCCCCAGATGTCAGGAGTTCGAGACCAGCCTGGCCAACATGGCGACAGCCATCTCTACTAAAAATACAAAAATTAGCCGAGTGTGGTGGTTCACACCTGTAGTTTCAGCTACTCAGGAGGCTGAGGCACAAGAATTGCTTGAACCCAGGAGGTGGAGGTTGCAGTGAGCTGAGATCACACTACTGCACTCCAGCCTGGGCAACAGAATGAGGGTTGATCACAAAAAGAAAAAAAGAAAAAAGAAAAAGAAAAAAGAAACACACACACACATAAATAAATAAATAAATAAATAAATAAATAAATAACTCTAAAAAATAAATTCTCGTGGTGGCTCACAGCTATAATCCCAGCACTTTGGGAGGCCAAGGCAGGTGGATTTCTTGAGCTCATGAGTTCCAGACCAGCCTAGGCAACATGGCAAAACCCCTTCTCTACAAAAAATACAAAAATTAGCCAGCTGCAATGGTGCATGCCTATAGTTCTAGCTACTCAGGAGACTGAGGTGGGAGGATGGCTTGAGCCTTGGATGGCAGTGAGCCAAGATTGTGCCACTCACTCTGGCTCGGGTTGTAGAGCCAGAACTTGTCTCAAAAAACAAAAACAAAAACAAATAGATAATTCTATTAATTAAGAAATATACAATGGGTTGGGAGTGGTGGCTCATGCCTGTTATCCTAGCACTTTGGGAGACTCAGGCAGGCGGATCACCTGAGGTCAAGAGTTCCAGACCAACCTGGCCAACATGGCAAAACCCCGTCTCTACTGAAAATACAAAAATTAGCCGGGCATGGTGTCATGGGCCGGTAATCCCAGCTACTTGGGAGGCTGAGGCAGGAGAATCACTTGAACCCAGGAGGCAGAGGTTGCAGTGAACCGAGATTGTGTCACTGCACTCTAGCCTGGGAGACATGAGTGAAACTCTATCTCAAAAAAAAAAAAAAAAAAAAAAAAAGAGAAAGAAAAAGAAATACACGGTGGTTTTTACTTTTTGGCAAAATATGTTTTTAGATTGCATTTCTTTCTTTCTTTTTTTTTATTTTTTTGAGATGGAGTCTCCCTCTATTGCCCAGGCTGGAGTGCAGTGGTGCGATCTCAGCTCACTGAAACGTCTGCCTCCTGGGTTCAAGCAATTCTCCTGCCTCAGCTTCCTGAGTAGCTGGGATTACAGGTGCCCACCACCACAGCCGGCTAATTTTTGTGTAGTTTTTTGTTTGTTTGTTTGTTTAGTAGAGATGGGATTTCACCATGTTGGCCAGGCTGGTCTCGAACTCTTGACCTCAGGTGATCCACCCATCTCAGCCTCCTAAAATGCTAGGATTAAGGTATTAGCCACCACACCCGACCAGATGGGGAAGGATGGGCAACCTTACATATTGCTAAAATAAAAAGGTAAACCACAAAGGAGGAGAAGATATTTACAACACATATAAATAGACATGTATTCAGGATATACTGTATAAAGAATCACTATAAATCAATAAGAAAAAAGATGACTCTGGCTGGGCTTGGTGGCTCACACCTGTAATCTCATCACTTTGGGAGGCTGGGGCAGGTGAATCACCTGAGGTCAGGAATTCGAGACCAGCCCGGCCAACATGGTGAAACCCCATCTCTACTAAAAATACAAAAATTAGCTGGGTGTGGTGGCGGACGCCTGTAGTCCCAGCTACTCAGGAGGCTGAGACAGGAGAATCACCTGAACCCAGGAGGCGGAGGTTGTAGTGAGCTGAGATTGTGCCACTGCACTCCAGCTTGGGTGAGAGAGCGAGACTCTGTCTCAAAAAAAATTAAAAAAAGAAAGAAAAAAGATAACTCAATAAAAAATGAGCAAGATGCTTGAACAGGAATGTTACTGACAGAAAATTTGTATGATTATTAAACATATGAAAAGTTTATCAATCTCAAGTCATGAGAGAAATACAAAGTAAAAGTACAATGAGAGCTCACTACTCACCTACCAAAATGGTTAAAATGTAAAATATTGACACTACCAAGTTTTGCTGAGGATGTGAAGCAACTGATACTCTTATTCACTGTTTATAAGAGTGAAGAAGAGTACAACCACTTTCAAAACTATCTGACAGTATCAAATAAAGCTGAACACACATATGCATATCCTCCACTCTAAAGTGGATTGTGAATATATGTTCATATGTTTACCAAGGTATGCACAAGAATATAAGAGCTAACGCAACCATCACAACCAAAAGTTGAAAACAACCCAAATGATCAGTAGTAGAGTGGATAAATAAATGTGTATATAAATTGCAGTGTTATTCATACAGGAGATTACTATATGGCAACAAGAAGGAGAAAATTACCACCACATGTAACTATCTAGAAGGATCTCACAAACATAACACTGTAGGAAGAAGTCAGACATGCTTCCTCCTACATGATTTCATTTATCCAGATTGATCTTCCTAGACCTAGCTCATTTAATAGCTATGTAGTATACCATGGAGTAAAGATCCCATGAATGTTGTTTAACCATTCCTGTATTGATAAACATTTAGGGTACTTTCAGTCTTCTTTGCAATTTTAAAAAATGCTGCAATGGGATTGATTCCCTTTGATGCTTAAGTCAGTTAATTTAGTTATTTAACAAACACTTATGTAGCACTTACTAAGTGCCAAGAATTATTGTAAGCACTATACAAATATCAACTTGTCTTCATGACAACTCTATGAAAGGAGGTAATATAAGTATTTTCATTTTATTTATTTATTTATTTATTTATTTGATACAGAGTCTCTCTCTCCCTCTATCACCCAGGTTGGAGTGCAGTGGCATAATCATGGCTCTGCAACCTGGACCTCTTGGGGTCAAGCAATTGCCCCAACTCAGCCTCCTGAGTAGCTTAGGACTACAGGTGTGTGTTACCATGCCTGGCTATTTTTTTTTTAAATTTTCTTTCTCTCTCTCTTTTTTTTAAAGAGATGAGAGTCTCATGATGTTGCCCAGGCTGATCTCAAACTCCTGAGCTCAAGTGATCTTCCTGCCTTAGCCTCCCAAAAGATTACAAGCATGAGAC
Organism: Chlorocebus sabaeus; assembly: GCF_047675955.1. NCBI lineage: Eukaryota > Metazoa > Chordata > Mammalia > Primates > Cercopithecidae > Chlorocebus > Chlorocebus sabaeus. Next base: position 109,881,559 of record NC_132923.1, read on the forward strand.
CACCGCACTTGGCCATAATTTTTTTTTTTTAATTTTGTATAGAGACAAGGGTCTTGCTATGTTGCCAGGGCTGGTCTCGAACTCTTGGTCTCAAGCAATCCTCCTACCTTGGCCTTCCAAAGTGCTAGGATTACAAGCATGAGCCACCATGCCCAGCCTATTTTCATTTTAAAGATGAGAAAACTGAGGCACAGGGAAGCTAAATAACTTGCCTGGGTCTTTTTTGGGATGTTTGCTTTTGGAAACTAGCCAGGATTTGCTCTGGTTCCAGATCCCATGTGCTGAATCCTTTGCCAGTATTTCTTAAATACTCCTTATTTACCTTCCATCTCTATCATTGTGACCATAGTCACAGACCTTCTACCAGGGGCATCCAATCTTTTGGTTTCCCTGGGTCACACTGGAAGAAGAAGAATTTTCTTGGGCCACACTAACTAAACTAAACACTAACTAAAATACACTAACAATAGATGATGAGCTTTAAAAAAAAAAAAAAAAGAAAACACTCAGGCCAGGTGTGGTGGCTCACGCCTGTAATCCCAGCACTTTAGGAGGCCGAGAGGGGTGGATCACAAGGTCAGGAGATCGAGACCATCCTGGCTAACACGGTGAAAACCCGTCTCTACTAAAAATACAAAAAATTAGCTGGGCATGGTGGCGGGTGCCTGTAGTCCCGTGCCCAGTCGTAGAATAATTGTTTAAAACTTTCTTCTGCTGAGCAATCTAGGGACTAATTAAAAAAGAACCCTTGCCAGGCACAGTGGCTCACGCCTATAATCCCAGCACTTTGGGAGGCCAAGGCAGGTGGATCACATGAGATCAGGAGTTCAAGACCAGCCTGGCTAACTCAGTGAAACCCTGTCTCTACTAAAAATACAAAAAATTAGCCGGGCGTGGTGGTGGGCGCCTGTAGTCTCAGCTACTCAGGAGGCTGAGGCAGGAGAATGGCGTGAACCCGGGAGGCGGAGCTTGCAGTGAGCTGAGATTACGCCACTGCACTCCAGCCTGGGCGACAGAGCGAGACTCCGTCTCAAAAAAAAAAAAAAAGGTTTTAAATCAATAATCTAAGCTTCCACCTTAAGAAACTGGAAGAAGAGCAAATTAAAACTAAAGCAAACAGAAAAAAGAAAATAATAAAAGAAAGAGTAGAAGTCAGTGAAATTGAAAATAGATAAATAGGCTGGGCCCAGTGGCTCAGGTCTGTAATCCCAGCATTTTGGGAGGCCAAGGTGGGCCGATCACCTGAGGTCAGGAGTTCGAGACCAGCCTGACCAACATGGAGAAACCCCGTCTCTACTAAAAATACAAAATTAGACAGGCATGGTGGTGCATGCCTATAATCCCAGCTACTCAGGAGGCTGAGGCAGGAGAATCATTTGAACCCAGGAGGCGGAGGTTACAGTGAGCTGAGATTGTGCCATTGTACTCCAGCCTGGGCAACAAGAGAGAAACTCTGTCTCAAAAAAAGAAAAAGAGATAGATAAATAATCTAAAAAATTAAAGAAGCCTAAAGCTGGTTCTTCTTTTTTTAATTTTCTTTTTTTTGAGATGGAGTCTTGCTCTGTCGCCTAGGCTACAGTGCATTGGCACAATCTCAGCTCACTGCAACCTCTGCCTCCCGGGTTCAAGCAATTCTCCTGCCTCAGCCTCCCGAGTAGCTGGGATTATAGGCACCCGCCACTGTGCCTGACTAATTTTTGTATTTTTAGTAGACATGGTGGTTCACCATCTTGGCCAGGCTGGTCTCAAACTCCTGACCTCGTGATCAGCTCTCCTCCGCCTCCCAAAGTGCTGGAATTACAGGTGTGAGCGACCGTGCCTGGCCAAGATCTGATGGTTTTATAAGCGTCTGTCATTGGCCCTGCTTGCACTCACTCTGTCCTGCCTCCTTGTGAAGAAGGTGCCTGCTTCTCTTTTGCCTTCTGCCATGATTGTAAGTTTCCTGAGGCCTCCGCAGTAATGCAGAACTGTGAGTCAATTCAACCTCTTTCCTTTATAAATTACCCAGTCTCAGATATTTCCTCATAGCAGTGTGTGAACAGACTAACACAGAAGCTAAAAAGATAATAAGGTAATATTATTAACAACTGTATGCCAATAAATTTGGTAACTTAGATGAAATAGATAAATTCTTTGAATGACACAAACTAGCAAAGTCCCCTCAAGAAGAAATAGGTAACTTGCATAGTAGTCTATTAAATAACTTAAATTTGTAGGTACAACCTTCCAACAAAGAAAACTTTCTGGGCGCAGTGACTCATGCCTGTAATACTAGCATTTTGGAAGGCCAAGGCAGGAGGATCTCTCCAAAAAAATTTTAAAAATTAGCCAGGTGTGGTGGTGTATACCTGTGGTCCTAACTACTAGGGAAGCTGAGGTGGGAAGATCACTTAAGCCCAGGATGTTGAAGCCGAAGTGAGTCATATTTTTGCCACTGCACTCCAGACTGGGAAGCCTAGGTGGGAGGGACACTTAAGCTCAGGAGTTTGAGACCAGCTTGGGCAACATAAAGAGACTCCATCTCTATTTTATATATATGGGTTTTGTTTGTTTGTTTGTTTGTTTGTTTTGAGACGAAATCTTGCTCTGTCACCAGGCTGGAGTGCAGTGGCAAGATCTCAACTCACTACAATCTCCGCCTCCCAGGTTCAAGCGATTCTCCTGCCTCAGCCTCCTGAGTAGCTGGGAATACAGGTGCACACCACCACACCCAGCTAATTTTTGTATTTTCAGTTGCATGGGGTTTCACCATGCTGGCCAGGATGGTCTCAATCTATTGACCTTGTGATCTGCCTGCCTTGACCTCCCAAAGTGCTAGGATTACAGGCGTGAGCCACTGTGCCCAGCCTAATATATATATATATTTTTAAATAACAATAATTTTTAAAAAAGGAAACCTCCAGATCCAAATTGCTTCACTGGTGAATTCTACCTTATTCTTTTTTGTTGTTGTTGAGACAAAGTCTTGCTCTGTCGCCAGGTCGGAGTGCAGTGGTACAATCTCGGCTCACTGCAACCTTTGCCTCCTGGGTTCAAGCAATTCTCCTGCCTCAGTCTCCCAAGTGGATGGGACTACAGGTGCATGCCACCACGCCCAGCTAATTTTTGTATTTTTAATAGAGACAGGGTTTCACCGTGTTGGCCAAGATGGTCTTGATCTCTTGACCTCGTGATCCACCCGCCTCAGCCTCCCAAAGTGCTGGGATTACAGGTGTGAGCCACCATACCTGGCCTCTACCTTACTCTTAAGGAAGAAATGATATAAATTCTATACAAACTTTTCGTTAAAAAACAGAAGAGAAGGGATCGCTTTCTAACTCATTTTATGAGGCTAGCATTACCCTAATATTAAGCCCAAACAAAGACATTATACAAAAATAAAAACACAGACCAATATCCTTCATGAACACAGATGCAAAAATCCTTAAAATATATAAGAATTAACTGAAAAGGGATCATGAACTTAAATGTAACACCAAAAACTATAAAGTTCTGCCAGCCTGGGCAACATAGGGACATCCCATCTTTACAAAAAAAATAAAAAATTATTAGCCGGGAATGATGGTCGGTGCCTGTAATTCCAGCTACTCAGGAGGCTGAGACAGGAGAATCACTTGAACCTGGGAGATGGTTGTTGCAGTGAGCCGAGATCATGCCACTGCACTCTAGCCCCGGGAGGCTGAGCAAGACTCCATCTCCAAAAAAAAAAAAAATTAACCAAGTGTGGTAGCATGCACCTGTAGTCCCAGCTACTCAGGAGGCTGAGGCGGGAGGATTGCTTGAGCCCAGGAGGTTAAGCCTGCAGTGAGCTATAATTGAGCCAGTGCCCTGCAGCCTGGGTGACAGAGTGAGACTCTGTCTCCAAAAGATAAAACAGGGCCAGGCGTGGTGGCTCATGCCTGGAATCCCAGCACTTTGGGAGGCCAAGGCGGGTGGATCATGAGGTCAGGAGTTCAAGATCAGCCTAGCCAACATGGTGAAACCCCATCTCTACTAAAATTCAAAAATTAGCCAAGCGTGGTGGTGAGCGCCTATAATCCCAGCTATTTGGGAGGCTGAGGCAGGAGAATTGCTTGAACCTGGGAGGCGGAGGTTGCAGTGAGCCGAGATCATGCCATTGCACTCCAGCCTGGGCAATAGAGTGTGACTCCATCTAAAACAACAACAACAACAACAAAAACAAACAAACAAACAAACAAAAAAGAAAACAAACCCAACAGTATACATTTCTAGGAGAAAATAGAAATGCTTCATGACCTTGAGTTAGACAAAGATTTCTTAGCTGTGACAACAAAAGCATGATCTATAATAAAAAATATTGATAAATTAGACTTCATCAAAATCAAGAACTTCTGCTCTTCAAAAGATAACATGAAATGAATGGACAAGGCACAGATGGAGAAAATATTGGCTGTAATCACATGTCTGATCCAAATATGTAAAGAAAATAACTCTCAAAACTCAAATTGTTGGTTAGGCACGGTGGCTCATGCCTGTAATCCCAGCACTTTGGGAAGCTGAAGCACGCAGATCACTTGAGGCCAGGAGTTTGAGAAAAGCCTGGCCAACATGGTGAAACCCCATCTCTACTAAAAATACAAAAATTAGCTGGGCGTGGTGGCACATGCCTGTAATCCCAGCTACTCAGGAGGTTGAGGTGCGAGATTGCTTGAACCTGGGAGGCAGAGGTTGCAGTGAGCCATTCATACCACTGCACTCCAGCCTGGGCTACACAGTGAGACTCAGTCTCAAAAAAAAAGAAAAGAAAAAAAAAAAAGGAAAGGCAGTATAGCATGAATAATGCCAGGTTAGGGGAAGAATGAAGGATGACAGATGCCTAGAAGAGCCTCCATAACCTAGCACTGAAGATTAGGAAGAGTGGGCTACCCAGGAGTGCGATTTAAACCCAGGTGTTCCGGGAAGATCCACAATATAAACACATTGTTTTAGTTGACTCACACATATTGTGTTTGTATTTTTAATTTTTTTTTGAGACGGAGTCTTGCTCTGTTGCTCAGGCTGGAGTGCAGTGGCACGATCTTGGCTCACTGCAAGCTCCACCTCCCAGGTTCTCGCCATTCTCCTGCCTCAGCCTCCCGAGTAGCTGGGGCTGCAGGTGCCCGCCACCATGCCTGGCTAATTTTTTGTGTTTTTAGTAGAGATGGGGTTTCGCCGTGTTAGCCAGGATGGTCTTGAACTCCTGACCTCGTGGTCTGCCCACCTCGGCCTCCCAAAGTGCTGGCATTACAGGCGTGAGCTACCACGCCAGGCCATATGCCACAAGACTTGCTACTTAAAGTACACTCTGCGACCAGCAGCATTGACATCACCAAGGAGCTTATTAGAAATGTAGGTTCACAGGCTCTACCCCAGACCTGTTGAATCAGAAGTTGCATTTTAAACTAAATGGGTATGTATATTAAAGCTAAGACACACTGTTCTTAGCTACCTTGATGGCAGGAGCTGTGGATTTTGTACTCAGTACCCTAGGCCCGTTAGAATGTAAATTCTGGCTGTGTATGGTGGCCCACACCTGTAATCCCAGCACTTAGGGAGGTCAAGACAGGTGGATGGCTTGAGCTCAGGAGTTTGAGACCATCTTGGGCAACATGACGAAACCCTGTTTCTAGAAAAAATACAAAAAATTAGCCAGGCATGGTGGCATATGCCTGTGGTCTCAGCTACTGGGGAGGCTGAGATGGGAAGATTGCTTAAGCCCAGGAGGTCGAGGCTGCAGTGAGCCGTGATTGTGTCACTGCACTCCAGCCTGGGCAACAGAGTGAGTCCTTGTCTCAAAAAAAAAAAAAAAAAAAAAAAAAAAAAAAAAAAATCAGCTTCACAAAGGGAAGATGTTTATCTTATCTTCTGTATCCCCCAGTGCTTGGGTTAAGGGGGATGAGGCTGGGCATGATGGCTCATGCCTACAATCCCAGCACTTTGGGAGGCCGAGGTAGGCAGATCACTTGAGGTCAGGAGTTCAAGACCAGCCTGGCCAACATGGTGAAACCCCGTCTCTATTGAAAATACAAAAATTAGCTGGGTATGGTGGCACATGCCTGTAATCTCAGCTACTCGGGAGCCTGAGGTAGGAGAATCACTTGAACCCAGGAGGCGGAGGTTGCAGTAAGACAAGACCACGCCACTGCACTCCAGCCTGGGTGACAAAGTAAGACTCTGTCTCAAAAAAAGAAAAAAAAAAAAAAAAGAGAGGGAGAGAACTCAGGCTGAGAGCTGGAATCCTACACCCTCCAATAGTCACACAGAGGAGCCATGGGATACTAAAGCTGGAAGGACCTTAACTACCATCTCAATGTTTTCATCCCCCAATGCTGTTTACTAGAACTATTTGCGATAATGGAAATGTTTTATGTTTATGCTGTCCAATATGACAACTACTATCTACAATTATTTATTCAGCTCTTGAAATGTTGCTAGCTGAGAACTGAATTTTAAATTTTAATTAGTTTTAATTAATTCAAATAGCTACATGTGACTAGTGGCTACCGTATTGACATCACAGATCTAGACTATACATCTGTGTAGACAATAAGAAAAAAATGTCCAGCCACAGTGGCTCACGCCTGTAATCCCAGCACTTTGGGAGGCTGAGGTGGGCGGATCACGTGAATTCACGAGTTCAAGACCAGCTTGGCCAGCATGGCAAAACACTGTCTCTACAAAAAAAAAATAATAATAATTAAGCAGGCATAGTAACGTGTGCCTGTAGTCCTAGCTACTCAGGAAGCTGAGGCAGGATAATCCCTTGAACCTGCTAGGTGGAGAGTGCAGTGGCTGAGATTGCGCCAATGCACTCCAGCATGAGTGACAGAGCAGGACTCCATCTCAAAAAAAAAAAAAAAAAAAAAGAGGGCGATGTTTCCTCTCAGAAGTCCCCTCTCTCTCACTGGAGAGAGAGAGCTGTTTTCCTTTCTCTTTCTTTCTCTTTCTCTTGCCTGTTACACCTCCACTCCTAAACTCCTCATGTGTGTCCACGTCCTAAATTTTCTTGGTGTGAGATAATGAACCCTGGGTACTTACCTAGACAACATAGCTGCTTCATACTGGGGACCTCGTCCAGGATACCAACGTACATCATTCATTGAAACGGTGAGTAGAGGAGCAGACTCCAACTCTGTCCTTGCATTTTGGGGCTCTCAGCCTCCATTTTATTCCTCTCTGACCCAGGCTGGAGTGCAGTGGTATGATCTCAGCTCACAGCAACCTCCACCTCCTAGGTTCAAATGATTCTCATGCCTCAGCCTCCCAAGTAGCCAGGATTATAGGCCTGCACCACCATGCTGAGCTAATTTTGTATTGTTAGTAGAGATGGAGTTTTGTTGTGTTGGCCAGGCTGGTCTTGAACTCCTGACCTCAGGTGATCTGCCCGCCTCAGCCTCCCAAAGTGATGGGATAACAGGCGTGAGCCACACCGTGTCCGGCCTCCATTTTAGAACCAAATCAAATCACTAACAGGCATCCTTCAGCCATTTAAGAATACAATTAGCATGACTATGTTCTTAAAGACTTAGATGTGAGGTTTGCTGAGGAGAACACAGAGAATCCCCCAGTACCCACAGGTTGCTGGGCATATTAGCCATGTTTGAACCAGCTTCCTTTCACAGAGGACTTAGTTGTCATGTGGGGCTGGAAAGTAACTGAGGATTTCTGGCTGAGGCTACCCCCTGGTGTTATCCAAAAGCTTCTGGACTGACCCCAGCCTCCGACCACCCGATGGGGTGTCAGCAACAGGATCTTCAACTTTTCTATTGTAATCCCCTCCTTTTCTGTCCATGACTGCCATGTCTCCTATCCTTTCTGTGTATGCAGACAGCACCTTCTCAAGCCTGCATATAAAATCCAGTGCATCCACCACTGACCAGCCTTTTCCTCTCAGAAGTCCCCTCTCTCTCTCACTAGAGAAGAGAGCTGTTTTCCTTTCTCTTTCTCTTACCTATTAAACTTCAGCTCCTAAAAACAAACAAACAAACAAACAAACAAAAAACCAGGCACGGTGGCTCACACCTGTAATCCCAGCATTCTGGGAGGCTGAGGCAGGCGGGCCATTTGAGGTCAGGAGTTTGAGACCAGCCTGGCCAACATGGTGAAACCCCATCTGTACTAAAAATACAAAAAAATTAGCTGAGTGTGGTGGCGCATGCCTGTAATCACAGCTATTCGGGAGGCTGAGGCAAAAGAATCACTTGAGTCTGGGAGGTAGAGGTTGCAGTGAGCCAAGATCATGCCACTGTACTCTAGCCTGGGTGACAGAGTAAGACTCCATCTCAAACAAAAAAAGAAAAATATAAAAATAAGGCCAGGCATGGTGGCTCACGCCTGTAATCCCAGCACTTTGGGAAGCTGAGGCAGGCAGATCGTGAAGTCAGGAGTTCGAGACCATCATGGCCAATATGGTGAAATCCTGTCTCTGTTAATAATACAAAAATTAGCTGGGTGTGGTGATGCGCGCCCAAAGTCCCAACTACTCGGGAGACTGATGCAGGAAGATCGCTTGAACCCGGCAGGCAGAGGTTGCAGTGAGCTGAGATCGCGTCATTGCACTCCAGCCTGGGCAACAAGAGCAAAACTCCGTCTCAAAATAAACGAAAAAGAAAAAGAAAACCCAGATCTAGACTAGTCCTATATTCTATGGTCAGGAAGACTGAGACTCAGAAATACATCAGTGACTTGAGCAAGATCACACAATGAATGGGTAGGAATCTGTAGATGTGATTTGGTGAGCATTACAGGTTAAGTGCACCAGACTTAGAAACAGACAGACCTGGGTCTCTGGTACTGGCTTAACCACAAAACTCTACAACTTGGATAACTTCTCTGGACCTCATATCTCTTCTGTAAAAGGAGGCGTTTACTTTACATTTCTCTGCTGTAAAACGTCTTTTAATCCTTCACGTCCAGAGGTTCTAATTCGGTACTTTGTGTGCCCTCCTCTCACAGTGCCACCTCGTGGCTCACTATGAACCCTGCATCTTCTCTTTTTGAATTAAAATTTTTGTCAGAGAGGATAGAAACCCTTGTGAGTAATGGTGGACCATTCCCTTATTGTGAGTGATCTGGCTAACAGATCCCACTCCGATCTACTTTCCATGTGTAAGATGTGGGCATCACTTCAGTGCTGATGCAGCTAGAAGATGTCTCAGTGCTTTTCCTGACCACCTGTCACACTCTGCATTCACAGAACCAGGGCTTGGTGACAGTGCTCTGGGTGGAGACGTATCTTACTTTTCATTTTAAAAGTCTCCTTCTGGCCAGGCGCGGTGGCTCACGCCTGTAATCCCAGCACTTTGGGAGGCCAAGACGGGCGGATCACCTGAGGTCAGAAGTTCAAGACCAGCCTGGCCAACATGGTGAAATCTCGTCTCTACTAAAAATACAAAAATTAGCCAGGCATGGTGGTGGGCCCTTGTAATCCCAGCTACTCAGGAGGCTGAGGCAGGAGAATTGCTTGAACCCAGGAGATGGAGATTGCAGTGAGCTGACATGGTGCTGCTGTACTCCAGCCTGGTGAGACTCCATCTCAAAAAAAAAAAAAAACTCTCCTCCTGTCCGGGCGCAGTGGCCCATGCTTGTAATCCCAGTACTTTGGGAGGGTGAGGCGGGTAGATCACCTGAGGTCAGGAGTTCAAGACCAGCCTGGCTAACAAAAAAAATCCCATCTTTATTAAAAATACAAAAAGTAGCTGGGTGTGGTGGCAGGCGCCTGTAATCCCAGCTACCTGGGAGGCTAAGGCAGGAGAATTGCTTAAACCTGGGAGGAGGAGGAGGTTGCAGTGGGCTGAGATTGCACCACTGTACTCCAGCTGGCGACAAGAGTGAAACTCCATCTCAAAAATAAAATAAAAGAAAATAAAAGTCTCCTCTGCCCTGTGTCTGGTCTGTGGCATGACACTCACCCCCTTTGCCAGGCCCCAAGTTTGATTTATTTTTTCTTTCTCTGAACACAGCTCAGCTTATGACCAAGAGAGGAAATGGCAGGAGGAAGGCCATGAGCCTGTTAACATTAAGCTGGGGAAAGTGCCAGAAAGACCCCCAAGGTCCCTAACCAACAGCTCTGTGACCTTGGACAAGTAATTTAATTTTTTTAATCCTTAGGTTGCATCATGGAGATAAAATTACTTGTCTCCTGGGTAGTTCTGAGAATTATAAATACAGCTATGTGGGCCAGGTGTGGTGGCTCAAGCCTGTAATCCCAGAACTTTGGGAGGCTGAGGCGGGCAGATCACGAGGTCGGGAGTTCGAGACCAGCCTGGCCAATATGGTGAAACCCCATTTCTACTAAAAATACGAAGATTAGCTGGGCGTGGTGGTGCATGCCTGTAGTCCCAGCTACTTGCGAGGCTGAGGCAGAAGAATCGCTTGAACCTGGGAGCTAGAGGGTGCAGTGAGCTGAGATCGTGCCACTGCACTCTAGCCTGGGTGACAGAGTGAGACTCCGTCTCAAAAAAAAAAAAAGAAAAGAAAAGAAAAAGAACTACAGCTATGCGTTTCTTTTTTTTTTTTTTTTTTTTTTTTGAGACGGAGTCTCACTCTGTCGCCCAGGCTGGAGCGCAGTGGCCGGATCTCAGCTCACTGCAAGCTCCACCTCCCAGGTTTATGCCATTCTCCTGCCTCAGCCTCCTGAGTAGCTGGGACTATAGGCACCCGCCACCACGCCTGGCTAGTTTTTTGTATTTTTTAGTAGAGACAGGGTTTCACCATGTTAGCCAGGATGGTCTGATCTCCTGACCTCGTGATCCGCCTGTCTCGGCCTCCCAAAGTGCTGGGATTACAGGCTTGAGCCACCGCACCCAGCCTAGCTATGCGTTTCTTAACAACAAGGATACATTCTGAGAAATGCATTATTAGGTGAATTCGTCGTGTAAACATCATAGAGTGTACTTACACAAACCTAGACAGTATGGCCTCTTACACACCTAGGCTATATGGCATAGCCTATTGCTTCTAGGCTACAAACCTATACAGCAGGTTAGTGTACTGAATGCTGTAGGCAATTGTAACACAATGGTAAGTATTTGTGTATCTAAACATACCCAAACATAAAAAAGGTACAATACAAACATGGTATTCCAATCGTATGGAACCACTGCTGGTATTCCAATTGTATGGAACCACTGCTACACCACATATACAGCAGTGTAGTTGAGTAAAACATCATTATGCAGTGCCTGACTATAATATATGTAAAGTAATTAGTGCATAGTAGCTGATAAATAAATGGTAGTTGGTTATAATCACATACACCTTCTATTTGCTCAGCACCAATCTCTGAACTCCAGGGGATGCAGAAGAGCTAGAGAAGAGAACCTAGCTGGCTTCCACGCTGGTTGTAGAGAGCAGATCACTGGAGGCAGGATATAATGAAATGCAAATGGCAGGTCACGGCCTGTGAGCGCTGCAGGAGCACAGTACCAGGACAGAATAATCATCCTCACGTCTCTATAACACACTGCAGTGTTTACATTGTCCTTTAACATCTCTTTCCTTCCTTCCTTGCTTCCTTCCTTCCTTCCTTCCTTCCTTCCTTCCTTCCTTCCTTCCTTCCTTCCTTTTTTCTTTCTTGAGATGGAGTTTTGCTCTTGTCGCCTAGGCTAGAGTGCAATGGCACTATCTCGGCTCACTGCAACCTCCACCTTCCAGGTTCAAGCAATTCTCCTGCCTCAGTCTCCTGAGTAGCTGAAATTACGGGCATATGCCACCAGGCCCTGCTAATTTTTGTGTTTTTAGTAGAGACAGTGTTTCGCCATGTTGGCCAGGCTGGTCTCAACCTCCTGACCTCAGATGATCCGTTTGCCTTGGCCTCCCAAAGTGATGGGATTCTAGGCGTGAGCCACTGCACCCGGCCAATTGTCCTTTAACATTTATAATTTTACTTGTAACAACTGTGAGGTGGATATTAATGTTATCCCCATTTTACAGTGACACGCCCAAGGTTGTATCACTAAGAAGTGGCAGAGGTGGCTTCAGCTTGGGGCATCCTGACTCAGAGGCTGCCTTCTTTTTACTCCCCAGAGAGTTTTCTAGACAACAAGTCTAGAAAGATAGGTCTTGAAGGGTGAGAGGCATCAGAGAAGCAGAGACGGCTATTTAAGCAGTGACACTAATCAAGAAACGGAAAAGGGTGGAAATGGGACCAGTGACCACTGGCAGTCCTCCAGGTAGGGAGAATGCCCTGATTCTATACCCTAAGATACACTAAGGACCCCTAGCCCAGCCTAGTTGGACAGAAGTCAGGGAGGCCTTCCTGGAGAAAGCAACATCTGAGCTGAGACCTGAATGATGAGCAGGAGTTGGGCAGAGCTCCTAGGCAAAATAACTATCAGGTGCACATTTGAGGAACTGGAAATAGTTCAAACAGGCAGGAGCAGAGTATGGCTAAGAATGAGACTGTGGTCAGATGGGGCAGGGCTTTGTAACCCACATTAAGATCTTGGACTTTCAGGCCGCTAAGGACTCAATGCTTTGTTTACCGAGGCAATTTAAGCTTTAGACCAATCACTGATTGCAGTGTGGAGACTGACTGGCCGGGGCCAAACTGGAGGCAGGAGGCTGGTGAGAAATTTGATGCCGTAACCCAGGGAAAATAGAAGGGTTGCCTGGTAGAGGGGGCGTAGCAAAGATTGGGAGATATGAGCAGATTTAGGAGATATTAAGAGACAGAATGGAGGCCAGGCATGGTGGCTCATGCCTGTAATCCCAGCACTTTGGGAGGCCAGAGGTGAGAGGATTACTTGAGCCCAGGAGTTTGAGACCATCCCGGGCAACAGAGTGAGACCCTGTCCCAAAAAAGTTTTAAAAACAGGCAGAGTGGACTGGAGCTGGTGATTAATCGAACACTGGAAGTAGTGGGGAGTCGGGGGGCAGAGGTGGAAAGAATGAAGGAAGAGGTGAGGATATCTTCCAGTTCCTGGCTGGAGCAGCTGGGTGGGTGGCTGTATCAATCCCTGGGCTGGGGAAGATGAGGGAGAAGTCTCTGAAGAGAGGACAAAGGAGCAAGACTTTGAGGGGTAAGACGAATTTAGCCCCTGAGGAAACCGGGAGTGTCAAATACTTAGTGAAAGCAAGCTGAATTTTCCCTTTGTATTCGTTCAACACAATTCCAGCACTTTGGGAAGCTGAGGTGGGTGGATCACTTGAGGCTAGGAGTTTGAGACCAGCCTGGCCAACATGGTGAAACCTCTGCCTCTACTTAAAATACAAAAATTAGTGAGGCATGGTGGCACAGGCATGTAATCCCAGCTACTCATGAGGCTAAAGCAGGAGAATTGCTTGAACCTGGGAGGTGGAGGTTGCAGTGAGCCGAGATCGTGCCACTGCGCTGCAACCTGGGTGACAGAGCAAGACTCTTTCTCAAAAAACAAACAAACAAACAAACAAAAAACCCACATATTTGTTAGGGGCCTACTATATGTCAGGCACCAGTCCAGGCATTGGGAATACAGCAGTGAACAAAACAGACCAGGTCCTGTCCTCATGGAGTTTACATTCTAGTGGGTGGAGACAGACAATAAGCAAAGAAATGTCTGTAAATATGTCAAGGCGTGGTAGGTGCTATGAAGACAAATTAGACTGATTATGAGGCTACACATGGAGGTTGTTCTCATGCGCGTCCGTGTGAAGAGACCACCAAACAGGCTTTGTGTGAGCAATAAAGCTTTTTAATCACCTGGGTGCAGGCGGGCTGAGTCCGAAAAGAGAGTCATCGAAGGGAGATAAGGGTGGGGCCGTTTTATAGGATTTGGGTAGGTAAAGGAAAATTACAGTCAAAGGGGGGTTGTTCTCTGGCGGGCAGGAGTGGGGGTCACAAGGTGCTCAGTAGGGGAGCTTTTTGAGCCAGGATGAGCCAGGAAAAGGACTTTCATAAGGTGATGTCATCACTTAAGGCAAGGACCGGCCATTTTCACTTCTTTTGTGGTGGAATGTCATCAGTTAAGGTGGGGCAGGGAATTTTCACTTCTTTTGTGATTCTTCAGTTACTTCAGGCCATCTGGGCGTATGTACGTATGTACGTGCAAGTCACAGGGGATGCAATGGCTTGGCTTGGGCTCAGAGGCCTGACAGTTGTCATTTGAATAGGGTGATCAGAGAAGTCTTCTCTGATTTTTAGGCCGAGACCCGAATGAAGGGAGGAGATGAAGGGAGGAGGGACACATACAGATACAGGGACTCAACCTTCTGGGCAAAAACATGGGCGTGGCTGTGAGGTCAGGGGTTCTATCCATGCTGTAACCACTTCAGTCACAGCGGGGGTCAGAAATGGGTGCTGAATACCCTGAAAGGAATAAGGGTTTTACTGTAAAACCATTTCCTTCTCCCCTGAAAGATGAAATTCCCCAAGAGCACTTTTAAACCCATGCAGTCTTCTGAAGACTTGAATTGGTTGTGCTCTTTGCCAGCTCGGTCACATACTGGCTGCATAAACCTGGGCACATCCCTTACCTTCTCCAAGCCTCCGTTTTCTCATTTATAAAATGGGTATACTAATATAGATTTGCCATGAGGAATAAATGAATTTATGCATACAGTGCCTGGCACAGAACAGACTGTTTAATAATGTTAGCCTTTTGTTAACAACCAGGATGGAGAAAACTGGATTAATTGGGGTGTGAGAATCTAATTAATTCTAGCCTTGAACTCTCATTGCCCTATTGCTGGCAGAAAAAATGTACACAAACACACACATTTATTCCCCTTCAACTCCTTTTTCTATCCAACTTTCTTCCCCCCAGCTTCTGACCTGGACATATGTGTGGTTTCAAGAAGGCCCGTTGGAGAAAGAATTGACAATTCTCCTGGTGGCACAATATTCTGGTTTAGTCTTGAAGCCCCATCTTCTTCTGCTCCTGAGCCTCCTTCCTCCACCGATGGACTGGGCTTATCTCACTGGGGGAGGAGAGAGTGAGCAGAGCGGGTGTGGTGGAAGAAATGACTCAACCTAGAACTTGTGGAATTTTGCATAAGGCTCCACCCTGCAACTCCCTGCCCAAGGGGTCTCTGTACTGGGTCGGTGGAATGGTGCCAGCCCTTACCGGGTGTGGCATGTTGAGATTCTAAATGTTGAGCCTCATCGGTAGTCTCAACTCCTCAAGAGGCTGAGGCAGAAGGATCACGAGCATAGGAGTTTGAAGTTGCAGTGAGCTATGATTGTGCCATTGCACTCCAGCCTGGGCAACAGAGCGAAAATAAAAAAGAAATGTCAAGGGCCAGGCATGGTGGCTCACACCTGTAATCCCAGCACTGTGGGAGGCCAAGGCAGGTGGAGGCCAGGAGTTTGAGATCAACCTGGCCAACATGGTGAAACCCTGTCTCTAACAAAAATACAAAAATTAGCTGGGTGTGGATTACAGGGCACGCACCTGTAATCCCAGCTACTCTGGAGGCTGAGGCAAGAGAAACATTTGAATCTGGGAGGCGGGGATTACAGTGAGCTGAGATTGCGCCACTGCAGCCTGCACGACAGAGACTGCTTCTCAAAACAAACAAAAAAAGAAATGTTGAGTCTTTAAAGACACCTGAACCAGGCTGGGGCAGGTGTGGGCAGTGGAGGTGCTCATCTCTATGCTAGTGACTTAGAGTTGTGCCAGAGGAGGCACAACTGGAGGCAAAGAAGGAAGAGCACGTGGAAGGGAGGGGCAGTGGGTAGTGGGAGGGAAGGATCGAGGGAAGCTGGACTGTGTGACCTTGGCTGAATCACTGTGTAATCAGGCCACACCCTTGCTCAATGACCTTCAATGACTCCCCATGCCACAGGATAAAGTCCCAAAAACTTAACCCTGATCCAACCTATGATTTCATTTGGCTTGCTACTCCACCGCTTCCCCATGCTTCCTGAAATGCAGCCTCAGAGGTCTCTGCTTGGTCTCTTTTTTTTTTCTTTTTCATTGTTTTTTTCTTTGTTATTCAACCAGAGCCAAGTCAGAATCTTTTTTTTTTTTTTAATTTTGCCTTTCCCCCCGGGCTTCCTAATATGATACGCACAAAATATAATATCTATGTTTAATAAACCTTTTATTTGGAATAATTTTAGATTTACAGAGAAGTTGCAGAGATAGTCAAGGGAGCTGGGTGCAGTGGCTCACCCCTATAATCTCAGCACACTGGGAGGCTGAGTTGGGAAGATTCCCTTGAGGCCAGAAGTTTGAGACCAGCCTGGGGAACATAGCAAGACTCTGTCTCTCTTTTCTTTTTTTGAGACAGAGTCTGGCTCTGTCACTCAGGCTGCAGTGCAGTGCTGTGGTCTTGGCTCACTGCAGCCTCCACCTCCTGAGTTCAAGGGATTCTCTCTCCTGCCTCAGGAGGGGAGAGTAGCTGGTATTATAGATGCCTGGACGACTCTGTCTCTTTTTTTTTTTTTTTTTGAGACGGAGTCTCGCTCTGTCGCCCAGGCTGGAGTGCAGTGGCCGGATCGCAGCTCACTGCAAGCTCCGCCTCCCGGGTTCCCGCCATTCTCCTGCCTCAGCCTCCCGAGTAGCTGGGACTACAGGCGCCCGCCGCCTCGCCCGGCTAGTTTTTTGTATTTTTTAGTAGAGACGGGGTTTCACCGTGTTCGCCAGGATGGTCTCGATCTCCTGACCTCGTGATCCGCCCGTCTCGGCCTCCCAAAGTGCTGGGATTACAGGCTTGAGCCACCGCGCCCGGCCGACTCTGTCTCTTAAAAAAAAAAAAAAAAAAAAATTTGGAGCCGGGCACAGTGGCTCATGCCTGTAATCCCAGCGCTTTGCAGAAAAAGCCTAAAGTCGGCCAGGCGCGGTGACTCACACCTGTGATCCCAGCACTTTGGGAGGCGGAGGCGGGCGGATCATGAGGTCAGCAGATCGAGACCATCCTGGCTAACACGGTGAAACCCCGTTTCCACTAAAAATACAAAAAATTAGCCGGGCGTGGTGGCGGGTGCCTGTAGTCCCAGCTACTCCAAGGCTGAAGCAGGAGAATGGGGTAAACCCGGGAGGCGGAGCTTGCAGTGAGCCGAGATTGCGCCACTACACTCAAGCCTGGGCGGCAGAGAGAGACTCCGTGTCAAAAAAAAAAAAAAGAAGAAGAAGAAACAAAGTCAGCATTATTTTACCATTTAGGGGAAAACTTCCTATCAGAGTGGTCTGAGGATGGAATAGGATCCCTGTAAGTCCGTGCTTCATTCACCAGCCCCGTGTGGCTGATAAGCACATGAAATGGTCTACATGGAGATGATTTTTTACATTTATTATTTATTATGATGCTGACTATTTTTGAGACAGGGTCTTGCTCTGTCACCCAGGCTGGAGTGCAGTGGCTCGATCATGGCTCACTGCAGCCTTGACCTGGGCTCAAGCAGTCCTCCCACATCAGCCTCCTGAGTAGCTGGGACTACAGGCATGTGCCACCATGCCCAACTAATTTTTCTATTTTTTGTAGAGATGGAGTCTTGCCATCTTGCCCAGGGTGGTCTCTAACTCCTAGACTCATACAATCCTCCCACCTTGGCCTCCCAAGTGCTAGGATTACAGGCATGAGCCACCACACCCGGCAAGACGATTTAATACAAAAAAGTCTCCTTAACAATTTTTTATAATCATATCATGTTGAAAGATAAAATATTTCAGATTTGCTGAGTTAAATAAAATATATTATTAAAATTAATTTCTCTTTCTTTTTACTTTTTTGGTAGTTACCGGAATGTGTTCAATTATATACATGGCTTGTGTTAGATATATTTGAGCACTGGGTGGATTTGGGTGTAGGGTGGTGGGTGGTGGTAGCAGAGTTTGGATTAGGTGATTTTCTTTTAATTATTAAAAATAATGATAATGGTAGCAGAGTGAAACTCCGTCTCAAAAGAAAAGAAAAAAGTATGTTTTGTGTGTGTGTGTGTGTTTTTTTTTCCAAGATGGAGTCTAGCTATGTTGCCCAGGCTGGAGTACAGTGGTGCCATCTCGGCTCACTGAAACCTCTGCCTCCCTAGTTCAAGCGATTCTCCTGCCTCAGCCTCCCGAGTAGCTGGGACTACAGCTGCACACCACCACACCCTACTAATTTTTGTGTTTTTAGTAGAGATGAGATTTCACTATGTTGGTCAGGCTGGTTTCGAACTCCTGACCTCGTGATCAGCTCTCCTCCACCTCCCAAAATGCTGAGATTACAGGTGTGAGCCACCGCAGCTTGCCCATTATATCATTCTTATGCCTTTGCATCCTCGTGTAACTGGTAGAGGGTGTCCAGGTTCTTGGCGTCTTGAACAAAGAATTGGACAAAACACACAAAGCAAGGAAAGAATGAAGCAACAAAAGCACAGATTTGCTGGGTGCAGTGGCTCACACCTGTAATCCCAGCACTTTGGGAGGCCGAGGCGGGTGGATCATGAGGGCAGGAGATAGAGACCAGCCTGGCCAACATGAATGAAACCCTGTCTCTACTAAAAATACAAAAATTAGCTGGGCATGGCGGTGCGCACCTGTAATCCCAGCTACTCAGGAGGCTGAGGCAGAGAATCCAGGAGTCAGAGGTTGCAGTCAGCTGAGATAGAATCATTGCACTCCAGCCTGGCGACAGAGCGAGACTCCCTCTCAAAATAAAAAAAAAAGAAAAAGAAAAAGAAAAAAAAAGCAAAGATTTATTGAAAATGAAAGTACATTCCACAGGGTGGGAGTGGGCCTGGACATAGGGCTCAAGAGCCCCATTACAGAATTTGTTGGGATTTAAATACCCTCTAGAGGTTTCCACTGGTTACTTGGTGTAGCCCCTATGTAAATGAAGAGGATGAAGTAAAGTTACAAAGTTATTGGCCAGGCAAGGTGGCTCACACCTGTAATCCTTTGGGAGGCTGAGGAGGGTGGACCGCTTGAGGTCAGGAGTTCAAGACCAGCCTGGCCAACATGGTGAAACCCCATCTCTACTAAAAACACAAAAATTAAGTCTGGGCGTGGTGGCTTATGCCTGTAATCCCAGCACTTTGGGAGGCCAAGGCGGGCGGATCACCTGAGGTCGGGAGTTCAAGACCAGCCTGACCAACATGGAGAAACCTGGTCTCTACTAAAAAATACAAGAACTAGCTAGGCGTGGTGGTGCATGCCTGTAATCCCAGGTGCTCGGGAGCCTGAGGCAGGAGAATCGCTTGAACCCTGGAAGCAGAGGTTGTGGTGAGCCGAGATAGTTTCATTGCACTCCAGCCTGGGCAACAAGAATGAAACTCCGTCTCAAAAAAAAAAAAAAAAAAAGCCAGGTGCGGTGGCTCACACCTGTAATCCCAGCACTTTGGGAGGCCGAGGCGGGCAGATCTCGAGGTCAGGAGTTCAAGACCAGCCTGGCCAACATGGTGAAACCCCTGTCTCTACTAAAAATACAAAAATTAGCCAGGCGTGGTAGTGGGTGCCTGTAATCCCAGCTACTTGGCAGGCTGAGGCAGGAGAATTGCTTGAACCCAGGAGGTGGTGGTTGCAGTGAGCTGAGATTGTGCCATTGCACTCCAGCCTGGGCAACAAGAGTGAAATTCTGTCTCAAAAGAAAAAAAAAATTAGCCAGGCGTGGTAGCACATGCTGTAATCCCTGCTACTTGGGAGGCTAAGGCAGGAGAATCGCTTGAACCAAGGAGACTGAGGTTGCAGTAAGCCAAGATTGTGCCACTGCACTCCAGCCTGAGCAACAAAGAGAGACTCCATCTCAAAAAAAAAAAAAAAAAAGTCATTTATTCTGTGTACACCCTATGTAAATGAAGAGGATATTTCCTGTCATAGCTGAAGTGTTTCCATTTGATTTAGTTCTAGGAAGTCCTTAGGTTCCCTGCCTCCAGGCCCTATTCTCCTGCCTCATTTCCCCCTTGAAAGACATGATTCCCATAAATCTTTATAGGAGGCAGAGGGACCGATGGTGTTTTTTCTGTAACTGCTTCATCCTGGCTTGGGGCATAGTGCCTACCTATTGGGGACCGTAGAACTCTCACCCTGCTCTGTCTAGTGGAGACGGGGTAGCTCCTTGAAGGCCAGGGATGGTGCCTTCACCTGGAACTGGCTGGAACAGTTGTCACGTGATCATCTGAAGCTTGATTGTCTCTAGGTGAGAGGAAATGAATTTGGTTAAAAGAGTTAATGGTAACTTCATGGGGTGGATAGCTATGCTGTCAGGAATGTTTGTTGTAGAGATCTGCAGGAGAAAAACAAAACCTGGTCTATTGTCTGTTCTAGGACCTATGTGTTTCCTTAAAGTCTTAGTATGAGCAACTCCATTTTGGTCTGGTTTGGTCTATGGGGGCCTAGTGCATGAGCTCAATCCAAAACAATGACCTCTCATAATTTTGTTTTTAAAAATTCCCCCTGGCTGGGCGCGGTGGCTCAAGCCTGTAATCCCAGCACTTTGGGAGGCCGAGACGGGCGGATCACGAGGTCAGGAGATCGAGACCATCCTGACTAACACGGTGAAACCCCGTCTCTACTAAAAAATACAAAAAAAAAACTAGCCGGGCGTGGTGGCGGCGCCTGTAGTCCCAGCTACTCGGGAGGCTGAGGCAGGAGAATGGCGTAAACCCAGGAGGCGGAGCTTGCAATGAGCCGAGATCCGGCCACTGCACTCCAGCCTGGGCGACAGAGCCAGACTCCGTCTCAAAAAAAAAAATAAAAAAAAAAAAATAAAAAAAAAAATTCCCCCTTTTTGGTCAGGTTCTCACTTAGGTGAGAGTGACCAAAACTTAGGGCCTTAGTGCTACTGTCAGTTACCATCGTTTTGAGTTTCTGGTCTCAGCACATCATTCATTGGTTACAGTATCCTCATGGTCACACATTTCTTTCAGCTCTTGTCATTCCAGTTGAAGAGAGACCACTTGACATTCTAGAGATAGCTGCATGCAAATATTTCAAACCTTTGAGAGAATACAGCACACCAAGGGTTTGGAGTATGCTCCTTACCCAGGGTCCCCATAAACCAAATCTCCTATAATCAAATAGATCAAAGAATGAGCTAAAGAGTCTATTCACCTAACTAAGCAATCTCTTTGCTAATCCCCTACCACTGAATCTCTATAATCTTCATTTGATGTATTTTTCCATAGGCCACAAGTAGCAGCAGTTGCACAGATATTTCCTTGTTTAGCCAATTCCAACTTTCACAAGAAAATTTAAAGTCTATCGTGTGGCCTGTAATCCCAGCACTTTGGGAGGCCAAGGCGGGCAGATCACTTGAGGTCAGGAGTTTGAGACCAGCCTGACCAACATGGCGAAACCCTGTCTCTACTAAAAGCACAAAAATTAGTCGGGGATGGTGGTGGTCCCCTGTAATCCCAGCTACTTTGGAGGCTGAGGAAGGAGAATTGCTTGAACCCAGGAAGCAAAGGTTGTGGTGAGTCAAGATTGTGCCACTGCACTCCAGCCTTGGTGACAGAGTAAGACTCGGTTTCAAAAATAAAATAAAATAAAATAAATAAAGTCTATCATGTAGCTATAGCCTTTGCAGTAGAATCTGCTATAGAGCCTATCATGAGGGATACATGTCTAATCACTGCATTTCCAAACCATGGGAAAAGGACCTAACAAATGATGCCCTTTCAGAAGAATGAAGGCTCTTGACAATGTTCTCTTTAACCCACTGTGTGGGTGAAGGAGAGTGAGCCAATTTTATGTTTCTGACTGATTATGAGGCAATGTATGTATCATTAAAGTTTCTCACTTACATTGGGCCTTCATCTTTTATCTGTCAAAGTATGAGCTTATCCATTTATAAGGCTGGCTGCAAAACCCTTCATACATAAAAGTATGCCCCACAAGTGCACACAACAGACCCCTTTTCCATTTCTGTTGTTCACAGAGGCATAAGCAAGGGAAAAATATTCAAAGAGTCTCAAGATAGTAGAGAAGTCGAGACGGGCAGATCACGAGGTCAGGAGATCGAGACCATCCTGGCTAACACGGTGAAACCCCGTCTCTACTAAAAAATACAAAAAAACTAGCTGGGCGAGGTGGTGGGTGCCTGTAGTCCCAGCTACTTGGGAGGCTGAGGCAGGAGAATGGCGTGAACCTGGGAGGCGGAGCTTGCAGTGAGCTGAGATCCGGCCACTGCACTCCAGCCTGGGTGACAGAGCGAGACTCCGTCTCCAAAAAAAAAAGAAAAATAGTAGAGAAGTCTTGAGTCTCACAATGAGAGAGAAGTCTTTATTTATTTCTTTTTTGAGATGGAGTCTTGCCCTGTTGCCCAGGCTGGAGTGAAATGGCATCATTTCGGCTCACTGTAACCTCCGCCTCCTGGGTTCAAGTGATTCTTCTACCTCAGCCTCCCAAGTAGCTGGGATTACAGGCATGCACCACCACACTTGGTTAATTTTTTGTATTTTTAGTAGAGACGGGGTTTCCTCATGTTGGCCAGGCTGGTCTTGAACTCCTGACCTCGTGATCCTCCCGCCTTGGACTCCCAAAGTGCTGGGATTTCAGGCGTGAGCCATCGCTCCCAGCCTGTAGAGAAGTCTTGATCCATGATCTGGGGAAAAGCTGTTCACATCAAGGATGACATCTTCTTCTGGGGAGAAACTTCTTTAGCGTTATCTTAAGGATTCTAATGGGTGTACAGTTCCAAGAATGTGGAGGGACCCTTCTCAGCTGTGAGATTATGAATCCAAAGTTCAAGGTCTCAAAGTTTTGCTGTAGTGTGGATGGCAAGGGGAGTCTTTCTCTGATGTTCTTAGAAGATCCAATCTTTGGGTTCTAGATTGTGAAGGGGTTGATTGTCCTATCAGTGAACTATAAAAAACTTTCTTTACCTGGTGAAAGTACACTGTAGCATAATAATCTACTGTTATAAAATCAGCCCTCTTGCATGGGAAAGCTATTGTGTAACCAGAAAACAGGTATTGAAAATGACAATTGAAATGTTTAAATGGCCTGTCAGGTAGCCAAATGTACCTGAAGCTTTGGGGCCAGGTGCAGTGGCTCATGCCTGTAATCCTAGCACTTTGGGAAGCCAAGGCGAGTGACCTGAAGCTTTGACTGTCTTCCCGAGAATATGAATTTGACAAACCAAACATTGGTTATAAACTGAATTAGCAATGTATAAGTCAGCACACCAATATATATTTAATTTGGATCATTTTATCTTTTCCATGATGAGTCATGGAATGCATAACCTTTACTAACAAAAGCTTTAAGGACTCAGGAAGGACAGGTGGCTGTCCTGGTTCGCCATGAGTCCATGCTTAACATTGAACTTATGTCCTTTTGAATATCAATTGTTTCTCCAATTTAGGTGCATAGCACTGATAACAAATGGGTTATCACAGGTAATTTCACTTAGACCATGGAGTTTATTCAAATTGTATATCTAAACAATTTCAGTATCAGCTGATTTAGCATGCAAATCTGGGAATGTATTTTCTTGGTATTCAATTAATTTTTGTTCTACTTAAGTTAGCAGTTTTATACAAGGAAATTTGCTTATTTCTGTGGTCTACAGTAACTCAACATAACAAACATAATTATGATTGATAGCATATACTCAGACATTTAGAATTTTAGAAATCCCATGCAATTTTCTAACATACATTAGTATTTACCAAAGTATAACTTGAAAAAGATTAAACATTTTTTTTATTTTGACAGTGCTTCCCAGGGAACTAAACATATCAAATAATCCTGTTTACCTCTCTTTTGAATGCTTCAGGAGCATGCTATAGTATCTCAAAGTTAGGTCAGAAAAGAAACTTTTATAATCCCAGCACTTTGGAAGGTTGAGATGGGCAAATCACCTGAGGTCAGGAGTTCAAGACCAGCCTGACCAACATGGTGAAACCCTGTCTCTACTAAAAATACAAAAAATTAGCCTGGTATGGTGTGCACCTGTAGTCCCAGCTACTCGGTAGGCTGAGGCAGGAGAATCATTGGAAGGTGGAGGTTGCCATGAGCCAAGATAGCACCACTGTACTCCAGCCTGGTCAAAAGAGTGAGACTCTCTCTTAAAAAAAAAAAAAGAAAAGAAAAGAAAAGAGAATTTTGAAGCAGAAATTTGATTTCGGGACGCCTATTAAATAAGTTAAAGGTGAGTTAATAAAGTTTGTTTGTTTGATTGTTTGTTTGTTTTTTGAGATGGAGTCTTGTTCTGTCTCCCGGGCTGGAGTGCAGTGGCCGGATCTCAGCTCACTGCAAACTCCGCCTCCCGGGTTTACGCCATTCTCCTGCCTCAGCCTCCCGTGCAGCTGGGACTACAGGCGCCCACACCTCGCCCAGCTAGTTTTTTTGTATTTTTTAGTAGAGACGGGGTTTCACCATGTTAGCCAGGATGGTCTCGATCTCCTGATCTCGTGATCCGCCCGCCTCGGCCTCCCAAAGTGCTGGGATTACAGGCTTGAGCCACCATGCCTAGCCAATAAAGTTAAATAAGTTAAAGACTCCATCTCAAAAAAAAAAAAAAAAAAAAAAAATTGGAAAGATTTGTCTATAAGGTTTTATTAAAAATTGGGTTTGGGCCGGGTGCGGCGGCTCAAGCCTGTAATCCCAGCACTTTGGGAGGCCGAGGCGAGCGGATCACGAGGTCAGGAGATCGAGACCATCCTGGCTAACCCGGTGAAACCTCGTCTCTACTAAAAAATACAAAAAAATTAGCCGGGCGTGGTGGCGGGCGCCTGTAGTCCCAGCTGCTCGGGAGGCTGAGGCAGGAGAATGGCGTGAACCCAGGAGGCGGAGCTTGCAGTGAGCTGAGATCCGGCCACTGCACTCCAGCCTGGGTGACAGAGCGAGACTCCGTCTCAAAAAAAAAAAAAAAAAAAAATTGGGTTTGGGGTTGACATTAATAACACAGTAATGCAAGGGTGAAAATTTGGCTTTCTCTCTTGAACAAGATTTCCATGTAATTTTAAAAGACAGTGAAAGATTTTTGTTTGCCTTTTGAATAAGCTACTGGGGAAAAAAAAAAAGAAGGGAAAGACAAGGGATAGAATGTTTGGAAAGCTGTGTCTTCCCTCTATCAATAAGTAAAGGTTTTTGCCTTTCAAAAGTTTGTTAGTCACCATTTTGGCTAAATGAATGACTTATGGTAACCTGGAATTCTATTTCATAATATTAAGTGTTTTAAACCTTTAACTTATTATTATTTTTTTATTTTTTTATTTTTTTTGAGACGGAGTCTTGCTCTGTCGCCCAGGCTGGAGTGCAGTGGCGCAATCTCGGCTCACTGCAAGCTCCGCCTCCCGGGTTCACACCATTCTCCTGCCTCAGCCTCCCGAGTAGCTGGGACTACAGGCGCCCGCCACTGCGCCCAGCTAATTTTTTCTATTTTTAGTAGAGACGGGGTTTCACCATGGTCTCGATCTCCTGACCTTGTGATCCGCCCACCTCAGCCTCCCAAAGTGCTGGGATTACAGGCGTGAGCCACCGCGCCCTGCCAACTTATTATTATTATTATTTTGAGATGGAGTTTTTGCTCTGTTGCCCAGGCTGGAGTGCAATGGTGCAATCTCAGCGCACCGTAACCTCTGCCTCTTGGGTTCAAGTAATTCTTGTGCCTCAGCCTCCCAAGTAGCTGGGATTACAGGTATCTGCCACCATGCCCAGCTAATTTTTTATTTTTAGTAGAGAGGAGGTTTTACCATGTTGGCCAGGCTGGTCTCAAACTCTCTCTCTTTTTTTTTTTTAGACCTAATCTCATTCTATTGCCAGGATGGAGCACAGTGATGTGATCTCAGCTCATTGCAACCCCTGCCTCCCAGGTTCAAGTGATTCTCCCGCCTCAGCCTCCCGAGTAACTGGGACTACAGGTTCATGCCACCATGCCCAGCTAATTTTTGTATTTTTAGTAGAGATGAGGTTTTACCCTGTTGGCCAGGGTGGTCTTGAACTCTAGACCTCACCTCAGGTGATCCACCAGCCTTGGCCTCCCAAAGTGCTAGGATTATAAGCGTGAGCCATCGCACTCGGCCCAGAATTTTTTACAAGATTAATTTTTTTACAAACCTTTCACAACTTGTTCAAACCTTTAGCTTTATCCTAACTTAAAACAATCTTTTAACTCTTTAGGCAAAAAAATCCATATTACCACACCTGTTTATAATCTTTTACAAAAACACATTTCAGTTTTCTTACATACTTGCACATAAAACTGTTTCTTCAGTATTCTCAATTACAGGTTACAATGTTAACTCTTAGCGACTTTTACTTTTGGTGAAAACCTTGGTAAGTTAGGAATTTTAATTATGTATTAGGTGTGGAGCCAAGACCCAGACAGAAGTGCAGACGAGGTCTGACTCTTTCCAGCATCTAACGCCATGTGTCCCAGGCCTTAGCTACCTGTAAGGCAGGCAAGTTGTACAGTGAAAGAGTCATGGTGGCATTTTATGAAGTAGTTATGAGGACTAATCATTTTTAAATTGTTAAACATTTCTTGCATAAATTCTCTCATAAATTCTTTCACAGCTGGGTGCAATGGCTCATGCCTGTAATCTCAGCACTTTGGGAGGCCAAGGCAGGCAGATCACCTGAGGTCAGGAGTTCAAGATGAGCCTGGCCAACATGGTGAAACCCTGTCTCTACTAAAAATACAAAAATTAGCCAGGCATACTGGTGGGCACCTGTAATCCCAGCTACTCAGGGTTGAACCCAGGAGGCGGAGGTTGCAGTGAGCTGAGATCACGCCATTGCACTCCAGCCTGGGCGACAAGAGTGAACTCCGTCTCAATAAATAAATAAATAAATAAATCCTTTCCTGACTTACACAGACTGTGTAGGACATGCTTGGACTTTCTGACTTGTCCTAAACATCCTTTTTTTTTTTTTTTTTTTTGAGACAGAGTCTTGCTCTGTCACCAGGCTGGAGTGCAGTGGCAGGATCTTGGCTCACTGCAACCTCTGCCTCCCAGGTTCACGTCATTCTCCTGCCTCAGCCTCCTGAGTAGCTGGGATTACAGGCGCCCATGACCACACCCAGCTAATTTTTGTATTTTTAGTACAGATGGGATTTCACCATGTTGGCCAGGATGGTCTCAATCTCCTGACCTCGTGATCCACCCTCCTCAGCCTCCCAAAGTGCTGGGATTACAGACATGATCCTCTGTGCCTGGCCTTTTTTCTTTTTCTTTTTCTTTTTTTTCTGAAATGGAGTCTCGCTCTGTCACCCAGGCTGGAGTGCAATGGCATGATCTCGGCTCACCGCAACCTCTGCCTCCCAGGTTCAAGCAATTCTCCTGCCTCAGCCTCTCCTGAGTAGCTGGGATTATAGGCGTGTGTCACCACACTCAAATATATATATAATATATATATATATTATTTTTAGTAGAGATGGGGTTTCACCAAGTTGGTCAGGCTGATCTTGAACTCCTGACCTCATGATCCACCTGCCGTGGCCTCCCAAAGTGCTGGGATTACAGGTGTGAGTCACTGTGCTTTGCCAACACCCCCCTTTTTGAACAACCAGTTATTTTACTTTAGGACAAGAATTTACCATAAAAGATCCTTTCTTATATAAAAGCTCTTTTCTTTATAACCTTCTTTGCATAGCTAGGGGGCATGGTTAATTTCACATGTCCCCAGGCCTTATATAGAATCTAATGTTCCAAAATAAATTAAACAATCTTTAAAAATCAAAGAATCAGCTTATGACCATAAAGCATTTAGCAAACCTAATATCTGACCTGCATAATTTAGACCAAATGTTCACATTTTTGAAGATATTCTTATTTTACCAATAATCTTTAAACTCTCTTTGGCCAGACTCTGTGGTTCATGTCTGTAATCCCAGCACTTTGGGAGGCCAAGGTGGGTGTATCACCTGAGGTCAGGAGTTTGAGACCAGCCTGGCCAACATGTGAAATCCAGTCTCTGCCAAAAAAAAAAAAAAAGGCAGGCATGGTGGTGCACACCTGTAATCCCAGCTACTCGGGTACTCAGGAGGCTGAGGCAGTAAAATTGCTTGAACCTAGGAAGCAGAGGTTGCAGATCGTGCCACTACACTCCAGCCTGGGTGACAGAGCAAGATTCCATCTCACAAAACAAACAAATAAATAAACAAAAAACTTTCTTTGTTTCCCAGATTACTTAAGTCACATAAACTAAATAAAAGGTATTACACATTTTCCTTTTCTGACAAAATATTTTATTTAAGCTTTTATTAAACTAATTAATTAAAGTTCTTTAATAGTATATATAGAAGACGTATAAATACACAGACAGACAGAAAACAAAGGATTCATTCCCTAAGCCAGGAATTGAACTCTAAACCCAGGCTGCCATTGTGAAAAGAGAAAGCATGGCCACGTGGTTACTAAAGGTCAGCCTCCCAAGGACATGACTGACCAGTTTGCTGGGCCATCTTGAAGACCTATCGGGTCCTAGGCATGCATTTTATCCTAAGGTACCCCTCTTTATGACAGAACAATACAGAAAAACACAAAGCACACCAAATTCACTACAGCTTAAGACCAGCCTCAGAATTCTTTTTTGTAATAATCAAAACTTTACAGAGGCGATGAACAGTGACTTTTATCCTTCATTAAACCAGTTTGCACAGAGAGAGAGAGACCAGAGTAAGGTAAGAAATTCTTACCCTTTTGCCTGCATGTCAGGTTTCTGGGTTCTCTCTGAGCAGCCCTAGCAACCCTGCTCAACTGTATGGAAACAAACACATTGCCATGAATTAAGAATATTCACAAATAGTTTAGAAATTTTGGAGAAACTAGGCAGATAGAGAAATATGACTCAAATTCTATCTATGAAAGTATACTTAACACACTTAAAGTATCAGGAAGACTAAACTCCAAAAAGTTAGTTTAAGGTTAAATAGTTGGTGTTTTCCATTAATTCCTGCAGGCCTAGCAGAGTTAGCTTAGGAATTCCAGATAAATGGAACAAATGATGACTTGCTAGAAATGCATAGGAAACAAAATAACTATTCATAGAACCAAATAAAAACCTTCCACTAGAAACTAAAAAAAAATCATGGTTTTATATATATGCATACACAAGTAAAGCTCAGAGGACAATAAACAGCAAATGAATGAAAATTAGAAGCAAACAAACAACCAACCCTTAATTTTCCTACTCAGTCTACTCTGGAAGCTACAGTGTTACCCAGGGCCCCAAAAAACACACATAATGAATATTTTATTCCTGATACACAATTGAATATCCTTAAGTCCACTAATATCACCATAAGTCTAGTGCAATCAAGAAATTCACTCCAGGCGCATGACAAATAAGTACTCCAGTGCCAGCACTATCCAGGCAAAACAGTAAACATAATATGAAGCAATGCAAGCATGTATGTGAAATTTGGCTCCACACCAAATCTGGCTTCATGCTTAACTGTATTTAAAAGAGAATGGCCAAACTACCAATGTGTTTCTTTCCAGTACTTTTTTTTTTTTTTTTTTTTTTTTGAGATGGAGTCTTACTCTGTCGCCCAGGCTGGAGTACAGCGGTGCTATCTCAGCTCGCTGCAACCTCCACCTCCTGGATTCAAGCAATTCTCCTGCCTAAGCCTCCCGAGTAGCTGGGACTACAGGCACCCACCACCACGCCTGGCTAATTTTTGTATTTTTATTAGAGACAGAGTTTCAGCATATTGGCTAAGCTGGTCTCAAACTCCTGACCTTGTGATCCACCCACCTCGGCCTCCCAAAGTGCTAGGATTACAGGCGTGAGCCACCGTGCCCAGCCTACAATACTTCTTATTTTACTTTAATCAAGACTAAGAGCTTTATCTACGAAAATGTTAATTAGCCAAATGTCTTCAATTCTCTATCAGGTTTGTTTGTTTGTTTGAGATGGAGTCTTGCTCTGTCGCCCAGGCTGGAGTGCAGTGGTGCCATCTCGGCTCACTGAAACCTCTGCCTCCTGGGTTCAAGCAATTCTCCTGCTTCAGCCTCCTGAGTAGCTGGGATTACAACTGTGCACCACCATGCCCAGCTAATTTTTTAATTTTTAGTAGAGATGAGGTTTCACTATGTGCCAGGCTGGTCTTGAACTCCTGACCTCCTGATCAGCTCTCCTCCCACTCCCAAAGTGCTGGGATTACAGGTGTAAGCCACCGCAGCTTGCCTATTATATGATTCTTATGCCTTTGCATCCTCATGTAACCAGTGGAGGGTGTCCAGGTTTTTGGCATCTTGAACAAAGAATTGGACAAAACACACAAACAAAGCAAGGAAAGAATAAAGCGACAAAAGAAGAGATTTATTGAAAATGAAAGCACACTCCACATGGTGGGAACGGGGCCGGATTTAGGGGCTCAAGAGCCCCGTTACATAATCTTCTGGGTTTTAAATATCCTCTAGAGGTTTCCATTGGTTACTTGGTGTAGTCCCTATGTAAATGAAGAGGATGAAGTAAAGTTACAAAGTTATTTACTTGATGTACACCCTATGTAAATGAGGAGGATATTTCCTCTCATAGCTGAAGTGTTTCCATTTGATTTAGTTCTAGGAAGTCCTTAGGTTCCCTGCCCCCAGGCCCTATTCTTCTGCCTCACTCATAGCTTAGCTTCAGGATTAGGTGATCTTTATAATAATTTTTTTTTTTTTTTTGAGATGGAGTTTTACTCTCGTTGCCCAGGCTGGACTGCAATGGCATGATCTCAGCTCATCGCAACCTACGCCTCCCAGGTTTAAGTGATGCTCCTGCCTCAGCCTCCTGAGTAGCTGGGATTATAGGCATGTGCCACCATGCCCACCTAATTTTGTATTTTTAGTAGAGAAAGGTTTCTCCATGTTGGTCAGGCTGGTCTTGAACTCTCGACTTCAGGTGATTCGCCTGCCTTGGCCTCCCAAAGTGCTGGGATAACAGTCATGAGCCACTGTGCCCAGCATTCATTTCTTAATTTTAAATTATATTTTTAATTTTCTCAGGAATATTCATTCTCCTGTTTCCTATAGTCAAGTGCTACCTGTCCTTCAAATGTCATTCATTCATTCGTTCATTCATTCACTCACTAGAATACCATTCTGTAAGAGGAAGCAAAATATAACCATACATTCAAGAAGAAAAGTAATAATGTAGCATTTCTGTTTGTTAACATAGAGCTTGTTCAGTATTTTCTTTTCTTTGTTTTCCCCCCAGATAGAGTCTTGCTCTGTCACCAAGACAGGAGTTCAGTCGCGCAATCTCGGCTCACTGCAACCTCCGCCTCCCGGGTTCAAGCGATTCTCCTCCCTCAGCCTCCCAAGTAGCTGGGATTACAGGCGCCCGCCACCATGCTGGCTAATTTTTGTATTTTTAGAAGAGACAGGGTTTTGCCATATTGGCCAGGCTAGTTTCAAACTCCTGTCCTCAGGTGAACCGCCTGCCTCAGCCTCCCAAAGTGCTGGGATTAGAGGCATGAGCCACTGCACCTGGCCAAGTACTTTCTTTAAATGGATAATAGTGGATATCAAATCACCATGGTACTTACATTCAGTCAAGTGATAGAACAGTTTTTTTTTTTTTTTAATTTATTTTTTTGAGACAGAGTCTCGCTGTGTCGCCCAGGCTGGAGTGCAGAGGCCGGATCTCGGCTCACTGCAAGCTCCGCCTTCCGGGTTCACGCCATTCTCCTGCCTCAGCCTCCCGAGTAGCTGGGACTACAGGTGCCCGCCACCACGCCTGGCTTTTTTGTATTTTTAGTAGAGACGGGGTTTCACCCTGTTAGCCAGGATGGTCTCGATCTCCTGACCTTGTGATCCACCCGCCTCGGCCTCCCAGAGTGCTGGGATTACAGGCGTGAGCCACCGCGCCCGGCCGATAGAACAGTTTTATTTAAAATATTAGTATTGGCTGGGCACGGCGGCTCACGCCTGTAATCCCAACACTTTGGGAGGCTGAGGCAGGTGGATCACCTGGGGTCAGGAATCTGAGATCAGCCTGGCCAACATCGTGAAACCCTGTCTCTACCAAAAATACAAAAATTAGCCAGGCATGGTGGCAGGCGCCTGTAATCCCAGCTACTTGGGAGGCTGAGGGAGGAGAATCGCTTGAATCCAGGAGGCATCAGTTGCAGTAAACCGAGATCATGCCACTTCACTCCAGCCTGGGCAACAGAGTGAGACTCCATCTCAAATAAATAAACAAATAAATAAATAAATAAGATAAATAACATTAATTTTTATTAATTAATAATTAACAAATTGTTAATTAATAAATAATTAAATAAAAATAATTAATTTCCAACATGCTAGGAGGTATAGCCTTGGCAATGATTTGTGTTTAAGGTGAACAGTTTAGTGGTATCCCTGCAGATCCAGGCTCTATCCTCCACCCTGCCTCTTCCCTGGTTGACTTATTTGGACGGAGGGTGTCAGTGACTCCTGTGCCCTCTGGTCTTGGGTTCTACTTTGGTTTGGCCACTAGGGAGTCCTGGAAGGAAATCTGAGAGAGGGAAAGGAGTGAGGCCAGGATGTATCCCTCTGGTTGCTGCCCTGTGAGGCCCAGTGAAGCTGGTCCTGTCCCTGGACAGAAAGTTAGTAGTGCTCCTTTTAAGACAGAGGATTTGCCCCTTCAGGCCTAGGGTGGTAACAGCCTGGCTGCTACCAGTCCCAGCTTCCTGCCCTATCTCCTGTGATTTTCCTACACCCTGACCACACATCCAAATTAGTCGTTTTGTGTATATAACCTCCTTGAATTGTGTTGATTGTGCCATTTGTTTCCTGTTAGAATCCTCACAAAGAGGGGGTGCAAAGTTTTAAAAAATTATTTTAAGCCAGGTGTAGTGGTTCATGCCTATAATCCCAGCACTTGGGAGGCCGAGGCGGGTGGATCACTTGAGCTCGGGAGTTTGAGACCAACCTGGGCAACATGGTGAAACCTTGTCTCTGCCAAAAATGCAAAAGTTAGGCAGGCATGGTAGCATGCACCTATAGTCTCAGCTGCTTAGGAGATTGAGGTGGAAGGATCACTTGAGCCTGGGAAGTCGAGACTACAGGGAGCTGAGATCGCACCACTGCACTTCAGTCTGGGTGACAGAGCAAGACCCTGTCTCAAAAAATAAACAAAATAATAAAATAAAATAAATATAAAACATTATTTTAGGGGGCACAAGAGAAAAACGTCCAAGGACCACTGATCCAGACAGTAGGCTCATTCATTCATTTCCTCATTCATTCGTTCAGTAAACACTGGCTGCATCAAGCTCAGTGCTTGGTTAAAGACAAACCGAATAGGGCCCCTCTTCTCAAGTAATAACAAAGTAGTGGGAGCAACAGGCACTCGATTAAACAAACGACAATTAATAGAGTGCAATATGAGCTTTAATAAAGATTTGGGGCGGGGTGTGGTGGCTCATGCCTGTAATCCCAGCACTTTGGGAGACTGAGGTGGGTGAATCACCTGAGGTCAGGAGTTCAAGGCCAGCCTGGCCAACATGGTGAAACCCCATCTCTACTAAAAATACAAAAATTAGCCGGGCTTGGTGGTGAGCGCCTGTAATCTCAGCTACTCGGAAGGCTGAGGCAGGAGAATCTCTTGAACCCAGGAGGCGAAGATTGCAGTGAGCCAAGATCACACTATTGCACTCCAGTATGAGCGACAGAGCGAGACTCCATCTCAAAAAAAAAAAAAAAAGAGAGAGAGAGAGAGATGTACAAGGATGTTTGATACAACATTGTTCATAATAACATAAAATTGGAACAACCTGAACGGCTATTAACAGGAGAACAGAGGCCGGGCTTGGTGGCTCACATCTGTAATTCCAGCACTTTGAGAGGCCGAGGTGGGTGGATCACCTGACGTCAGGAGTTCAAGATCAGCCTGGTCAACATGGCAAAACCTCATCTCTACTAAAAATGCAAAAATTAGCCTGGTGTGGTGGCACACTCCTGCAATCCCAGCTACTCAGGAGGCTGAGACACGAGAATTGCTTGAACCTGGGAGAGAGAGGTTGCAGTGAGCCAAGATTGTGCCGCTGCACTCCAGTCTGGGTGCCAGAGGGAGACCCTCTCTCAAAAAAAAAAAAAAAAAAAGATATAAAATTGACATATATTAATATATGGAATATTTAAAACAGTTAAAAGGACACGATGAGATTTATATGTATCAGTACGGCTTGATGTTATAAATATAATGTGTTAAAAAGTAAAGATGAAGAAGAATGTATATGATATAATACTATTAATACAAATTTTAAGGGCACACAAAAATGCCATTGTTTATGTATGCACACGTCTTAATTAATTCATCTCACAAATTTTTTCCTGAATGTCTTATTATGTTCTAAGTGCTATTGTCAGGTCTGGGGATACAGCAGTGAACACTTATATAGGACTTACCAGGAGCCTTTTTTTTTTTTTTTTTAGACAGAGTCTCATTCTGTCGCCTAGGCTGGAGTGCAGTGGCATGATCTTGACTCACTGAAAACTCTACCTCCCAGGCTCAAGCAATCCTTCCACCCCAGCCTCCCAAGTAGCTGGGATCACAGCTGTGTGCCACCACACTTGGCTAATTTTTTCTATTTTTAGTAGAGATAGGGTTTCACCATGTTGCCCAGGCTGGTCTTGAACTCCTGAGTCCAAGCAATCTTCCTGCTTTGGCCTCCCAAAATGCTGGGATTACAGACATGAACCACTGTGCCCAGCCATTCATAAATAATAATAATTGCAGCAAACACTTACGTAGATACAATTCCAAACAGTTTACATGCATTAACTCATTTAATCCTTACAATATCCTTACCACATAGGTTCTACTATTATCCCCCCACCTTTTTTTAGAGACAGAGTCTTGCTCTGTCACCCAGGCTGGAGTGCAGTGGCACGATCTTGGCTCACTGCAACCTCTGCCTCCCAGGTTCAAGCAATTCTCCTGCCTCAGCCTCCCGAATAGCTGGGACTACAGGCGCCCACCACCACACCCAGCTAATTTTCTTTTTTTTTTTTTTTTGGTATTTTAGTAGAGATGGGGTTTCCCCATGTTGCCCAGGCTGGTCTCGAACTTCTGAGCTCAAGCATTCCTCCTGCCTCAGCCTCCCAAAGTACTAGGATTACAGACGTGAGCCACTGCGCTCAATCCCCCTGCCTCATCTTTTAGATGAAGACACTGGGGTGCAGTGAAATTAAATAACTTGCCAAAGGTCACATGACTAGACAGTGGTAGAGGCTGGGGACAGTGGCTCACGCCTGTAATCTCAGCACTTTGGGAGGTCGAGGAAGGAGGATTTCTTGAGCTCAGGAGTTTTATGCCAGCCTGGGCAACATAGCAAGGTCTCACCTCTACAAAAAATAAAACATTAAGGCTGGGTGTGGTGGCTCACGCCTGTAATCCCAACACTTTGGGAGGCCGAGGCAGGTGGATCACCTGAGGTCAGGAGTTGGAGACCAGCCTGGCCAACATGGTGAAATCCTGTTTCCACTAAAACTACAAAATTATCCAGGCCTGCTACTCGGGTGGCTGAGGCAGGAGGATTGCTTGAGCCCAGGAGGTCAAGGCTGCACTGAGCCATGATTGTGCCACTGCCCAGCCTGGGCAAGAGAGTAAGACCCTGTCTCAAAAAAAAAAAAAAAAAGAAAAGAAAAGAAAAGAAAGAAAAGAAAAGAAAAGATAGTGGTAGAGACAGCAATTGAATCCAGACAGTTTGGATCCAAGTCAGCCCTATTAATCATTATGCTCTACTGCCTCAAATTTCTGCCGTTGAGGAGCTTACAGTCTAGTGGGTCAACACAGGCAATAGAAAAATATAGTACAGCTGGGCACAGTGGCTCACGCCTGTAATCCCACCACTTTGGGAGGCCGAGGCAGGTGGATCACCTGAGGTCAGGAGTTCGAGACCAGCCTGGCCAACATGGTGAAACCCCCGTCTCTACTGAAAATACAAAAATTAGCCGGGCATGGTGGCACGTGCCAATAATCCTGGCTACTCGGGAGGCTGAGGCAGGAGAATTGCTTGAACCCAGGAGGTGGAGGTTGCAGTGAGCCAAGATCATGCCACTGCACTCCAACCTAGGCAACAGAACGAGATTCCGTCTAAAATATATATATATATATGTATGTATATGGACTTATATGTATATATAGACTTTATATATATATATATATAGACTGGTCAGGGAATGCCTTACTGAGAGACATTTGTGCAAAGATCACAAGGAAGTGAAGGAGGAAACCATGTAGCTATCCGGGGTTAGCAGTAAGCTCAAAGGCTCTGATAGGGATAAACCTGGAGTATTTAAGGAATAAATAGCAAGGAAGCCAGGGTGGCTAATGCAGAGAGAAAAGGGAAAAGGAAGGAATAAAGGAGAGGAGGCTAGAGAGAGAGGTGGGAGTAGACTGGGTGGGGCTTTCTAGGTCATAATAAGGACCCCGAGGCGGGGGTCTGGCAGGAGATGACACCGTCTGACTTAGGCTTTTAAAGGGATCCTTCTGGCTGCTTTGTTGAAACAATAATCTGGGCTGGGGAAATGGCACTGCTACGACCAGAGTGGGTAATGGAGGTGGTAAGAAATGGATGGATTCTGGATATATGTTGAAGATTGAATTGACACTATTTGTGGAGGATTGATATGACAGAAAGGAGCCAAGGATGACTCAAGTTTTTGGCCAGAGTAAGTGGGAAGATGGAGAGGCTATCTCTTGGATGGGGAAGACAGTGGGAGAAGCAGGTTTGGGAAGAGGGTGGAAAGGTCTGGAGTTCAGTTTTGGACATGCTGAGTTTGAGATGCCTGTTGCACAACCACGTAAAAATGTTGAATGTTCAGTTGGATGCAGGAGTCTGGAGTTTACAGTAGGGAACTGGGTTAAAGATAGAAATCTATGAGTTGTCCTCATATAGCTGGGGCTTGAAATCATGAGAAAAAATGAGGTCATCAGAGAAAAGAATGTAGATAGAGCAGTGAAAAGGCAAGAACCAAGCCCTGGGGCCCTCAGTATTTAGAAGTTGTGGCAGAGGGGGAAATAGGAGAGGAGGAAGAGTCAACAAGGGGAAATTGAGAATGAACAGCCAATGAGGTGGGAGGAAAGCCAGGAGGTTGCAGGGTATCATAAGCTAATTGAAGAAAGTGTTTTCAGAAGGAGCAAGTGATTATATGTGTTGAAGTCTGCTGATGGGGAAAGAAAGATGAGGATCGAGAAATGACCATGTGATTGAACAACATGGAGGGTCACTGGCAACATTGAGAAGGACAGTTATTTTATTTATTTATTTATTTATTTATTTATTTATTGAGACAGAGTCTTGCTCTGTCACCCAGGCTGGAGTGCAGTAGCACGATCTTGGTTCACTGCAACCTCTGCCTCCCAGGTTCAAGCGATTCTCATGCCTCAGCCTCCAGAGTAGGTGGGATTACAGGTGCACGCCACCATATCTGGCTAATTTTTGTATTTTTAGTAGAGATGGGGTTTCACCATGTTGACCAGGCTGGTCTCTAACTCCTGACTTCAGTGATCTGCCCACCTTGGCCTTGCAATGTGCTGGGATTACAGGCATGAGCCACTGCACCTGGCCTATTTTATTTATTTTTATTTATACATATGTATACACACACACATATATACACATATATATGTATATATAATATATAATATATGTATATACACACATATATATAAGTTTATATATATATAAACTGTTTGCCTTAGCCTCCCAAAGTGCTAGGAATATATGTAATATTATATGTGTATATATGTATATTATATGTGTATATATTATATATACATATAATATATAATATATATTATATACACATATAATATACATATATACACACATACACATATATACATATATGCATATATACCTATGTATATATACACATATACACACATATACATATGTATACACATATACATATATATGTACATATACACACACACACATATATATACACATATATACATATATATATATATTTTTAGAGATGGGGGTCTCCCGATTTGCCTAGGCTGGTCTCAAACTCCTGGGCTCAAGCAATCTTCCCACCTCAGTGTCCCAAAGTGCTAGAATTACTGGCATGAGCCACCGCACCTGGCCAAGAGCAGGTTAGGGACAGCATATGAGAGGGCAAGCCCACCTGGACCAGTTGGAGACAATAGGAGAGAAAAACAATACGGGCAATGTAGACAACTCTCTTAAGCATTTGGCAGTACTGGGAGTGGGTGCGGGATGAAGAGATGAGATGTGTGTTACAGTGTTAAAATAACACATTATACTCATGTTAGACGTTGCCTGGGGCATCAGGAAGGGAGAAAAGTGTCATTGATAGTTTAAAATACTTCAAAATTTGATAAAAATTTTACAGATATCTGTAAAACACATTAAAAGCACACACACACACAGGAGTTTTTTGTTTGTTTTTCGTTTTGTTTTTTTGAGATGGAGTCTCACTCTGTCACCCAGGCTTGAGTGCAGTGGTGCGATCTCAGCTCACTGCAACCTCCACCTCCCAGGTTCAAGCAGTTCTCATGTCTCAGCCTCCCGAGTAGCTGGGACTACAGGCAAGCACCACCATGCCTGGCTAATTTTTGTATTTTTAGTAGAGACAGAGTTTCAGCATGTTGGCCAGGCTGGTCTTGAACTCCTGACCTCAAGTGATCTGTTTGCCTCAGCCTCCCAAAGTGCTAGGGTACAGGTGTGAGCCACAGCACCTGGCCAGTTTTTTAAGAGACAGAGTCCTGCTATGTTGCCCAAACTGAAGTGCAGTGGCATGATCATAGCTCACTGTAACCTTGAACTTCTGGGCTCAAGTGATCCTCCCACCTCAGTCTCCCCAGTAGTAGAGACTACAGGTACATACTGCCATGCCTGGCTAATTTTGAAATTATTTTGCCAGGCACAGTGGCTCATGCCTGTAATCTCAACACTTTGGGAGGCTGAGGCAGAAGGATTGCTTAAGTGCAGGAGCTTAAGATCAGCCTGGGCAACATAGCAAGATCTCGTCTCTACTAAAAATAAAATAAGAAAATTAGCTGGGCATGGTGGCACGCACTTGTAGTCTTAGTTACTCAGGAAGCTGAGGTGGGAGGATGGCTGGAGCCCAGGAGTTTGAGGCAACAGTGAGCTATAATTACACTACTACACTCTAGTCTGGGTGACAGAGTGAGACCTTCTCAAAACACCGCCGCCACCACCACCACCACCAAATAAATACATAAATTATTTTGTAGACACAGAGTCTCCCTATGTTGCCTAGACTGGTCTCGAACTCCTGGCCTCAAGCGATCCTCCCACCTCAGCCTTCTAAGGTGCTGGGATTACTGGAGTGAACTACTGTGTCTAGCCAAAATATACATATATTATTGAAAGTAAATAAACTGTTACAGCTGATAATTCTGAATTTGGATGTTTGCTATATTACCTTTATACTTTTAAAATTTCTTATAAATAATTAGGGGAAAAAAAAGGTTTGTAGGCCAAATTGTGTTCAGGATTTTGAGTGTCATGCTGGCATGGGGTGTGTGCCTGTCTAAACCGGGGATGACCATGGCTCAGACAACTCTTCTCGAAAGCTGTGTAGGCCGAGGGTGGTGGCTCACGCCTGTAATCCCAGCACTTTGGGAGGCTGAGATGGAGGGATCACCTGAGGTCAGAAGTTCAAAACCAGTCTGACCAACATGGTGAAACCCTATCTCTACTAAAAATACAAAAAAATTAGCTGGGTGTGATGGCACGTGCCTGTTGTAATCCCAGCTACGCGGGAGGCTGAGACAGAAGAATCCCTTGAACCCAAGAGGCAGAAGTTGCAGTGAGCTGAGATTGCGCCCCTGCAGCTGGGAGACAAGAGCAAAACTCCCTCTCAAAAAAAAAAAAAAAAAGTCAATCCTGGACCCGTTCCCTCAGATCTGATAAATCCTAACTTTTCCAGCACGGACACACACACACACACACACAATTCTGACAGTGTAGAAAGGGGGCAAGTTTAGTGGAAGATGGTGGGTGAAGTCGATGGAGGTGCCTGTGGGACATCCAGTCAGTGAACATTAGGGTGTCAAGTTTGCCGATGTGTGTTTGTCAAATCCATTATTGATTTTCCTCCAGCAGAAAGCACAGGGAGTTGCACATAGTAGGAACTCACTAAATGTGTATTGCAAAATTATGAACTTAGCTTAAAGGCAATTTGCTGGATCCTAAGTTCCAACTTCTTACCAACCTCCGAACTCTCTTCTAGTTACCCAGGGTTACATGCTTTATCATGGTAGCTATTGGCCTGGAGAACTGGGAAAAGCCTGGACAGTTAGGCAGACCTGCATCCAAACCTGGCTCCTCTTCTTCCCAGCTCTATGGCCTCAGACAAGCAATTCTCCTCTGGGAGTCTTGGTTTTCTCATGGATAACGCATCCTGTGATTCATTCACTCAGCAAATATTTATTGAGTACCAATATGCACTGGGCATTGTTCTACGTGGTGGAGAAACAGTGATGGATGAGATAGACGTGGTCCCTGCCCTAGCTGAGCTCACATCCTGAAGGGAGAAAAATGCAGTAAAAAATAAAGGTAATAGGCTGGGCGCAGTGGCTCACACCTGTAATTCCGGCACTTTGGGAGGCAGAGGCGGGCGGATCACAAGGTCAGGAGTTCGAGACCAGCCTGACCAACATGGTGAAACCCCATCTCTACTAAAAATACAAATATCAGGCAGGGTGCAGTGGCTCATGCCTGTAATCCCAGCACTTTGGGAGGCTGAGGCGGGTGGATTGCCTGAGGTCAGGAGTTTGAGACCAGCCTGGCCAACATGGTGAAACCCTGTCTCTACTAAAAATAAATTAAAAAAAAAAAATTAGCTGAGTGTGGTGGCAGTTGCCTATAATCCCAGCTACTAGGGAGACTGAGGTGGGAGAATTGCTTGAACCCAGGAGGCGGAGGTTGCAGTGAGCCAAGATCGCGTCATTGCACTCTAGCCTGGGCAACAAGAGCAAAACTGTCTCAAAAAAAAAAAAAAAAATTAGCTGGGCATGGTTGCACACGCCTGTAACCCCAGCTACTCAGGAGGCTGAAGCAGGAGAATTGCTTGAACCCAACAGGCAAAAAAGAATAAAAGTAATAAATAGGAGAATTATACCATATGTGAGAAGGTGAAAAGTGCTACATAAGAAAAAAAAAAAAGAAGCAGGAGAAAGGGCTGGGTGGTAGTAGTGGTGGCCAGGGGCAGGGGAAGCATCACTATTATATAGGATTATAATGTAGTAGGCCACGTCAGGAAGTGAGATTCGCAGAAAGGCTTGAAGGAGGTCAGGTAACCAGCCATGTGGATATCTGGGGAAGAGTGTTCCGGGCAGAAGGAATAGTGAGTGCAAAGGCCCTAAGGCAGAAGTGTGTCTGCCAGTGTATGAGTGC
The DNA here is from genome assembly GCF_047675955.1 of Chlorocebus sabaeus. Lineage (NCBI taxonomy): Eukaryota > Metazoa > Chordata > Mammalia > Primates > Cercopithecidae > Chlorocebus > Chlorocebus sabaeus. Next base: position 109,922,731 of record NC_132923.1, read on the forward strand.
CAGGGAGATCGGAAGAAGGCTTTGCTGGGCTGTGACGTTATGATGAAAGAAGGAGTGGCTGAGAACAATGACTTACCCTTGTAATCCCAACACTTTGGGAGGTTGAGGCAAGAAAATCAATCAAGGCCAAGGGTTTGAGACCAGCCTGGGCAACATAGTAAGACTCTATTCCTACAAAAAATATTTTTAAAAATTAGCCAGGTGTGGCGGCATGTGCCCGTAGTCCAAGCTGCTCGGGAGGGTGAGTCTGGAGAATCAATTGAACCCAGGAGTTTGAGGTGGCAGTGAGCTATGACTGCACCATTGCACTTTAGCCTGCAAAAAAAAAAAAAAAAGGAAAGAAAAAGAAAGGAAATGAACCAAGTCACTGAGCACTGACTGTGTACCAGAAACTATGTTTGACATACGTTGGCTTTTTCATTCTTACAATAAAACTTACAAAGCAAGTAATGTGACTTCACCCACCTTTCATATACATGAACACCCCGAGAGACAGAAACAAGGTGTGACTTGCTCATAATGCGCAGCTAATAGGGGCTGAGCAGATTCTTTCCTAGGGCCGTGCATTATGTGTCATAAAACTCCAAGCACTTTTAGTGAAAGGATTCAAGGAGGGGATTGGGGAGCAGACATGGCTTAAGCAGTGGGAGATGCCACCCAGGGCCCAGGCTTCCTGAGGCTGTCCTGGATCTGCAGGGGAAGGGTCTGCAGAGACCTGGCCTCTCTAAGTCAAAAGCAGTGTGGGCCTGCAATGGTTAAAAAATGAGAACTTGGCCACGCGTGGTGGCTCATGCCTGTAATCTCAGCACTTTTGGAGGCTGAGGCAGGTGGATCACCTGAGGTCAAGAGTTTGAGACCAGCCTGGCCAACATGGTGAAATGCTGTTTCTACTAAAAATACAAAAAATTAGCCGGGCATGGTGGCAGGTGCCTGTAATCCCAGCTACTCGGGAGGCTGAAGCAGCAGAATCGCTTGAACCCAGGAGGCAGAGGTTGTAGTGAGCTGAGATCGCGCCATTGCATTCCAGCCTGGGCAACAAGAGTGAAACTCTGTCTCAAAAAAACAAAACAAAACAAAACAAAAACATGGTTACAAATATTGCTATGTATTTGAATTGATTGTCTTTAAGAAGACAAGGCTTTTAAGGCCAAGGTGGGCAGATCATAAGGTCAGGAGATCCAGACCATCCTGGCTAACACGATAAAACCCCGTCTCTACTAAAAATACAAAAAATTAGCCGGGCGAGGTGGTGGGCGACTGTAGTCCCAGCTACTCGGGAGGCTGAGGCAGGAGAATGGTGTTAACCCGGGAGGCGGAACTTGCAGTGAGCCGAGATCGCGTCACTGCACTCCAGCCTGGGCGACAGAGCGAGACTCTGTCTCAAAAAAAAAAACAAAAACAAAAAAACAAAAAAAACCCAAAAAAACATAGCAATGTGATTTATTTACAAATATTAAATTCATATCATGCTGCAGGTAGTGTGGTCTGAGGGTGGGACCCATCTCACGGATGTGAGAGTCTGTTTCCAGCCTGTCAATTTTCTCTGTGACTGAAGGCATAACTTCATGTGGTTCCCAACATCAAAAGTCTACTCTTGAGGTCCTCGGTGCATGTAAAAAAAGTAGAATGACGGTAAATGTATGTGGTACTTGCTGGGGGCGGTGCTAAATGCTTCATATACATTGGCTGATATCTTCATGAGAGCCCCATGAGGTTGACACTATTGTTGTCCCTCCCTATGGAGGAAGAAGCCGCAGAACAGGCACTGATTTGCCCAGGTTCTCATGACTAGTGAGCAGTGGTGCTGGAACACTGTGCAGAGACAATGTGGCTACCCATGTTCGGCAGCCCCAGCTTTAACTATTCATTATTCTACACTGCCTGGCCAGGCTGGGCCTTGGCCATCAGTTCTCCCATGTGGTTTCTCCCAAGGCCAGTTTCCTGATATTGTCCTGTTGTTATAACCTTCTCCACGCTGTGGAGGATCTCAGGGCTGGCATTTCCTGGTTGTCCTGGGATCTACCACGTCCCAGACTGGCACCCAAAGACTCGCTGAGGCCTGAGTGAGGGAGAGTAAGAGAGTGGGGAGCACACCAGTGAACACTGCCTTCAAGACTGGAAAGAACAGTAGGTCTTGGGCTTCTGGCCCCGGGGCACCTGTGGAAAGTCACTCCACCAGCCCCATGCTTTCCCTCTTTTTTTCTTTCTACACTGAACCTGTGATGTTTTAAAAGAGTGCTGGATTTAGGTGTTAGAAACCTGACTTAAGTCCTGGATCTGCTTCTTTTTTTTAATTTTAATTTAATTGTATTGACTCACTGCAACCTCTGCCTCCCAGGTTCAAGTGATTCTCCTGCCTCAACCTCCTGAGTAGCTGGGATTACAGGTGTCTGCCACCACGCCCAGCTAATTTTTATATTTTCAGTAGAGATGGGGTTTCACCATGTTGCCCAGGCTGGTCTTGAACCTCTGACTTCAAATGATCTGCCCGGCTCGGCCTCCCAAAGTGCTGGGATTACAGGTGTGAGCCACTGTGCCAGGCATGGATCTGCATCTTAATAGATGTGTGACTTTGGGCAAATAGCTTTATGTCTCTCTGCCTTTGTCTTTTCACCTGTAAAATGGGAATGAGAATAATAGCTACTCTTTGGCCGGGTGCGGTGACTCATGCCTGTAATCCTAGCACTTTGGGAGGCCGAGGCAGGTGGATTACCTGAAGTCAGGAGTTCCTGACCAGCCTGGTCAACATGGTGAAACCCCGTCTCTACTAAAAATACAAAAATTAGCTGGGTGTGGTGGCTGGCGCTTGTAATCCCAGGTACTCGGGAGGCTGAGGCAGGAGAATCACTTGAACCGGGAGGTGGAGATTGCAAGTGAGCTGAGATCATCACTGCACTCCAGCCTGGGTGACAAGAGTGAAACTCCATCTCAAAAAAATAAAATAAAATAAAATAAAATAAAATAAAATAAAATAAAAAAAGAAAAATAGGTACTGTTTTTTTCTGAGACAGGTTTTCACTCTGTCACCCAGGCTGGAGTGCAGTGGTGTGATCTCGGCTCACTGTAACCTCTGCCTCCTGGCTTCAAGTGATTCTCGTGCCTCAGCCTCCCAAGTAGCTGGGACTACAGGCACGTGCCACCACACCCAGCTAATTTTTGCATTTTTAGCAGAGACGGGGTTTCGCCGTGTTGGCCAGGCTGGTCACGAACTCCTGACCTCAGGTGATCCACCCGCCTCGGCCTCTGAAAGTGCTGGGATTACAGGCATGAGCCACCACACCCAGCCTAGCATTTGGATCATTGATAAACCTAGGGCGCTCGGTTGTGAACTCTAAAGGGCTGAACAATTGTGATGCATTATTGTTATTATTCTGATCCTTGCTCTAAATGCTCTTTGGTTACTTTCATTATAGCTGATGTTCTCCTTTCATCTGCTCCCAGATGACACAAGTCCCCTGCCCTTCTCTGAAGTCTCCTTTGTCATTTCCCAGGTGGCTGGAATTTGTGCCTAGAGAATGTGAGGTACACAGAACTCAGTTTAGGCATGGGATTATAAAAAGAGAGAGAGAGAGAATTCAGTTTAATGTTGCCACCCTCAGTTACTATCATATCACTTAATTAATTATTTTATTTTTATATTTATTTATTTATTTTGAGACAGAGTCTCCCTCTGTCACCAGGGTGGAGTACAGTGGCATAATCTCAGCTCACTGCAACCTCTGTCTACTGGGTTCAAGGGATTCTCCCACCTCAGCCTCCTGAGTAGCTGGGACTATAGGCGTGCGCCACCATGCCCAGCCAATTTTTGCATTTTTTGGTAGAGACAGGATTTCGCCGTGTTGGCCAGGCTGGTCTTGAACTCCTGACCTCAAGTGATCTGCCTACTTCAGCCTCCCACAGTGCTGGAATTACAGGCGTGAACCACCGTGCCTGGTCTAATTAATTTTTAGAGATGGGTCTCACTATGCTTCCCAGGCTGGAGTGCAGTGGCTATTTCGCAAGCACAATCATAGTGCATTATAGTCTCAAGTTCCTAGGTTCAAGTGACTCTCCTGCCTCAGCCTCCCAAGTAGCTGGGACTACAGGTGCATGCCACTGCATCTGGATATTATTATTTTATTTTACTTATTACTTTTAGAGACAGGGTCTCGCTATGTTGCCTAGGTTGGTCTTAAACTCCTGGCCTCAACTGATACTCCCATCTCAGGCTCCTGAGTTACTGGGATTACAGGCATGAGCCACTGCTCCTAGCTTATGATTATTTTAATATATTTTTCTGTGGAAGGATTGCATACCTAGAAAAAGTTGCACACATCTTGAGTCTTCAATGAGTTATCACAAAACAACTACATCGCTATAACCTTTGTAGTTATTGCCCAGTAAAGAAATAGAACATTTCCAGCATTCTAGAAGCCCTCATTATGTCCACTTTATGTCCCCTCCCAATTCCTACCACGTCCTTCCTCCCTCTGGCTTATCTCTGTGTTGCCAGAGCCCAGCACAAAGCCCTGTCAGGAGGCCCAGTAGACATTTGTTAAACTAAATTGAACCTCAAGTACTTGTGATGTGACCTTGTGCTAGACGCTTTGAATGTTTTGGCCTTACTCTTCCGCAAAACAGGGACAGTATTTCAGTGATTTCAATACCTCCCAACCCTAGTTGTACATCAGAGTCTTTGAAAAAAATACTTGGGCACAACCCTGAAGCAATCGAATTTAAATCTCTGAAGGTGGGTCCCAGGCAATGGTATTTTACAAAAGTTTATTCTTCTTATTATTATTGACAGGGCCTCCCTTTGTTGCCCAGGCTGGAGTGCTGTGGTACGATCATAGTTCACTGTAGTCTCAAACTCCTAGGTTCAAATGATACTCCTGCATCAGCCTCCCAAGTGGCTAGGACTACCATGGCCAGCTAATTTTATCAGACAATGGTATTTATTATTATTATTATTATTATTATTATTATTATTTTGAGACAGAGTCTCTCTCTCTGTTGCCCAGGCTGGAGTACAGTGACGCAGTCTTGGTTCACTGCAACCTCTGCCACTCAGGTTCAAGCAATTCTCCTGCCTCAGCCTCCTGAGTAGCTGGGATTACAGGCACACACCACCATGCCCGGCTAATTTTTGTATTTTTAGTAGAGACGGGGTTTCACCATGTTGGTCAGGCTGGTCTTGAACTCCCCTCGTGATCCACCTGCCTCAGCCTCCCAAAGTGCTGGGATTACAGGCATGAGCCACCACGCCCAGCCTAGACAATGGTATTTTAAAAAAGCTTTCCAGTGATTCCATTGTACAGCCATGATCCCTTGAACCTCACCAATTTCAACCAACACCATAGATTCAAATTTATGTTCCATTACTGAATGCATGCCACTGTTGTAGGTTGAATTGTGTCCCCATAAAAGAAGTTGAAGTCCTGCCGGGCGCGGTGGCTCAAGCCTGTAATCCCAGCACTTTGGGAGGCCGAGACGGGTGGATCACGAGGTCAGGAGATCGAGATCATCCTGGCTAACATGGTGAAACCCCGTCTCTACTAAGAAATACAAAAAATTAGCCGGGCGAGGTGGCGGCCGCCTGTAGTCCCAGCTACTCGGAGGCTGAGGCCGGAGAATGGCGGGAACCCGGGAGGCGGAGCTTGCAGTGAGCCGAGATCGCGCCACTGCACTCCAGCCTGGGCGACAAAGCGAGACTCCGTCTCAAAAAAAAAAAGAGGTTGAAGTCCTAATGCCCAGTGCCTGTGAAGATGGACTAATTAGGATGGAGTCTTTGAAGATGATCAGGTTAAGATGAAGTAATTAGGTTGGATTCCTAATCCAATGACTGGTGTCCTTATAAAAAGGGGATATCTGACTGGGGGTGGTGGCTCACCCCTGTAATCCCAGCACTTTGGGAGGCTGAGGCGGGCGGATCACCTGAGGTCAGGAGTTTGAGACCAGCCTGACCAACATGGTGAAACCCCATCTCTACTAAAAATACAAAAATTAGCTGGATGTGGTGGTGGGTGCCTGTAATCCCAGCTACTCTGGTGGCTGAGGCAAGAGAATCGCTTGAATCCAGGAGGCAGAGGTTGCAGTGAGCCGAGATGGCACCACTGCACTCCGGCCTGGACAACAAGAGCGAGATTCTATCTCAAAAAAAAAAAAAAAAACAGTGGAGGCGCGGAATCTGGACACAGAGACAGACACTGGGAGAACTCCATGGAATACCAGCTATTCCCAACAAACCACTGGAAGGTAGAAAGGCATGGGACAAATTCTCCCTCATAGCTCTCAGCTGAAACCAACCCTGCCAACACCTAGATCCGACCTCCAGCCTTCAGAACTGTGAGACAATCAATTTCTGTTGTTGCAGCCACCCAGTTTGTGGTACTTTGTTACGGTAGCCCTAGTAAGCAATGCAACTACTTACATAGTAGCCAGGGGACTCTCTTCACCTGTTTCCTCATCTGTAAAAGTGGAATTGTAATAATGTGCCAGGGTGCATTCCAAATAGTTTACACGGATTGTCTCAGTCATTACATCATCCCTCTGACATAGTCACTACTACTATCTCCACTTAACAGATGAGAAAGTTGTGAAACAGAAAGATTAAGTAACTTGCTCAAGGTCACACGGTAACTAAATACATAAACTAATAATACATTCTTTACAGGGTTATTGGAAAGCCCTTATGAGACTGCAGATGTGGACGTGAAATCGCTTTGTAAGTAGTCGGCATTTTACCCGCGTTAGTGAGGTTCTCTGTATATTCAGGACTTTTTCAGGACTTTTTTTTTTTTGTCATCTCTGACTCTCCTTCCTCTTCCTACGCGATACTTCCTTCCCTCGGCGACAGGGGCCGCTGCGCTGCGCGGGCACCGACGGTCTCTCTAGCCCGCCGCACCGGCTGCTCGCTGGTGCCTATAAGTGACAGCGCCGGGCTCAGCGAGGCTTCAGTCCGCTGCCGCCGGGGCCGGGGCTAGGGTTAGTTCTGGAGCTGGATCGGGAGCTGCAGCTGGGCCGGGGCGGAGCGCCGCGCTGCGCCGGGGCCGCGAGGAGGGGCGTGTTGCTGCTGGCCCACCGCGAGCCGCCCCCAGCCCGCGCCGAGGCGCCTTCCCGCCAGGCCGCCTGCCTCCGCCTTCCGCCTCTCTCCATTTCCCCGGAATCTCAGCCCGGCGCGCCTGGACCCCTGCCCTTCTCTGGGTGGACAAGCTCCCGGCCGCTTCTCGGTTTCACTCCTTCTCAGCCTGGGCTCCCAGCCCCCTCTCTCCTTTTCCTGGACTGGGTCTCACCCCCTTCGGTCCCCTTCCATTAGCTCAGGCTCCCTACCACTTCCCTTAGCCCACAGCCCAGAGTCCCAGCTCCTCAGTCACTTTCCTCAGCCAAAGGTCCCAGCCTTCCCTCTTCCTTTCCCTTGCACGGGTCCAGCCTATCCTGCCCCTTCCTCTATCCCTAGGGCTCTGTTTCCCACATCCCTCCTCCCCCTTCCCAGGCCTGGAGTTCCAGACCTTTTGGTCTCCTTCCGTGGTCCTTCCGGGGTGCTTGCCCCCTTTCTCCACTTTGGAGTTCCAGGTTGCAAACCCAGCCTCCCTCCACCCCCAGAAAATTGCTTCCATGGAAATGCCTCTCTAAAGCATGAACTTTTCCTAGAGACTACACCAGTCTCTCTTCCCACTTGCTGACCCCTTGCTACCTATGTGCCTGGTTTTACTCTCACTTGGGTAAGGTCGAGGCCGGCTCTGGGAGCAGCACCATGGTTCTGCGGTCTGGCATCTGTGGCCTCTCTCCACCTCGGATCTTCCCTTCCTTGCTCGTGGTGGTCGCTTTGGTGGGGCTGCTCCCTGTTCTCAGGAGCCATGGCCTCCAGCTCAGCCCAACTGCCAGCACCATTCGAAGCTCAGAGCCACCACGAGAACGCTCGATTGGAGATGTCACCACCGCTCCACCGGAGGTCACCCCAGAGAGCCGCCCTGTTAATCATTCCGTCACTGATCATGGCATGAAGCCGCGCAAGGCCTTTCCAGTCCTGGGCATCGACTACACACACGTGCGCACCCCCTTCGAGATCTCCCTCTGGATCCTTCTGGCCTGCCTCATGAAGATAGGTAAGTCCCGTTTGCTCCGATGCTGCGGCGGCCACCAGACTGGTGAGCTTCTTGCCTCATCTCGCACCATTTGAGGCTGTCCAGGACTAAGGATCTGAACTACCCCCATAAGGTAGGCAGTCTCCATCCTGCCACCTTGGTCCTTCTCAAGCTCCCGTTCTGTGACTTCTGATTTGTGACCTGAGGCTTCCCAAGATGGGAGGCAGCACTGTGCACAGAAGACAGCAGGTTTAGAGGATGGGATGCTTCTGATCCTAGCTCCCTTCAGTAAGGCTTCCACGACTGGCACGTCTTCTCTGGCTGGGCCAGATCCCCAGGAGAGCCAGGCACCCTGCTGTATGTGAGACAGAAAGGAGTGTCTTCTGGCAAGTGGCACATTCTGCTCTGTCAACAGCAACCAGTGCAATTTATGACAGGCTTTATTGGAGTGTGTTCCAGAATGGAGTATATTTCTACTTGGCCTGCTTGAGGAGTTTAAGCATAGTGGAGACCTGGGCAGGAAACTTACAAGTGTGGTGGAACACAGGGGATCCCCATATTCCCACCTTTCCTTCATCTCCAGAATGTTATCTGTCAGCTTTGCTTGCCTAGGCTAGTTAGGAGCCCCTGAGTCAATTTCCGGTCCAGGAATGCCATACTTTATAGGATCTGTGGGACAAGGGGCCCTGGAAATTTCTGAAGTCTGTTTTGGGAGTGGAGGGAGAGTAGAGGAGGTTGAGACTTGGTCCGACCCCAGCTCACTGCCAGGTCGCTGCCTGGCTGTGTCTCAGGGTGCTGTCTGGTCTGCTGCTCAATCAAGTAGGTGAGGTACATAGGGGGAGGCTAGGGATGTTCAGGCCTGAAGAGACTTTGAAACCTTTTGGGGAGAAGGAAACAGACAAGTTATTCCCTCTCAGAGTGTTGGTCTCCCTGCTAGGCCTGAGCGCTCTGTTCTGCTGAGTGACTGGGGTAGCTTACTGGAGCCTACATAGCCCAGAAGTCCCTAGAAGTGGTGTTCAGGGGGCCTTTGAAAGCTGCCTTTGCATTTTCAGCTTGCCCCCAGCTGGTTGTGGAAGGCATGAGGTCCTGGGACTCTGCTGTCCCCTCTGCCTGAGATTTGGGTTTGGGGATTTGGCAGGAAACCTTCCAGCTCTCCCAAGGACATGCAGGAGCTGAGCGGTGCTGCTGGGCTGGTGTGAGGCAGACTCTGGGACATGCTGCGGGAGGAAAGTGGTGCCTCTAATTTGATAGATCCAGGAGCTGGGTTCCTGGTGCAGGGCTCTTGTGCCAAGCTAGTCACAGTAGCAGAGCCTTACATGGAACTAAGCCATCAGCACCTATACCCTGATGGCACTTAGCTTCCTGGAGAGAAATCAAGGACTGGACAAGGGGAACCATGTGTACTGATTCCGACATAAATGCATGACCTTGAATAGCTGAGGCCTTTTTCTGCAGGTCTCCCTCACCTGTGAAATGGGTAAGACTCTCAATTTTACCATACCAATTGAGTCATGAAATGTCGTCTGATTTTGCTGTAAGAAGCTGAAGTGACAGTGATGTCATTTGACTGTGTAAGACCAGGAGGAGACCTCACAAGTGCAATCTATAAATTGCCTCCTGTCCCCAATCCCCTCACCTGCCCACCACACCTGGCATTCTATTAGGGCATTCAGGGCTGGCAGACACACTTTGAGTCTCAGTGGCTGCTGGTGGGACGACAGCATGACTACAGAGACCCCACTCTAGGCAGTCAGAAGTTTGTCCCTGCAGGCGTGGTATCTCTAGTGCTAATGAGGTCAGCTTGGCCTGGCCTGCTTTGTCGCCACCCAAGTGCTGTGCCCGGGACCCTGGGCAGCTGGAGAGCAGAGATGGTGCCATGGCAACAATATCAGTCTAGAAGTGAGGAAAACCTGGCTTCTCTTCCCACCTCCCTCTGTCCTTGGACCAGTCACGCCTCCCTACCCGTCAGTTGATTTTGGTGGTCCCTTCTAGGTGTGATATTTCTGTCATTCCACTGACAACTCTGGCGAGTCACTCAACCTTGGACCTCAGTTTTCCCATTGTGAAATGATGAGGCTGGGCGTGGTCTCCTTTCCAAAAGTCTGTCTCTGCCATGGAAAGGCATTTTTCTGCCTCTGAAAACAGGAGCTCTAGCATCTGGCCATGAGTGGAGAGAAAGGTGGTCCAAAGATCTGAAGACTCCCTGTTCAGGCCTCAAAAATGAAAGCCCATTTTTCCCAGCTTCCCCTTTGCAGTGTAGAATTCAGCTACCACTCTGCCGCTTAGCAGCATCTCTGAGCCTCAGTTTCCTCATGTATAAAAGGGGAACTAAGCTGGGCGCAGTGGCTCATGCCTGTAACCCCAGCACTTTGGGAGACTGAGGCAGGGTGGATTGCCTGAAGTCAGGAGTTTGAGACCAGCCTGGCCAACATGGTGAAACCCCGTCTCTACTAAAATTACAAAAAATTAGCTGGGCATGGTGGTGGGCGCCTGTAATCCCAGCTACTCTGGAGGCTGAGGCAGGAGGATCGCTTGAACCCGGAAGGCAGAGGTTGCAGTGAGCCGAGATTGCGCCATTGCACTCCAGCCTGGGCAACAATAGTGAAACCCCGTCTCTAAATAAATAAATAAATAAATATTTTAAAAATGGGAACTAATAGTATCCAGTTACAGTGCTATTAATGTGATGATTACATAAATTAATGCACATAAAACTGAGTTTGTATATACAGGAAGTGTTCAATGAGTAACATCTGCCCCTGTTAATATTTTAACCACCTACAGCAAATGCATCCCTACCTCAGCCTCCTACAACCTTCCTCTGAGCTGAAGGATTACAAATCTCTCAAACCTAGGCTGCCACCAGTGTCCTTCCTTAAGGTATCAGGGTTTCCATGTGTCCTATACTGTTCACTTGAGCTGGTCATGGCGGGAGGGAAGATGGCACCAGCTGCCTTGTGGGGATAAGGGTGGGGGGCTGAGGCCATGCTCCGTCTGCACTCTCAGATACCCAAGATCCTGGGAGCTGATTTTGGGGTCTTGCCTATTCTCTCAACACCCCAGCGTGGGTAGGAGTTCCGTTGGAGCCCTCATTCTGTCATCTATGGCAGCTGCTTCCCTTGCAGGTTACCCCTCCTTTAAGAATAGAAAGTACTTTGTGCAGTTCTCCTTCCTACCCTAACCATGGAGCAGAGCCTCAGGTAGACTCTTGCAGAGACTGGGGTGGGAGGAGCAGGGTGGGAGCTGAAGTTCTAGAACAGTTGCTTCTGGGTTCTAGTCTACCTCTGACTCAGTGGGTGACATTAGGCAAGTCACCTTCCCTCTCTGGGCCTTTTTTCTCCCCTCAACAGTCAGGAATTCTTACTTGTCCTTGCTGGGGAGGGGCTAGTGGTGTGAAGAGGATTTAGGCTATTGGGAAAACTATGGGAATGACTCCAAGCCTTACGAGTTAGATGCATTCCCCACCCCACATTGTGCTTTGGACCCTGCATGAACTCTGCTTTGTTCCGAGTTCACCTGACTCCCGGGCTAGTACTTATTCCAAGGGAGAGCTTCACTGTAACTCAGCACAGCACTGGCATCTCCTGCATTTGTTTACCCATGTTCCTGACCCGGAATGCCTGGCAGAGGCCCAGGAGCCCATAAAGCAGGTATTCATCTTGTCTCCTGACCAGGGACACAAAAGGCTTATTTTGTCCCTTTACATCTTATAGCTTTTTTTGGTTTTGGTCTTTGCAAGGCTAATCCTGCCATCTCCTCTGTAGATTAAGTCTGTGAATAGGGGAGATGGGGTCACTGCCCACTTGACATGCATGGATATCAGACCCAGCAACTGGTTTCCTGTGAAAGTGACACTAGAAGGTGCCTCTCTCACTTCTCAAAAGAAGAGAAGAACAAATAGCTTAAAGGTCACCTTGAAACTGTCTCAAGAAGCCCAGATAGGACTCTGTGAAAAGGAAGAGATGACCTTTTTCTCTTTGGGAAAATAGCAGACTGACTGCAGAACAGTGGGAGGGAGGTCAACTGGGGACTGGAGGAAGACTTCAGGTAGGACATGTGTCTCTAGGAGTGCCAAGGCACTTAGAGGGCTTAGTTGGTCAGATTACCCAGACTTCATTCTGCTGAGCACCCACGAAGCTTGCCTTTTCTCTCCTTCCGAGCCAGCCCCATGGCATCCAGCCCTGGTATAAAGGAAAGACGTGGTCAGAAGCCCTGGGTTCTGCTCCTGACCCTGCCTCTCGGTACCTGTGTGACCATGAACCTTGAGGTCCGTACACCCCATTCTCTGAACCTGACTTGCCTCATCCTTAAGACCAGTGTAGAGGCTGAATGTGGGAACGCCTGGTAGAATGCCTAGCTCACTGTAGTAACTTTCAGGGCCATGCAGATTCTTCCCCTTTTGGGAGGTCTTCCCAGCCCACAGCAGTCACTTGCTCTTTCTCTCCCAAACCCTTTTCCCTTATTGTTTATCCATAACATTGGCATGAGGCCTTGCCTGCCCTGTGACATCTCCCGTGTTGAATGGGTGTGTGTGTTTTAATAATAGTTGCCACTTGGTATCTACAGAGTAGTGTCAGGCACTTTATAAAAGCAATCTTATTTAATCCTTACTCAAATCATAAGAGATAAAAGATGTCTCTGTTTTGCAGATGAGGAAATGGCTCAGAGAGGTTATCTTCAGTGATGTTGAACTGCTATTTATTGTCTGTTCGAGTCTTGGCATAGCCTCCTAGAGGGGTGCAGCTGCATCTCCTGCCTCTGGCATTGCCTGCAGCAGATGCGCACAGCCCTGCACTGAGAAGCTCCCAGCTCGCTGCACCTGCACTCAGGAATTGTAGGACTCCCTCTAGGAGTTGGGCGCATGTCATTGGTGGGAGCCTTGTCCCTGCCTTGAGAAAGCTGTAGGTGTTCTGTGTCCGGCTGTGCGCCTGTCCTTTGTTTTTGTGAGTCTCCTTGGATGCAGCCGAATCCTGCATTCAGGTAGGGCCTATCCCTTGTTCTCTGCTAGCGACCCTGCCTGCCATCTCTCTGTCGGTGCCCTCTCAGCCATCAGACCAGAGCGTGCTTCTTCCCTGCTTGGGCAGGGGAGTGCCAGGTAAAGGGTGATCTCCTTTAGCCACAAGGGGTGGCTGACCTTATGACCTCCTGCCTCTGAGCAGGAAAGGTGACAGGCTGCTTTTGGTTACCCTCAGGGCCCAGCAGAGTCCCCTGAGAGGCAGCCTCTGTTGGGAGCGGGTGGCACAACTTTGTTTAGCTCTACAAGGCAGGAGGAGTTTAGTAGTACTTCTCATTAGCACTGAAATTTGTTTCCAAAGCACTTGCATGTACAATCTTTAATTTAGATCTTCTCAGTGGTCCTGTGGGTTGGAATAGCGTGTGGTATTGATGTGTTCATTTTACATCTAAGGAAACTGAGCCTTCGGTTGTGACCTGCCTGAGGTCACTTAGCAAGCCTGGGACTAATCACTCAAAGCCAAACTCTCTCCTGCCAGGCCAACATGCTGCATTCTTGTTGGATCAAGGGGGATGAGCGATTTAAAGGGGCTTTGAGGAGAGTAAATGACCAGACACATCCACATTGGTAACCTGGATTGTTGTCAGGAGGGACACCTGTTCCTACTGCAGGAAGGAAGGGCTAAAGGGTCCAGGTGCTCTGGAGCCCTGACAGCTTTGGCTCAGCTCCAAGTTCTTTTCTACAACTTGAACATACCTGTATTTGCATGAAGGAGGATGAGGGCCAGAGTCGTACTGGGGACTGTCATTCTCATAGCCATTATCTGTGGAACGGCAAATCTTTGAAATGGAGGACTTATCCTTTCCCCCAAAATGTTGTATGCCCCCTCTGGGAGAGAAAAGGAGAGGCAGAGAAATGATTACAATGGAGAACATGCAGGATGGGGTGAAAGGTCAAGAGACCTGAGATCTAGTCTCAGCTCTCTGTTGCCCAGCTGTGTGACTTTAGGCAAGGCATAACCTCTCTGAGCCCCTGTTTTCTTTTTTCTTTTATTTTGAGACAAGAGTTTTGCTTTTGTTGCCCAGCCTGGAGTGCAGCGGTGCAATCTCAACTCGCTGCAACCTCTGCCTCTCAGGTTCAAGCGATTCTTCTGCCTCGGCCTCCTGAGTGGTGGGGATTACAGGCATGTGCCACCACACCCGGCTAATTTTGTATTTTTAGTAGGGATGGGGTTTTGCCATGTTGGTCAGGCTCATCTTAAACTCCTGACCCCAGGTGATCCGCCCACCTTGGCCTCCCAAAGTGCTGGGATCACAGGTGTGAGCCACCGCTCCAGGCCTGAGCCCGTTTTCTAATTGATATTATAGATTCAAATAATAGATTATAGGCCGGTCTCGAACTCCTGACCTCAGGTGATCTGCCCACCTCAGTCTCCCAAAGTCCTGATATTACAGGCATGAGCCACTGCGCCCGGCCTAATTTTTGTATTTTTAGTAGAGATGGGTTTTTGCCATGTTGGCCAGGCTGGTCTTGAACTCCTGACCTCAGGCGATCTGCCTGTCCTGGCCTCCCAAAGTGCTGGGATTACAGGCATGAGCCACTGCGCCCAGCTGGTAATTGGTGATGTATTTGTTAAATACTTGTTAATTATATTAGCTGCCACTTACTAATTTTTTACTTTGTTTATTTTTGAGACAGGATTTCGCTCTGTCTCCTAGGCTGGAGTGCAGTGGCGCAATCACAACTCACTACAGCTTCAACCTCCTGGGCTCAGGCAATACCCCCACCTCAGCCTCCTGAGTAGCTGGGACCACAGGCATGGGCTGCCACATCTGGCTAAGCTGCTACTTATTCATACCTAGTTTAGAGGTTGTGAGAGGTACTTGCACAGCTAGAAAACATTGGGGTTTAAGCCCGGATTTGTCTGACTTCAGAGCCTGTGTTCTTTTCATCCTCCTGCCCTGATTCCAAGGGCTTTTTCAGTTTAGAAATTTAATTTTTCCCATAATCATTTTGAATTGGGGGAGATTTAAAGGCTTTAGTATTTTGAGCCTTGGATCACTTCTTGGGTTTGGGGAAAAAGCTTACCCACTCCAAGTCCCACTGTGAAGCAAATAACCTTTCTCGGAGGTGGCAGCATGCAGAAAAATATAGGAGTGACAGGGAACTGGAGCTGGGGGTCTGAGGCTGTCTCTGGGAATGCCAGCCCGTACACAGCCTCCTTTCCTCCTCACTGCCTCTCTCACCTGCCTCCTTTCCTCCTGAGGCAGGGAGAGAAGGCTCGCTCAGCACACCCAGGACCTGGGTTATTCCTGAGTCATCCATCGCCTGTGTGGGCCTCATTTTGCAGCACTCGCTCCCCCTGCAAATGTCTGAGTCAGACATGTCTCCCCAAGGTTGTCTGCATACACTGCACTGGGCCAAACTGTCTCTAGATGCCGATAAACATCAACTGATACTTTAAAGCAGCCCGTGATTATATGTTGGTATTTTAATCTTATGGGCTAATCTAATTTTAACTGAACTAAGTTTTGGGTTGGGCCTGGAGCAGTGGGCTGCCCCCCTTCCCTGGGATCATGCTGACTTCATTTTCTTCCCCCTAAAGCTCATCTAATATACAGGGCCAGTTTTGGGGTCTATTAGGCCAGACCTGAGCCCTGAGTTTTTATACTACTTGCCAAGAATCCAGAATTCCCCCAAATTACCCCAGCACGTTCTTTCCTGAAAAGATATGTCCTTAAGCAGTTCCAACTGAGATTCAGGATGAGAAACTCTGTTCCTTCCCAGGCCCCCTTCCCTGTCCCTTGGGGAGCACTTACCCCTAAGCCCAGACTGGCCTTTCCACAGTGCTGAGCCTGTTTGAGACCAGGCTACAGAAGGCGGAGGAGTGATATCACAGCTGTGTGATAGAGCCCACAAGTTCACAAAACCAATAAATAGCTAACACTTGCATAGCATTTGCCGTTTGCCAAGTGAAGCTGGAAGAGGCTGTGTCTTTGCACCAGCCAGCCGGGACCAAGAGCAGCTCACTAAGATCCTGGGTGGAAGAGGCAGGTCAGCTGAAATCAGCCAGCAGGCATTTAGCATATGGCCATCAAGGAACAAAGAAGAGTAAACCCAGGCCCTGCTCTTTAGGAGCTTCCAGCCTGCCAGGGCTGGGCAGACTCCTGGCAGAGGCAAAGTGCAGAGGGAGCAAGCAGTCCCTGAGGACTGGGGTGTTTAGAGAAGGCCTCTCAAAGGAGGTGGAACATGAGTCTGAGTCTTGAAGGATGGAAAGGAATTAGATAAGCAGGCCATACTTAGTACCAATTTCCTTAAGAATGTAAGCCTCTTGAGGACAGAGCCTTTGTTCACTTTCTTTTTTTTTCCTTTTTTTTGAGATGGAATCCTGCTCTCACCCTGGTTGGAGTGCTGGAGTGCAGTGGCGTGATCTCATTTCACTGCAACTTCTACCTCCCAGGTTCAAGCAATTCTCCTGCCTCAGTCTCTGGAGTAGCTGGGATTACAGGTGCACATCACCACGCCCAGCTAATTTTTTGTGTTTTTAGTAGAGATGGAGTTTTGCTATGTTGGCCAGTCTGGTCTTGAACTCCTGACCTCAGGTGATCTGCCCACCTCGGCCTCCCAAAGTGCTGAGATTACAGGCGTGAGCCACCACGCCCAGCCTGTTCACTTTCTTATCTCTGCCTGGCATAGAGTAAGGGCTCCATAAATATTTGGGGAAGGAATACATGAATGAATATGTGATTGACTTCAGTGTAAAGATAGGATCCCTGCAAAGCCCTGGGGCAGACAAGAAACCAGTTTGACTGCTCAGAGAGGAGAGAGAGCAAAGGTTGCAGAGGCTCCTTGGCACCAGACTGCCAAGCCAGGGAGTTTAACTGAGCTTGCTGGGAGGACACTCACAGAATGATGCCTTAGGCGCCAGTCAGTGTTTACATGGTGCTGCTGTGGCCACCTCCCTCGGCTTGGCTCTAATGGAGGGTCTGCAAGGGCATCCTCTCTGGGCTGGGTGGGGTCTCTCTGGGAAGATCTGGATCTGTTTGGTCTGCCCTCAATTTGTGTAAGTAAAAGTAAGATACCAGAGCTTCCTTGGGGAGCTGCCGAGAGCCCTAATTGAATTAAGCTTTTCCTGGGAAGATTCCTCAAGCCATAAACTGCACTGTGACTGTAAATTAATGAGACCAGTGCCTGTAAACCATACAAGAAGGCAATCTTGTTAATTTATAGTTGTACCTGGACAGGTTTACTTATGGCTTCTCTTTGCTTTTATGTGTATTGGGAATGGGTGGACTGGGCCAGAATCTCCTTTCTATGGCAGGTTTGTTTTTGTAATATGAATAAATAAAACATGTCAATGGTAAAAACAAAATAAAACAACAAAAATAAAACCCAACAGTACAGAGGGTATTGAGGTGAAAAGGAAAAGTCCCTCTCATTACTTCTGTGACCACTCCCACTGTCATACATTCCAGAGGTTACCACTGTTTACTGTCTTGTCCATCTTTTTTAGAAATTCTCCATGCATATATTGAGTATGTGAGTATGTGTGCATGCAGGGCAAATTTAGTTTTCATAAAGCCATTGCATAAAGGAAAAGAGCTCTAGGCTGGTAACTGGGGACCTGGGTCCTAGTCCTAACTCGCCTCTTTCCTGCATATTGACCTTTGCTAAGCTGTGTTTGCCTTCCTGGGCCTTAGTTTCCCTATCTGTCAATTTCATCTTGAAGGGCTCTCTGGGGAAAGGCAGTCATTCCAGGGAAGCCCCTGTTCTGTTGAGGCCTAAGCAGACTGTGAGGCCGTCAGACTGAAAACTCTGCAGCTCTGTCCTTTGGGAGTAGGCCAGTGCTGTCAGTGAGCCCTGGCTTCAAAGGACAGAATTCAGTACAAGTACAGATCATGGTCATCTCTAAGTCGAGCTGAGGGTTACAGGGTTGAAGAAATGAGCCCACAGGGAGCCAGCCGTCTTGCTGGGGAAATGAGACAACATACAAGGGAGAAAGCACAGATGGGAAATTGGGTGGTTCAGGCTGGATGCTCAGGGGAATCAGAGGAAAGGAGGAGAGATGAGGGAAGCTTCTTAAGGCCTTGAGAGATGGGCTGGGGTAGAAGAGGAACATCATTCAGGAGGGGTTGCTAAGGGCTTCTGGTTTAGGTGAGAGGATGGACTGGATGATCTGATCTGTTGTTCTTCTAGGATCTAGGTTTCTAAGATTGTTTCTGGGTCCATGATAAAGTTTGTGGAGCTCCCAAAATAGTCTGCAGACAGTTGTATATATGTGATTTTATCAAGGGAGAAGGCCCATAGTAGACTCAGATTTTTTTTTTTTTTTAACACAGTTGATTGTCATGTGTAAGCCACAGATTCTGAAGGCTAAGAGCTTCTGCCTTTTATGCGGTGGGAACTTGAAGAAGGGTATAGGACTAACTGGTCTGGGATGAATCCTTGGAGGAGGTGGTACTTAATTCTGGGATGAGTAGGGTTTGCCTGGGGGACTGCAGAATATCTTCCAGGCAAGGAGAAGGACCCTAGAGTGAGTAAGCTGTGTCCTGAGAGAAGGGAAAGGAAAATGAGTCCTTAAAGTAGAGAAAAACTTTTCTGGGTTGGAAATCAAAGCAGATGCAGCATGCTCCGCCTACACTGTGCAGGCAGAGAAGGTACTGGCTTCTTTATGCCCTCTGGGTCTGCTGGGTTGCCATGGTGAGCCCAGCTCACACCCAGTAGGTGACTCAGACCTCCTGCCCATTTCCCTAAAGCGGCTAGGGCCCAGGCACATCTCTGAGGTTCTGGTAGCGGGGAAGCAGCCACCTTTGAGGCAGCAGACGCAAGAGAAAGCCTCTGAAGGTGGACAGGCTTTGAGGATACAGCTAGGAAGCCCTGACTGATCTCTGCTGTTTCCTGGACTGAAGGTCCCTGTTCTCTGTTCTCACTCTGCTTCTGGGAGTGAAAGTATAGGATATTCTAATTCTAGAATGTTAGAGATGGAAAGATCCTTATCATAGCTTGTAACCCCCAGGCCCAAAGGGGAAATGGAGATGTTTTGATCAAGTTCTCTTTTTCCAGTTGAGGTCCGAGACGATTGGCCCCAGGCCACACATGAATTAATGGCAGAGGCAGGCATCTTCCCTGCTCTGTTAACTAACTCAGGCGTCTCTAGGCAGTAAGACCTGGACAGTGGATCAAGAGGAGGGGCTGTGGTTTTTGACTTGGATATTGGTAGCACTGGCAAATCTCAGTTCTTCCAGTGGGCCCTTTAAGCCTAGAGAAGGGCAGCTTCCTCCTGGGGTATCTATTAGGGAGCTGTCCTTGGCAGAGAAACCATTGGTCCTTACACTGGTCCTTACAGGGGAGCCAAGTACAGGTCTTAGGACCTCTGAGCCAGCCCAGAGGCTTCTGCCTTCACGCATTGAATCCCTCAGGTCGTGTAATCCATCACAAGCCAGTGTTGAGCTTGGGTGCTGTACTTTTTATAGCATCTTTGCCATCAAGCCAGGGAATAAGATCTTACCTCCCCAGTGGCCAGGGCCCACAGGAATCTGGATGCTGTACCAGGTAGGCATTATGCCAGCGTGAGGCGGAGCCAACTTACCTAGCTGGGCAAAGCCTAAGACTCAGATTACAGCAAGATGGGGGAGGGGAAGCAGGCACCCTACCCCACCCTCTTCCCTGACTGAGCCCTACCTGCCTTGCTGGTGGAAGGTGCAGAGATGCATGAGAACTGCTTTTCTTACCGAGCTCAATGCCTTGTTTGAGAAATGCAGTTCAGATGCAGAACAGTCAGACAGTAGAAAGGGGGTGTGATTTGAAGTACAGGTAGAATTCTATGGGAATTTAGAGATGGGAGAGAGAACCTCGTACCTGGGAAGATCCCGGGAGGCTGTGCAAGTGATCACTGAGCTAGGCCTTGAAGTATATGTAGGATTTAGATGAGATACTTGAGTGAAATCTCACTGGGCACAGCCAGAAGCTTCTACTTGGTTCAGAACCTCTGGATTGCAGAAGAATGCCCCAGAGCAGGTCCCTTTGGAAGCATGCCCACAGGCATGGTGTTTAGAAAAACAAGTTTTGCAGCTTGACAGAACTGTGTTCAAATCTCAGCTTCACTACTTTGTAGCACCGTGACCTTGGGCAAGTCACTTATCC
Organism: Chlorocebus sabaeus; assembly: GCF_047675955.1. Classification (NCBI taxonomy): domain Eukaryota; kingdom Metazoa; phylum Chordata; class Mammalia; order Primates; family Cercopithecidae; genus Chlorocebus; species Chlorocebus sabaeus. The sequence goes on from NC_132923.1 coordinate 109,942,891, forward strand.
TGTTTTAAACATTTTTTTATTTAATTTTTTATTTTGAGATGGAGGTTCTCTCTGTCACCCAGACTGGAGTACAGTGGCACAATCTTCGCTCACTGCAACTTCTGCCTCCCTGCTTTAAGCGATTCTCCTGCCTCCCAAGTAGCTGGGATTACAGGCTTGTGCCACCACGCCTGGCTAATTTTTGTATTTTTAGTAGAGATGAGGTTTCATCATGTTGGCCAGGCTGGTTTTGAACTCCTGACCTCAAGTGATCTCCCCACCTGGTCCTCCCAAAGTGCTGGGATTACAGGCGTGAGCTGCCGTGCCTGGCCTGTGGAGGTGACTTGCCTAGTGTCACATAGCCTAACTGTGGCACAGTTTAAGCTGGACTCCAGAGCTTCCCCTTCCAAGTCCTGTGCTATTTCTCCGACATAACATTTATGTTTTGTTACCCCACCTAGCTGGAGTAGCAAGACTGATCGCCTGAAACATTTAATGAGCAAAGCGTGATTTTGTATGACAACTTGATGTGTAGCTATAAAAGCACTCAATTTTGCAGAACAGATGATGGTTTTAAAAATAGTCCCAGCTATGATAAGTGCTAGGTGAGTGATGCCAGTATTAAGGGGAGAAGGTGTGCCCTTTTTAAGCTACATCATCCTGTCTGAGCCTCAGTTTCCCCAGTCTAAAGGGGTTGATGTCTGTAAAGCCCTGAGCACATTAAAAGTGCTCAGTAATGGCAGTTGCTACTATTCCTGGAGCCTTAAAGGAAGAGGTGAGGGTGGGGTCAAGCACTGGAGGATGGTTTTAGGTATATGGACTGGAGGGCATTGGGGTGAGCTGAGTACTGAGGTTGGGGCTGCAAATGAGACCATGAGCTGAATTATCTGAGTTTGTTCTTTAGTTGGGAGGTAGGGAGACACATGTTCAGCAATTGGATTCGTGCTGATAAATACTGTACTGAAGATGGAAAGATGGATAAATATAATCCCAGCCTCAAGGGAGAGGCTGGCATGTAAACAGGCACTTGTGATGTGCTGTGAAGTGCTGCAGCAGGAGCCTGCAGAGCTGTTGGTGTGCAGGAGGGAGGAGTGGAGGTGGATGGGTCAGGAAAGGCTTCCCAGAGCTTTGAGCTGGGTCCTGAGGGTTAACAATGAGTGTTTTGGCCAGGTGCGTTGGCTCACACCCATAATCCCAGCACTTTGGGAGGCTGAGATGGGCGGATCACTTGAGGTCAGGAGTTCCAAACCAGCCTGGACAACATGGTGAAAGCCCGTCTCTACTAAAAATACAAAAATTAGCCAGGTGTGATGGCACAAGTCTCTAATCCCAGCTACTTGGTAGGTTGGGACAGGAGAATGGCTTGAACCCAGTAGGCGAAGGTTGCTATGAGCCGAGATCGCCTCACTGCACTCTGGCCTAGGCGACAGAGCAAAACTCTGTTTCAAAAAGAAAAAAAAAAAAAGAATGAGTGTGCTTAGCTCACACAGAGGGGAGAACTGGAGAAGGACACAGAGACGTGAATGATGCAGAGCCACAGATCACGCAGAACCATTGACCTTTGCTTCTGAAACTCATTGGGATGTTTCCAACCCTTCCACCTCATCCCCAAACACGCCTCACTCACCTGCTTGGCTGGGCAGAGAAGCTAACTGCACCTGTGGGGCAGTGAGCACCTGTGATGGCTGTCACCCTGGTACAGACAGAGCTACCTACCGCTTACTGAGACCCTGCCAGTGCCTGGCTTTGTTCTGAGGGTTTCGCTTAGTGCATCATTGTCTTCTGCACTATGTGACGCCCCGAAGGTGCGAGTCATGGTTTCTAGCTTTATTTAGCTTACAGCTACTTTAGGAAAGTGAAACAGGGAATCATTAAGTGCTCAATGATTGCTGTGCTGTTGCCTCAAAGAACAGGAGACCTTTAGGGAGGGGGGAAATGTGGCTGGAATGAGCATGGAGCAGAGATCTTTGTGCAAACACCTTCACCAGACCCTTCTAAGAGGGAGGAAAAGTGACCAGTCAGGCAAGGGCCATGACACTGGTCAAGGCTCTTTGCAAGCTCTGAGTACTGGGTATGAACAGGCACCTGTTGGGGGGCCCAGCCAGCTGCAGGAAAAGTCTGGGTGAGGAGTCAGTGAGAAATAAGACTGGGTAGGTGGGTGGGGCTGGATGAAGCATCTGGAACTCCAGAGGGGTGTAGACTTGGCCAGAGCTCCTCAGACTGGTGGCAGACACAACCACACTTGTCAAAGACTTGCCCCTTCACTCCATCTCCACTATGAGCATCTCCAACCTGGGTGACTCCCAGACCTCCCGAATGGTCTTGTGGCTCCACTGCTGTCTGCCTGCAGGCAGCTCTCCACAGAGCAGCTACAGGGAGCTTTGAGACCTGTAAACCAGAGCATGGTGTTCCCCCTGCTGAAAACCTTTCAAATGCTTCCTGATGAACCTGGGAGAAAATGCAAGGAAAGCGTGGCCCACCCCTTTCTCCACCTCATGCCCCTCTACCCTTTCCCTTACTACAGTCATACCAGCCTTCCTGTGTCCCCTACGCACATCTGCCTTGCCAGGCCCGTTCCTCCATACAGCTGTGGCACTTGCTCGTTCCCCAGCCTGGAGCACTGCCCCTAGACTGCCGCATGCCGGCGCTCTCATTCAGGTCCCACATCAAACGTCATCTCTTCAGAGAGGCCTCCCTGACCATCCAGTCTAACGTGCAGCACGCGCCCCACCAACTGCCTCTGCCCCCATGTCAGACACTATTCTGGATCTGAGGACACAGCCAGGAACAAGACAGAAGAGGCTCCTGATGTCAGGGAGCTCCCATGCCAGCATGGAGCATTGGATGTGGACACAGCAGTGTCAGGCACTGGTAAGTGTCCTGAAGAAGGCAGACATGAGGGAGAGGCGGGGCTGCTGGATGGCCAACAAGGGTTCTCTAAGGAGCTGGCGTCTGAGCTGAGACCCAAAGGACAAGAGCAGTCCATCTTCCAAAGACTAGGGCCCCTGAGAAGGGTGTATTTGAGGAACCTGAAGTGCAGGGGAAGAAGGGAAGCGTGGTGTGAGAATGGAAAAGAGGGCAGAAGCCAGATCATGTTGGGCCCGTGGGCCTGGGGCTAGGATTCATGGTACTGTATGGTGCCATCAAAGGCTCTTGAGTAGCATGACATGGTCTGACCTGAGGAGGGATGTGCGGACAGCTTGGGAGTGTGGTAGAGTCGGCTCAGGCCCTGGGCTGGCCCCAGAGTGCCCTGCCTACCAGCAGCTCAGCCTGGGTCTATGAGGGCAACAGAGTAAAGCTTCCTGACAGGCAGCACTGGCCAAGCCAGCAGTGAGATGGAAGCTGCAGCCTAGGAGAGCAGCTAGCAGGGAGAGGCGAGCAGGGTGCTGGAGCAGAGTGGGCGTGGAGTTGGGGGCACGTGGGGGAGGGAGGGGCTGAGTGGTCACCAGGCTCTGCTGGACTCCTGCCGGCCACCCCTCCCTTGGTGAGCCTCAGCGCCTGCAGGCAAACAGTCACCGGACCTGTCATGTGGGAGACGTGGCATTGGTGAACAGCAGGGTTGGACATGCCTGTTCCCTGCTGAACCCTATGGCCATGACCTGGGAGTTGTCAGCTCAGGAAAGGGCAGACCTAGAATCAGAACCAGACTTTAGTGCTGGGAGGGATCCTAGAGACTGCAGGAGTCCGGGAGGAAAAGATAAGGGGTTAGGGAATCAAAAGACCTGGACTGAAACCCCTCTCCCCCACTTGCAGCTGTGTGGTCCCCGTGTGCAAAGGTGTGGTGGTTACATGAGAATGCTGTGGCGAGCACCTAGCAGTAAGGGCTTCTAAATGTCTGACATGATGACAGAGCCTGTCCCAACCCCCTCAGCTCACAGAGGAAGCAGAGGCCAGGGCGGAAGTGACTTGCTCAAGGGCCACAGAGCTGCATTGAGCTCAGCTCCCCGACCTCTAGTCCAGGCTCTCCTGTGATGCTATAAGTGGTCCTTCTTCCCACATCGTTCCCTCTGCAGAGGTGAGGCGGCCTCCTGCCTGTCCCACTTTCTTTTCAGCCTGCCTCTGATCACCTACCATGCAGCAGACACAGCTGCGTGGTTGGTGGTTCCCACCCTGGAAGCGCTGACACTTGTGTGTGGGAGACAGACACGTAAACAGCTAAAACACAAGGCAGGCTGAAGTGCCGCAGGGACACAGCACGTTGCAGGTGGGCCCTGGGGGCAGATGGGGCTCCATCTGGCACTACCACTTACAATGGAATGGCAGTGAGGCCCAAACCGAAGTTAGAACAGATCAAGAGGGCCTTGGATTAAATGCAGAGGAGCGTGGGCTCTTTCCTGAAGATGGGGGAACTGCAGAGGTTCTGGAAGAGCCATGGACCATGACTGGCCTGTGTTTAGGATGAGGGCTTTCCTGGCTGATGGAGAAGGGACTAGATGAAGCTTTTTCCCCAGTGTTCTTGGCTCTGGGAATTTTCCGCCTCCTCCTTCCATGGATAATTATCCTTCCTAAGAAACTGATCAGATGGGAAACTGCAGGAAATTGTTTGGGACAGGGATTGTGTAGGAGTTGGGGGGAGAGTGGAGAGGATGTAGCTGGAGAGGGGGATCCGTGCCAAGCAGCAGGTGGTGGCTCCCTTCAGAGGGGAGGGAGGGAAGCCTGGGCAGGGCTGGGAATTTAGAGCAGGAAGATACAGGTGCTTCTGGGGGAGCTGAGTCCCTCAAAACTCCTGGTCTTGTCCTTGGTTGAGGATAGGGATTAGGATGACTGGCAGGGTCTGACTTTTCTGGGTCTACAAGAGCTGGGGAAAGTGTGAGGCAGTGTGGCCCAGTGGGTGGGGCCAAGCCCAGTCCCAGCTCTGCTTGGAAATTCCTATATTGTGGGCCAGGGTTAGTTAGGAGTGGTGAGTGTGCACTGGGCATCCTCCCTTGGCACAGAGCAGTCCTTCTCCTGTCCCCTGCTCCCAGCAGACCCAGAGCTTGAGTTGTGGACCTGGCTGCTGTCCCCACGCTAGTTAAGCAGCAGGTCTCCATGTGACTGAACCACAGGGACGGGTGCTTAGCACTGAGGAGAAGGGGCTCACCACTTCTGAGGCCAGGAGCAAGACTGCCTCTAGAGGGGCCCAGAAGGCTCTGCAGGTGGAGATTCAAGGCATCCTTCTGGGCAGTCAGGGGCCAATAGAGACTGCAGAGTCCAATAGACCTGTCTGAATCCCAGCTCCACTACCTGCCTGCTATATGCCTATAGGCTGATTATCTGACCTGTGTCATTTTTCTGCAGATAATTCTGGGGTAACCACAATTCTGACTTGGATCATCATCAGTTGATCTTACCTGTTCTTGAACTTCATCTGAATGGAATCATAGGTACTCTTGTGTGTCTGGCTGCTTTTGCTCAGCCTCTCTGTAAGGTTCCTCTTCACCGTCACATGTAGCAGAGGTTTGTTCATTTTATTGCTGTTCGGTGTTACCGCGTATGAATACAGCACAGTTGGCTCACTCTCCTGTTGATGGGCTTTTGGATTGGTTCCCTTTTTTTGACAATTGTGAATAAAGCTGCTCTGAGCATTCTTGTACTCCATAGGGTTTTGTGAGAATTAAATGAAATAATCTGTGACAGTAAAGTGTTTAATACTGAATTTTGACTCAGAGCAGGTGCTCAGAACATTTTCCCTCCAGATTTTTTTTTTTTTCAGAAAAAAGGAAGAAATAAAAAAAATTCAAACACTGCTTAAGTATATAAAGAAGAAAAATGCAAGTCATACCCCTTTTACTCCCCTGCTTCTCGGGCTGAGCACTCTGAATAGTTCATCCTGGACTTTTCTCTACAGTGGTGTGAACCGCTTTTTCATAAAAAATGTTAAGCCAGGCACCGTGGCTCACCCCTGTAATCCCAGCACTTTGGGAGACCAACGTGGGAGCATCATTTGAACCTGGGAGTTTCAGACCAGCCTGGGCAACCTAGGGAGACCCTGTCTCTACAAAAATAAAAAATTAGCAGGTCATGGTGGCACAGGCCTGTGGTGCCAGCTACTTGGGAGGCTGAAGCGGGAGGATTGCTTGAGCTCAAGAAGTCGAGGCTGCAGTGAGCCATGATTGTGCCACTGCACTCCAGTCTGACAGAGCGAGACTCTGCCTAAAAAAAAAAAAAATTGGCATAAAAGCAACTATGCTGGTCTGGCATGGTGGCTCACGCCTGTAATCCCAGCACTTTGGGAGCCCGAGGCAGGCAGATCACCTGAGGTCAGGAGTTGGAGACCAGCCTGGCCAACATGGTGAAACCCCGTCTCTACTAAAAATACAAAAATTAGCTGGACGTGGTGACACGTGCCTGAAGTCGCAGCTACTCGGGAGGCTAAGGTGGGAGGATCATTTGAACCCGAGAGGCAGAGGTTGCAGTGAGCCGAGATTGCACCACTACACTCCAGCCTGGGTGACAGAGCGATTTGCTCTCAAAACAAACAAACAAAATCATGCTGTCTGTACTCTTGCAGCTTAACTTTTTAAATTAAATCGGATCTTTTGAAAGAGTTTCCTTATCTGCATCAAGGGAATAGCTTCAAGATTGAGAGTCTGGGATGGACCCTGAAACCAGTCACTTGCGGCCTTTCACCCTGGCTGGGCAGATTTCCTTCTAGGTGGAACCCAGGATCTGGCTTCCGGAACCTGGGGTGCAAATCTTGGCTCTGTTGCTCCCTTTCTGGGTGTGTTCTCAGGCTTAAATGCCCTGAACTTTGGTTTTCTCATCTTTAACGTAGGAGGACCCTCAGAGAGATACCATGAGGTTTAAATGATATAATGTACATGAAAGAACAAAGCAAAATGAAAAGTGATGTGTTCTGGTTATTATGTAAAATCGTGGGCTGTCAGAGCTAGAGGAAATCTCTGAGAAGTTAACCCAGCCCCATCGTCTTATCTGTGAGGAAACTGTAGCCCAGGGAAGGTCACAGAGCTAGCAAGTAATAGAGTCAAAACTGAACCAAGGGTTTCTGACTCCCAGAAGTCTGCACTATGCCTCTTCCTGGGCAGTGGGAACTCCCCTGGAGGGTTCTCACTGTCTCTGGGCCAGAGCTCAGCTCTGACCGACTCACTTCTTAACTGTAGGGCTTCCTGCTACAGTGGAAAGGCACTTTAGAAAATGTCTAGGGCTCAGACCGGGCACGGTAGCTCACGCCTGTAATCCCAGCGCTTTGGGAGGCTGAGGTGGGTAGATCACGAGGTCAGGAGTTCAAGACCAGCCTGGCCAAGATGGTGAAACCCTGTCTCTACTAAAAATACAAAAATTAGCCAGGTGCGGTGGCAGGCACCTGTAATCCCAGCTTCTCAGGAGGCTGAGACAGGAGAATTGCTTGAATCGGGGCAGCAGAGGTTGCAGTGAGCCGAGATGGCGCCCCTGCACTCCGGCCTAGGCAACAAACTGAGACTCCGTCTCAAAAAAAAAAAAGAAAAAAAAAAGTCCAGGGCTCCAGTTCTTCTTCTCTCCCCATCCCTAGCTGAGGGACTTCCAGGCAGTGAAGTGTGCCTGACATCCTTTGGTCTAAGAAGGCAGAAGAGTGGGTGTTTGGATGGGGCGGGAGATGCTGACCCAATAGGGCACAGCACCCTTCCTGTCCTAACTACCTCCAAACCTGGGCCTTAGTTCCCTGCTCCCACCAGGCTCACTCCCATCCCCAAGAAGTCAAGCTAGGACCCCACTCCCTGACCTCTTAGATGAAGTCCTGGCTTTGAGTAGTCTCTTACACTTCTTCTAGCTCAGTGTTTGGGTCTCCTCAGCTTCAAGAAGATAAAGAGAGAGCCCCCATACTTACGAGATTACAACCTAGGTTGACATCAAGAATCAGGAAATGGGCCACGTGTGATGGCTCATGCCTGTAATCCCAGCACTTTGGGAAGCCAAGCACGGGTGGGTCACTTGAGGCCAGGAAATCTCTGAGAAGTTAACCCAGCCTTATCATCTTATCTGTGAGGAAACTGTAGCCCAGAGAAGGTCACAGAGCCAGCAAGTAATAGATGCAAAGGATGAAGCCCAGAGAGGGGATGGAACTTAGCCAACATGATGAAACCACACCTCTACTAAAAAATACAAAAATTAGCCGGGTGTGATGGTGCATGCCTGTAATCCCAGCTGCTGGGGAGGCTGGGGCATGAGAATCGCTTGAACCCGGGAGATGGAGGTTGCAGTGAGCTGAGATCACATCACTGCACTCCAGCCTGGGCAACAGAGTGAGACTCCGTCTCAAAAAAAGAAAATCAGGAAATGAAACCCTGACGGGCATGGGCTAGGCCTTTGCCTCACCCACCCTGCTCCCTCCCAGGAAGCATTTGGCATGATAAGATTTCCATGGTACTGGGCCAGTTGGGCCCCACTGTCCCGGGTATTTAGCTACCACGTCACAGTGCAGTACCAGGTACCAGGCAGTTGAAATGGCTCCTGGTGCTCCAGCTTCCGCCCTTCCCTGGAGCCACAGCTCATTAAGAAAGCACCGTGGCAATGATAATCAGGGAACCAGGCGGGGCTGTCTGGGAGTGCCCTGTTGGCCCAGGGTGGGGGTTGGGGAGGGACTGCTAGCCCTGGTATCTGCTTTCAGGGTGAGGTCATGGAGTGACACTCATTCCAGTGGCAGTGAACAGTGATGAGAAAAAGTCCTGCTCTAATAGTAGGAGGTACCCCCACTTCATGTTGCAGTACGCTTTGTCTGGTCCTGTGCTAGACTCTCTGCCTTCATCATCCTGTGATCTGCCCACTTTGACCTCCCAAAGTACTGGGATTACAGGCATGAGCCACCGTGCCTGGCCATTTTTTTTTTTTTAGAGATGGGGTTTCACCAAGTTGGCCAGGCTGACCACAAGGCCAGGTCAAGCCTCCCAAAGTGCTGAGAGTACAGGCATGAGCCACCACACCCAGCCACTATTATTATTATTAACCTCCCCATTTCAACTGGAAGCTGTGTGACTGGGCTGATTAGAACTATGGTCTGGGGGCGGGGTGGCAAAAAAGAAAAAAGAACCGTGGCTCCTGCCTGAATTCTTGAGCCTCCTTGTCCTGCCTAGTGGTGGCTGCTTCTGCAGTTCTGGCTGCCCCAGCTATTTCCCCTGCCCTACTGGAGGGAGGCATGTGCACCTCGTGCCAATGCCATGTGCGGTTTCACACGATAGGCCCTGCCCAGTCATAGCAGCTAGCACAGGCCAGGCGGAAGTGGGCACTGACAAAGCCTTCCTTATCTCCTTCCTGGGCATGGGGCACTTACTTCTATGGGGTGGGCTGGTTGCCAGACAAGTAGGCAAGCAGGCAACCTCTCAGCCTGCCTGGAGCCCTTGGCCCTTTGTGCTCAGCTTGTCACCAGTGGGCTCTTACTCTAGAACCTGTGCCCTGAGGACCAGAGTGCCAACAGGAAGCAGTTACCAGGCCCAGCTTGAGGGCAGAGCTTGGCTTTTGGGATCAAATACCAGTTTGGTTGTTTCCTGGCTGTGTGTCATTTGAGCTAGTTTATTAAGCTCTGAGCCTCAATGTCTCTACTGGAAAATGGAAACAGTAGTATCTACCTCATGGCATTGCTGAGGCTAAATGAGAAGGCCCAGGGCTCGCTAGTAATTCTCCCTCCCCACAGTGGCGTGTGCTGGAGGGCTGCACTGTGTCTCCTGAGGCATTGCACATGGGTTTTGAGCAGAGGCCTGCAGGCTAGACCCAGTCTGGGGAGCTACTGACAGTGGAGCTCCATTCCCCATTACTAGGGTGCCAGATAGCTCCTGCTTCTTTCCTTGCAAGGCACACACAGAACCAGGGCACACTGCTACTGCTAGGGGTCTTAGAGAGACCAGCAGTTTAGTGAGTGACCTGACCAAGGTCACACAGCAAAGGAGTGACAGACCTGGCAATAAACCAGGGTTCCTGTGCCCCATACCCACCATTTGGTCCAGAAAACTGGGGCTCAGAGCTGCAGGCAGCATGGTTGGGGCTGTGGCTCTGGAGTCAGACCATTTCTCTCTGCCCCGGTTTCCTCAGCTGTAGAATGAGGAGGGTGATCCCTGTGTCAGAGGGCTGCTAGGAGAATCATGTGGTTGAAGTATACAGAGCATCAAAGTGAGGCACTCAATAGAAGGTAGTTTAAAAAAAAAAAAGTGGGGGCCGGGCACGGTGGCTCAAGTCTGTAATCCCAGCACTTTGGGAGGCCGAGATGGGTGGATCACAAGGTCAGGAGATCGAGACCATCCTGGCTAACGCGGTGAAACCCCGTCTCTACTAAAAAACATACAAAAAACTAGCCGGGTGAGGTGGCGGGCGCCTGTAGTCCCAGCTACTTGGGAGGCTGAGGCAGGAGAATGGCGTAAACCTGGGAGGTGGAGCTTGCAGTGAGCTGGGATCCGGCCACTGCACTCCAGCCTGGGCGACAGAGCAAGACTCTGTCTCAAAAAAAAAAAAAAAAAAAAAGTGGGAGTGGAATGGGGGGTTGGCACCATATTCCAAGCAAGGACCAGTTTTGGAGTGGACCATCCTGGGTGTGTGTCCCAGCTCTGCTACCACTTTGCTGTGTAACCTCAACCAAGTTGCATCCCCTCTCTGGGCTTCATCCTTTGCATCTGTGAAATAGAGGGGTTGCATTGGATGGTCTCAGAGGGCCCTCCTTCCTCTAATCTCTGACTTCTTGCTGCCCCTCTTCTCCCCCAGGAGAGGCCTGACCTGCAATTGCTGTTCCTAGAGCCCTGGGCCCTCCTGGCACCAGGACCAAGCCCTGCAGCTGGCCATGTCCTCGTCTTTTCTCTGCAGTGTCCTCTAAAGGGCAGCCTCATCTGAGCATGCTCGGTTCTCCTATCCACTCTACATCTCGTGGCTCCTAGAGGCCTGAGTTGACAAACTATCCCCAGTGTGGTGGGAGAGGAGGCAGGGAGAGGCCCTCCAAGCATGCCCTGTCTCTCCCACCACATACAGAGCCCAGCCAGCTGGATTGTTATCAGCAGCATATGGGAGACCCTTAGGGCATCCCCTGGAGATAGAGGATCCAGTATCAGGAGGGCTCACCCACCTTGCTGGTATTGTGCAGGAGGCAGTGCCTGCTGCCCCTGGAGCCTTAATGCTGTGCAGTTGGACAGCTTCCCCCTCAGGCGCCTGCTTAGGAGAAGCTCTCGCCTCCCTAGTGCTGCCAGCTTGCCTCTGGGACCCTGACGCTGCTCGTTTCAGGGAACCTAGATCTGCACGGGAGTGTCTGGCATGCATGCATTTATTTATTTATTTAGTCAGTCAGTTAGTTTCCCTCTTTTTGCCCAGGCTGGAGGGCAATGGCGCGATCTCGGCTCACTGCAACCTCCGCCTTCTGGGTTCAAGTGATTCTCCTGCCTCAGCCTCCCAAGTAGCTGGGATTACAGGATGCACCATCACACCTGGCTAATTTTGTATTTTTAGTAGAGTCGGGGTTTCACCATGTTGGCCAGGCTGGTCTCAAACCCCTGACCTCAGGTGATCCGCCCGCCTCGGTGTCTCAAAGTACTGGGATTATAGGCATGAGCCACCGCGCCCGGCCTTTTTTTTCTTTTTTCTTTTCCCCAGACAGGGTCTCACCCTGTTGCCCAGGCTAGAGTGCAATGGCATGATCTCGGCTCACTGAAACCTCAACCTCTCAGGCTCAGGTGATCCTCCCACCTCCGCCTCCCTAGTAGCTGGGACTACAGGTATGCACCAACCATGCCCAGCTACTTTTTAAATTTTTTGTAGAGATGGATTTCACCATGTTGCCCAGGCTGGTCTCAAACTCCTGGGCTCAAGTGATCCTCTCACCTCAGCCTCCCCAACTGCTGGGATTACAGGTGTGAGCTACCTCACCCGGTGTGGACATATATTTTTGTTTTTGCTTTTTTCTGAGTGTTTTTATCTCTGTTCTCTCCTCTTACAGCAACCCTGTGCCATAGACATTGTTTATCCCAATGTTAGAAAGGAAGAAACTGAGGTTCAGGGCAGTACTGTGATTTGCCATAGGTCACAGAGAAGTTAAGATTTAGAATTGGGACAGCAACTGCCTCCCTCATTGATGGACCAGAGTTCTTTACGCTGCCTGCTGCTGCCTCGTGCAAGCTTGCTATGGCATGAATGCTGTTCTGTATCCAGATGCCACGGTTGCTGACGTGGACAGAGATGGTGAGTGTCACAGAGCCCAACTTTGTCCAGCTTCAGAGTTCATCAGTCAGATATCAGAGGTAGAGAGGCTCTCAACAAGCCCCCAAGGATGGAGAAACTGAGACCAAAGAAAAGCAAGGGTTTGTTCAAAGCCCTCAGAATGTTAGTGGCTGAGTCTAGACTGAAGCCCAGTTCCCCTGATCCCCGGCCTGGGCTTGACTCAGGCCTTTCTTTTCTCAGAATTGTAGTTTTCTGGTCTTTTGAGGCATTTGGAGGTAGGATGGGGGAGGGCTCACCCATCCTGCTGGTGTTGTGCAGGAGGCGGTACCAGCTGTCCCTGGAGCTGAGACTAAATGGCTGTGCAGTTGGACAACTTTGCCCTACACCAGATGCTGAGCCTGGGTGGCCAGCGCTGCTCCCTTGACCACCTCCCTGAGGGGTCAGAATTTCATGTTGTTCCCCAGGCCAGAGCCCTCCAGTGGCTCTCCCTGGCTCAGCAGGGTGATTGGGAATTCTCTCCCCACAGGATATTTGTGGCCTTTCATAACTGGCCTTGGCTGAGCGCTGGATTGAGAGTCAGTAGTTCTGGGTTTGGGACCTGCCTCCATTGCTACCCATGTGATCCTGGGCCTATGTTTGGACTTCTCTCAGTGTCTGTTCTCTCATCTGTTGCCCACTGCCACGGCTTGTTGTGAGGGTGAGAGAAAAGGCTGCTTTACAGCATCTAAGTAATGATTTCCACTCCAGTCCACTGCCATTTGCTCCAATAGAAATCCTCTACCTGGGCTGGGCTCAGTGGCTCACACCTGTAATCTCAGCACTTTGGGAGGCCAAGGCAGGCAGATCTCTTGAGCTCAGGAGTTTGAGACCTGAGCAACATGGTGAAACCCCCATGTCTACAAAAAATACAAAAACTAGCCAGGCATGGTGGTGCGTGCCTGTAGCCCCAGCTACTTGGGGGGCTGAGGCGAGAGGATCGCTTAAGTCCAGGAAGTCAAGGCTGCAGTGAGCCGTGTTCGTACCACTGCACTCCAGCCTGGGCAACACAGCCAGACTCCGTTTTCCCCACCCCCTCCCCCACAAAAAAAGAAATCTTCTACCTACACCACATTCGTTTCCCTGTCCTACCTTTCCAGATGCTGCTGATATGCCTGCCAGGCCTTCTTGGTGCCTAACTCTCACCCTTCCTTCAAGGAAAAGGCCAATTCAGCTGGAGTTTAGTGTCCGTGTGCTTAGTGCCAAACACTGGAGACTTAAGTTAAACCCAATAATATATACACGAAAAGGAAGAAAAAAAAGTTAAACCAGACATGACACTTCTGCCCTCAAACAGTTCTGCTGGCTCAACAAATCTTTATCCTCACCATGTGTTAGGCTCCATGCCGAGGCCTGGAGAGTCAAAGATGAATAGGACAGGGTCCCTACGCCTGCTTTCAGGTAGAAACTTGCTTGTGGTCTGAAGGGGGAGACAGACCAACCAGCTGTGCCATGTCATCAGACTCTTAATAGAGGGCTGTGTGGTCCCAGGCTCTGCAGGCCACAGAACTGAGCGTGACTGCATTCTGCTCCCTGGGGTATTTAGGAAAAGCTGCTGAGCAGCACCTTGGAGGAGGAGTGGGTCTCCAAGGGACAAGCTGATGGTGACCCACCCTGACAACATCTTGTGGTTCACCCAGTGCTTTTGTGTTTGTGGTCTCATGTAATCCTCACGACAACCTTGTGAGGTCACTGAGGTAAGAGAAAGTCATCCATCCAGCAAACATTGGTTGTGAGCCTGCCGTGTGCCAGGTATAATCTAAGGTGCCAGGAATACAACAGTGATTGGGACAGAGGCTGCCCTCACGAGGCTTATGTTCTGGGTGGGGAATAGTCAGAAAGCACATCTAGACGTCAGGAAGTGGCAAGAGTAAGCAGATTGAGAGGGTTGGGAGGACCTCTCTGGGGGGGTGGCATCTGAGCAGGGACCTGAAGGAAGGGAGGGAATCTGTCATTCACCTACATGGGGAAGAGTGTCTTAGGCACAGGGAACAGCAAATGCAAAGGCCCTGAGGTGGAAGCATGTTTGTACTCAAGGAAAAGCAAGGAGGCCGGTGGAGCTAGAGGGGAGTGAATGGAGATTCAGGTGTGGTGGAAAGACGCAGTGGGGGGTGTAGTCCCTACCTTTCAGTAGTATATCTTACTTCTTAAAAAGCTTCACTCTTGGCCAGACACAGTGGCTCACGCCTGTACTCCCAGCACTTTGGGAGGCTGAGGTGGGCAGATCACGAGGTCAAGAGATCAAGACCATCCTGGCCAACATGGTGAAACCTCGCCTCTACTAAAAATACAAAAATTAGCTGGGCGTGGTGGCACACATCTGTAGTCCTGTCTACTCGGGAGGCTGAGGCAGGAGAATTGCTTGAACCCAAGAGGCGGAGGTTGCAGCGAGCCGAGATTGCGCCCCTGCATTCCAGCCTGGATACAGAGTGAGACTCCATCTCAAAAAAGAAAAAAAAAGTTTCACTCTTGGCTGGTGTAGGAAGAGCCTGGGGGGCAAGAGTGGATATGTGGGCTGGGTGCGGTGGCTCATGCCTGTAATCCCAGCACTTTGGGAGGCCACGGTGGACAGATCACTGTGGAGTTCGAGACTAGCCTGACCAACATGGTGAAACCGTGTCTCTACTGAAATATAAAAATTGGCCAGGTGTGGTAGCATGTGCCTGTAATCCCAGCTACTCAGGTGGCTGAGGCACAAGAATCTCTTGAACCCGGGAGGCGAAGGTTGAAGTGAGCTGAGATTGCGCCACTGTACTCCAGCCTAGACAACAGAGCAAGACTCTTTCTCAAAAAAAAAAAAAAAAAAAAGAGAAAGAAAAGTGGTTGCAGGAGACTGATTGGATGCTGCTGCAGTGGTCCAGGCAAGTGATCGTGCTGGCTTGGATGCGTGTTAGCAATGGAGATGGTGAGAAGTGTTAGGGTCTGTTCATGTCTAGAAGGCAGAACCAGCAGGGTTTGGTGATGGATTGGATGTCAGCAGTGAGAGGAAGAAAGGAATCCGGACAACTCCAGAGTCTGGGGCCTGAGGAGCATGTTTGGGGATGAGGAAATAAGAATTTCCTGTCAGGAGCACCCAGCTCCTGTGCATTTACCATTCTGCAGTCCACCCCACGCACACTGTAACACACCAGCCTAAGGATGCTCATGCCCCACCCCTCTGGAAAGGCCCCCCATCTTTTCTGCCCTATTCCAGACTCTGTCCCCTGAGAGTAATTTTCTCTCACTGATCCTTTTCTGGCCCTTCTGAGAGGTCACTAAAATGCCCAAGTGGAGGATGGCTAACACACCTTCTTCATCACTGCCCTCAGATGCTGTGAAGCACACAATAGACCCCATAAAGCTGATTAAGCTACAAGGGATAGAAGGGGCCCCAGTCGCCTCCTAGAAGCTGCTGGTCTCTCTTCCCCACCCAGCCAGTGCCACCTGTGTTTTGTTCTTCCTTTGCAGTCCCCCGCATTCCTTGTAGTGCTGAAAATAGGACACTGTGACTTGCTTTCTGCAGGGCAATTGTCCTGGAAATTGTAGAATTTCTTCTCGTGTTGCTTTCCTACTGCTACCTCTCTATATTCCACCTCTCTGTAGCCAAGTAGGATGAGATTTTGAGCAAGTTGAAGTTATATATATAATGAATTTAACACATTGTTAAGCTTCTGAGCTAACTGACTTGCAACTGGAAGCAATACTAAGAACAACAGATATTTGGTATACTCAATTTTTTTAATCTCAGATTTGCATTTTGCAAGCTCTACTGTACCCCCAGCAAAGAGGAAAGAAAAATCTAGCTTTCCCATGGCTCTAAAGTTTCTAGAAATGGAAGCTCTCTTACTGAGCCTTTGTTTCTTTCCCCACCTCTGCCCCACCCCAGATGTGGGGCAAACTGGTGCCTGGAGCAACAGGCAAGGACAGGTCAGGGATAGAGATGGAGTGGGGAAGGGAGCCCTTGAGCTGGGGAGCCACACACCCGGGACACTGGGAAAGGAAAGGAGGGAGATGGTGGCTTGAAATACAAAATTAGCCGGGCGTGGCACACACCTGTAATCCCAGCTACTCAGGAGGCTGAGGCAGGAGAATCGCTTGAACCCGGGAGGTGGAGGTTGCAGTGAGCCGAGATTGTGCCACTGCACTCCATCCAGCCTGGGTGACAGTGCGGGATTCTGTCTCAAAAACAAACAAACAAACAAAAAACACTTTTTTTTTTAAAAGTCCAATAAAAGGGCTGGGCGTGGTGGCTCACGCCTGTAATCCCAGCACTTTGGGAGGCCAAGGTAGGCGGATTAGCTGAGGTCAGGAGTCCAAGATCAGCCTGGCCAACCTAGTGAAACCCCATCTTTACTAAAAACACAAAAATTAGCCAGGCATGGTGGCGGGCACCTGTAATCCCAGCTACTTGGGAGGCTGAGGCAGAAGTATCACTTGAACCCGGGAGGTGGAGGTTGCAGTGAGCCAGGATTGTGCCATTGCACTCCAGCACTCCAGCCTGGGTGACAGAGCAAGACTCTGTCTCAAAATAAATAAATAAATAAATAAATAAATAAAAATAAAAATAAAGTTTGGATAATACTTATACCACTGCATTAGGGTTGTTGAGAGAATTAAATGAGATGCCTCGGTGCTTAGTGCAGTCTCTGCCCCATAGAAGCAGTTTAAGCACAGCAGGTGTGATTTACCATTCCCACGTAATTTTAAACAACCTATAGATGCAGAAAAGTCTGCAAGAATATATACCAAACTTAATGGAAATTTGGTTGTGGGGGAGACTGCTATAGCTGGTAAAGGGGAAGGGGGAGAATCACTGAGAGATGATTTTCCTTTTACTTAAACACTTATATGACTGTTAGAAAAAAAAGACCATGAGTTTTATTTAAAATCACCAAAGCAATATAATATATTTCCATTTTGAGAAAATCAGAAGAAACCAGTGCATATCATATGGTCACCTACCAGATACCCAATCCAGCCATGAGAGTCTTTGGAGCTTGAGGTCCTACCCCTGAGCTGCCCCCCACCCCCTGAGCTGCCCCCCACCCCCTGAGCTAACCCCCAATGCTTCCCCAGATAACCCTCTCCCCAGGTAATCACCCCGCTGCCTGGCACCTCTCCCTTGCCAGGTACTGTTGGGCCTGTTGGAGCTCTGCCTCTTGTCAACACACAGGCTGTTTACTGCCAGTCCCAGTCCCTGTCCCTCCCCTCTCCCCTGTGAGTCATCCTCTGCTTCACTGCATGGGGACTCAATCCAGTGCCTTTTCTGCAGGGGGAGGGGCGATGTGCTGGAGTGAAATTTATTCAACAAATGTTTATGCAGAGCTTGGATGATTGGGAAGGTTGGGCTGGATACCAAGAGGTGCTGCCCCAGCTTGGGGTGGTATAGGGGTTACAGAAATGGGTCCTTGAGACCCAGGGGGAAGGCTGGTGGTGGTAGAACCAGGCCGCAGGCTAGGATGGGGCATTCAGGGCCAGGCTGAAGGTCAGGGGACCCTCTGAGGCCTGCTGTGTCGGCTCAGGCTCCTTGACTCAGTTCCTTCCTTGGTCTGCCCTGGTCAGGCCTGTGTGCCGGCGTCTCCTGCACTGTTGACTCTCGTTTCCAGGCTGGCTGCAGGCTTCAGGATCCTCAGAAGGCTTTTGAGATTACCTCTCTTTTCATTTGTTCACACTCTTCCCCCTTTAGTCACCCACCCTTGAGACCAAACTTTAGTCCTATACCCTTCAGGAAGTGTTCATCATTCCCTTAACCTGCTTTTTCTGAGCGTCACTTTTTGGGGGCCCAGAGCTGTGTGCTGGGATGCCAGGCTGGCTGAGGCACTGAACACAGAGCTCCTCAGTTTGGAGGAGCATCTGACTCAGCCTGGGGAGGGCGGGGGTGTGGCTCCAGGAAGGCTTCCCAGAGGAGGTGACACCTGCACTGGGGTTTTTTGTTTTTTCTTTTTGTTGTTTTGAGACGGAGTCTCACTCTGTTGCCTGGGCTGGAGTGCAGTGGCGCGATCTTGGCTCTCTGCAACCTGCGCCTGCAGGGTCAAGCATTTCTCATGCCTCACCCTCCTGAGTAGTGGGACTACAGGCGCACATCCAGCTAATTTTTTCTGTTTTTAGTAGAGATGGATTTTCACCATGTTGGCCAGGGTAATCTCGAACTCGGGACCTCAGGTGATCCGCCCACCTCTGCCTCCCAAAGTGCTGGGATTACAGGGGTGAACCACTGTGCCTGGCCCTCCACTGAGATTTGAAAGGTGGGTAGAAGTTCCAGGTGAGGAAGATTTTCCCGCTGTTTGCTTAGAGGTAGGATTTGGGGACTTCTGGCTGCTGGAGTCAAGGAGTTGATGTAGATGGGACAGGTGAGAGGAGAAAGGAAGGAGAGAGAGAGGCTATACATCATGAGGGATTTGTAACTCAGTGCCAAGGTCCCTGAGCCTGTGATCTGCTATCACAACATGCCTGCCTCTGGAACAGCCTCTCTTGCCAGGTCTCTAAGGCAGTTGGTGCTGGCTAAATCACTGCTTATTACTCCAGGGGCCTCCCAGGCCCCCCAGCCTGCCTTACCTCTCTTTTCTCAGTCGTCTCAGTGCACAAGTTGCTCCTGTGTCTAGTCCCTGTTCTCACTTGTTTACAGACAAGAAAATGGAGGCTATTCCATTGTGTAGTGATTTACCCAAAGCTTATGGTTATTAAAGGGCAGAGCAGGGTCTGGACCCGGGGTTTTGGCCTCCTGGCGCGCTCTTCTCTTTTCCATGACTCAGGTAGCCCAGTGTATGCTGGTTGTGTTTTCTGACAGCTTTTTACCTGCTTTCTCATCCAGACCTGATGTTCCCAGAGGGTGAGACCCTGTCTCTCCAACATAGTAAGACCCCCTGAAATGTGGATTGAAACAAGCAAGAAATAAAAGTGCTATTTGGAAGAATGATGGGGAAAGGCACAGAGAGAGACTGATTGCCCTGGGTATGGGGAAGCATGCCTGCCCAGGTACTAGGAACAGATTTATTTATGGCTGTTTTTGTGGGGGAGGCATATTTATTGCAGACTTGAATTCTCTTCCTGGTGATCCTGACAAGCTGTTTTCTTTGAAGCAGCATGGCCCAAAGAACTAGCAGTTCAGAGAACTGGATTCTAATGATGACCCTGCCACTTCCCAGCTAGGTAGCCTTGGACAAGTCACCTCTCTGAACCTGGATTTCTTCATCTGTCAAATTGGGGGTCAGAATGTGAGATGAAATGAGAGGGGATGTGTATAAGCCCCCTGCACAGAGCCTTCCATCAGATTCTCCAAGTGTCCAGTGTTTGTCTCCTGGGTGCTGGAGAGTTTATCTTTTTTTTTTTTTTTTTGAAACGGAATTTTGCTCTGTTGCCCAGGCTGGAGTGCAATGGTGTGATCTCGGCTCACTGCAACCTCTGCCTAACAGGTTCAAGTGATGCTCCTGCCTCAGCCTCCTGAGTAGCTGGGATTAGAGGCGCCTGCCACCACACCTGACTAATTTTTTTTTTTTTTTTTTTAATTTTTTGAGACGGAGTCTCGCTCTGTCACCCGGGCTGGAGTGCAGTGGCCAGATCTCGGCTCACTGCAAGCTCCGCCTCCCAGGTTTACGCCATTCTGCCTCAGCCTCCCGAGTAGCTGGGACTACAGGCACCCGCCACCTCGCCCGGCTAGTTTTTTGTATTTTTTAGTAGTGACGGGGTTTCACCGTGTTAGCCAGGATGGTCTCGATCTCCTGACCTCGTGATCCGCTCGTCTCAGCCTCCCAAAGTGCTGGGATTACAGGCTTGAGCCACCGCGCCTGGCCCACACCTGACTAATTTTTATATTTTTAGTAGAGACGAGGTTTCGCCACGTTGGTCACTGTGGTCTAGAACTCCTGACCTCAGGAGATCTTACCTGCCTTGGCCTCCCAAAGTGCTGGGATTACAGACGTGAGCTGCCACGCCCAGCTGGCTGCTACATTTTTTCAAAAGTATTATTTGGCCAGGCACGGTGGCTCACGTCTGTAATCCCAGCACTTTGGGAGGCCAAGGTGGGCGGATCACGAGGTTGAGATCGAGACCATCCTGGCCAACATGGTGAAACCCCATCTCTACTAAAAATATAAAAATTAGTTGGGCATGGTGGTGCACGCCTGTAGTTTAGCTACTCAGGAGGCTGAGGCAGGAGAATTGCTTAAACCCAGGAGGTGAGCTGAGATCACACCACTGCACTCCAGACTGGCAACAGAGCAAGAGTCCACCTCAGAAAAATAAATAAAAAATGAAAAGTATTATTCATTGAGTTTCTGCTGTGGGATGGGAGTTTTGTTGTTGTTGTTGTTGTTGTTTTTTCTGAAATGGAGTCTCACTCTTGTTGCCCAGGCTGGAGTGCAGTGGTGTGATCTCAGTGGTGTGGCATGATTTTGGCTCACTGCAGCCTCCGCCTTCCAGGTTCAAGCAATTCTCCTGCCTTAGCCTCTCCAGTGGCTGGGATTACAGGTACCCACCACCACGCCTGGCTAATTTTGTGTTTTTAATAGAAGAGAGGTTTCACCATGTTGGCCAGGCTAGTCTCAAACTCCTGACCTCAGGTGATCCACCCACCTCAGCCTCCCAAAGTGCTGGGATTACAGGTGTGAGCTTCCGAGCCTGGCTGGGAGTTCTAATTAAATTATCTCAAAGTTGCTTTTAATCATCATCATCCTAGTTACAGAGAGGAAATGAGACTCAAAGACACATGTACCAGGTATTGTGCTGAGTCTTTTATGTACGTCATATCATTTAATCTTCACAAGAGCCCTCTTGTTTGGATATTGACAAAAGCTTGGTGAAGTCAGCCTGCCTTCCTATTTATTGTCTTCTTTACTTGTTTTGCTTTCATTCATTACCCACATATCCATTTACTATGTGCAAGGTACTATACTAGACTTTTTAAAGGATACAAACCCTTCTCTTCTGGCAAACTTCTATTGATCCTTCAAAGCCCAATTCAAATGGTCCCCGCTCTGGGAACACCACTTAGTCTTGAAACTCCAGACCCATCCCCACCTCCTTCTTTCCCATACTTCACATCTAACAAGTGAAGTTTACTTCATTTTTCTTTCCTTTTTACATTAGAGATAAGGGCTCACTCTGTCTCCCAGGCTGAAGAGTAGTGGCACTGTCATAGCTCACTGTAGCTCCAAACTCATGGACTTAAGCAATCTTCCTGCCTCATACACCACCACATCCAGTTAATTATTATTATTATTATTATTATTTTTTGTAGAGATGGGGTCTCACTATATTGCCCAGACTGGTCTCAAATTCCTAGCCTCAAGCAATCTTCTCCCCTCAGTCTCCCAAAGTGCTGAGGTCAGTTTTGTTTCAGTTCACAAATAGTTGATGCCTACTCCGTGCTGGAAGCTGGAGACCCACGTGAATCTAGACAGTTACTACCCTCAAGGAGCTTATAGCCCAGTGATGGACACAGACACACCAACAGGTCACAGTAATGCAGAGTGAATTGTATTATACTTGGGTTTTAAAGAAAATTACAATAGTAATAGGAGGCACCACACTGGCTAACATTGAGTACCATTATTGCTTGGTGCTCTTTATCCTTATCTCCTCTTGTACTCCAGAAACCCTCTGAAATAGGCTTTTACACAGATGGAGAAACTTTGAGGGGAGGGATGTAAAGTAACTTGTCTAAAGCCACCCAGCAAGTTGTGGCTGGGCTCTGATTAGAACTCAGTTTTCTGACAGTGGGAACATAGGGCGGGGTGGCCAGTGCCATGTGTCTTTGTCTCCTCTGCAGGTCTGGCTGTGAACCTGCTGAGGCAGTGGCTGAGTCTGTCCTAATGTGGCTTTTCTTTCTCCCTGGTCCTCATAGCTGACATTGATGGTAGGAAGAATTAGCCTTGAGAATCAGACTCAAAAAGAGTCAGAGCCCTCCTGGACCCATGGGTCCTCCAGCCCCAGTGGACACCAGGGCTGAGTGCAGATCAGCCAGGCAGGGGCTGAACGGTCTGAATAGTTATCACTTCTTGCTCTACAAGTTTGGTAGAAAAGATTGACCCATCCTGGCTGAGTTAACTCAGGAGAGCTTCCTGGAGGGGGCAGCCTTAGAAGATAGGAAGAGGCCGGGCGCGGTGGCTCAAGCCTGTAATCCCAGCACTTTGGGAGGCCGAGACGGGTGGATCACGAGGTCAGGAGATCGAGACCATCCTGGCTAACACGGTGAAACCCCGTCTCTACTAAAAAAATAGAAAAAAACCAGCCGGGCGAGGTGGCGGGCGCCTGTAGTCCCAGCTACTCAGGAGGCTGAGGCAGGAGAATGGCGTGAACCCGGGAGGCGGAGCTTGCAGTGAGCTGAGATCCTGCCACTGCACTCCAGCCCGGGCGACAGAGCAAGACTCCGTCTCAAAAAAAAAAAAAAAAAAAAAAAAAAAAAGAAGATAGGAAGGATTTCATGAAGTCTTTACTAGGCCACTAGAATAGAAGGGGAGCAGTGGGATACTTCCTGGAGAGGAGCTCATGGAAAGAAATACCTACCTCTGACCCTTTGGGAACTGCTTTGGGCCTCTTTAGTCCTAGGCTCACACACCCCTCAGAAACAAAGTGAGAATAAAGCCAGGGATAAAACGGTGAGTGGCCAGAACACAGACTCTGGAGCCAGACTTCCTGGATTTGAATCCCAGTTACCAGCTATGTGACTTTGATCAAGTTGCTTAACCTTTCTGTGCTTCAGTTTCCTCATCTGTAAAATAGGGGGATGGTAATTGTGACTTCCCAGAACTGTGGTGAAGAGCAAATGGGTTAAGAAGCATCAGAGTGTGCTGCTGTAAACTGTAGAGTGCTGGGCTTTCATTGGGAAGTATTAGCTTTCATTGCTGCAGTTGAGACTGGTTGCTGGGGCAGTTGAAGAGGGAGTTAAAGAAATGGAATCGTTGTGCAACTAGGAATCCCTTGGGACCTGGCCGAGTTGCAGCCCCAGAGCAGTCCTCAGGCCTGGAAGTAGGGCGACAGAGCCCTCAGTGTGTCCCTGGGTCCCTGGTGACCTGGCACTATGGGCCAAAGAGACCCCTCTTCCCAGCACTCTCCTCTGACTTCCCAGGCCAGAGGAGGGTTGTGGGAAGGGGGATCAGGCATGTCTGGTCACCCTGGCAACCCAGGGTGATGTGGGACAGCCTTGCCTGCTCCACTGAGCCAGTCTCAGCAGATGGGGACCGTCCGAGGAGATATAAATAAAACATTCTTGTGGTGCAGAGCAGCCGCAGGGGGCTGGGAGCCCCCATCAATTGGAGGTTTGGTGAGGTGTCTGCTCAGCAAGAGTGTGTGTGTGTGTGTATATGTGTGTGTGTGTGTGTGTGTGTGTTCGTTCCAGCTACCACCTACACTAGATAGAATGAAAAACACTTCTCCCATCCCCCAGCCTCTTGTAAAAGGAGAGCCAACTCTGAACTGTGTCAGAGGGTTTGGCCTGTGGCTGCGCTTGGAGATGCCAAATTCCACACTTTGTGCCTCCTTATTCTGGGAGGACTGGACGTCCTCGAAGGAGGCTGTGTGGCTTGTGCACACCACAGGGCTTGGAGTGTCACGGACTACTGGGGTAGAACTGGACACGTGATCAATGACAGGTCACTGGCTGTCTCTGTCTCCATTTCCTTGACTGTATAATGGAGAATTTAGATGCTCTCCAAGATCCATTCCAGCTCTCACGTCTCTGGTTCTTACTCTGTCTCTTCCCACCCCTGATTTCACCCTGGTGATATCACTGCTGCTGCACGTTTGGGCCCTGAAAGTTTTGCCTCATCTCTTGGCATCCTGGGATCTTGCCTCCATGCAGGGCTTTTGTCAAGGTTCCAGGGGCCCCAGCCATCCTTCTGTGCCCCTTTCACCAGGAGTCAGCAAGCGCCTTACACTTTGTGAGGACTCTGCAGGGATGCAGAGTGAGCACAGTTGGTGGAGTCAGGACGTTGGGAGAGGGACAAGCCAGCACAGGTCCAGGGGCTGCTTCCCACTTGCCTGAGCCATTGCTCCTGAAGGAGCCTCCTCCTGATGACAGAATCCCTTCCTCCCCCAGCCCTGGAAGTGCTTTCCAGTAATGTGCCTCCTACCTGTGGGCAGGGAGCCAAGAGTGGATCTCAGACCTTTCTCATCAGCCTGGCCCGGCCCGGCCCTCCCCTCGGGTCCAGAGAGCCCATCAGGGCCTAGAGCTCCTTCAGCTCACTGAGTGCCAGAGCCAAAACAGGAAAGCCGGGGAAACCAGCTCCGGGAGCATGGCTCCAGCCCCAAGTACTCTGGAGCTGGCTGAAGGAGAAAGAGGTTGCTGTGCTGTAGTCAGGAGGCGCAGGACCCAGTCGTGGTTGGCCTGGCTGAGTGCATCCAGTCTCCTCTCAGAGCTTGCTTTTCTTGTGTCCAATAGGAATGCCAGCTGTCTGTTCACCTGGTCATAGAAGCTCCAAGGGCTGGAATAGCATGGCCCTCCCCATTAGCTGCTCATGGAGGTTCAGAGTCTGAGTCACCTCAATGTCCTCAGTGTCCAGTATGGCCTGGCTCAGAGAAAATACCGAGCTTTGAGTAAAGAATTAATTAGTGTTCTCTGCTACAATTTTGAGACACCTGAGCTAGAATAGAGGTCCTCCCTTAGACACTGGTGGAGCGGCATAACCTTGCTGACCTCAGCTTTGTCTTCTGCAAAATGGAGGCAATACCTATCCCAAGGACTGTGGTGAGAACTGAATGAGATGGTGTGTGCCAGGCTCCCAGCACAGTTCTGGCTCATGGGACACCCTCGGAGCTGAGGAGCCTTCTTTATGTTGCTGCTCTTGGCTTGTTTCACATGCCTGCCCCCTCCCCGGGCAGGAGCTGTGGCCAACTCTTCTCTGGGTCTCCCAGGCACTGTTTGGCGATTTATGGGGCCAGGAAAGCTCTGTGGATTGGGCTGATGGCACAGAGTGGGGGTAGGAGGCATTTTTAGAGCCTAACCTCTTAGGTGGAGGTAGAAGCCATCATCTGCCTGCCCTGGACTCTCTTTAGACTCTGCCTTCTCCTAAGGCAGCTCTTGGTGCTCACGCCAGGTCAGGGGCAGGGAGGCTGTGGAGGGGGCCAGCATGCACCTGGCTGGAGCTGGACTTCTGGCCTTGGGAAGGTGCTTTCTGGCCCCTGCCTGAAGGAGCTCTGCTCCCCTAAATCTTCATCCTGCTTGTCTCCCCTGTGCTGTACCTGTCTCCCCTCCAGCACACTGCAGGTCTTTGGGGTGTGGTGCCATTGTCTTACCTCAGCTGCTTCTGCCTGGGTTGTCTGACTGATCTCAGTGGGTGCCAGGAAGAGAGACAAGAACCTGGGAGATGACTGCAGATTGAAGGCTATGAGAGAGGGAGGCACCAGAAGATTCCTGCCCTAACCTGGGCAGACAGGTGGTGGTCAGGGAATACTTCCTGGAGGAGGAGGCAGGCAGAGGATATGATGTCAGCCACATACAGTGGGGGTAGGGGTAGAGGAATGATTTCTAGAGAGGAACTAGACTAGGCGAAGGTTGGCAGGCAAAAGAGGATGTGGCTTATATGGGGCAATTGCAAGCAATTTGGCAAGGCTGAAACCTTAAGAGTTGACAGTGGGGAGAATGGGACATGAGGCAAGACCAGATGACAGAGGCAGTGCTGAAAACGTGGGCTTTATCCTCTACAGCAAGAGAGGCTTGGGCCCAACATGACTAGCCCTTCCCAGTGGACCAGCCAGCTACACACTGGATGTTGACTGGTGGACAGTACAAAGACTGGGGTACTTTTCAGCAAAAGAGGTGATTTTGGAATTATTTTCGCTTTTATTGATGTGGAAAGTAGATGAACAAAAAGTGACTTTTGGTCATGTCTATTTTGAAATCAGGAGAATGCACATGGTGCCTTCGAGGTCCTCTTGGCCTAGGATGGCGATGTCTTTTTTTCCCAATGTGTTTTGAGTGTCCCAGGGTGCTTGGCATTGTGCCAGGATTCTGGGCCT
This sequence comes from Chlorocebus sabaeus, assembly GCF_047675955.1. Lineage (NCBI taxonomy): Eukaryota > Metazoa > Chordata > Mammalia > Primates > Cercopithecidae > Chlorocebus > Chlorocebus sabaeus. The sequence continues at coordinate 109,968,940 of NC_132923.1, forward strand.
GGATAGTGTTCAGTGTGTGAACTTTTTCTTTTCTTTTCTTTTCTTTTCTTTTTTTTTTTTTTTTTTTTTTTTTTGAGATGGAATCTTGCTCTGTTGCCCAGGCTGGAGTGCAATGGCACAATCTCAGCTCACTGTAACTTCCAACTCCCAGGTTCAAGCAATTCTCCTGTCTCAGCCTCCCAAGTAGCTGGGACTACAGGCGCCCGCCACCATGCCTGGCCAATTTTTATATTTTTAGTAGAGACAGTGTTTCACCATATTGGTCAGACTCGTCTTGAACTCTTGACCTCAGGTGATCCACCCACCTTGGCCTCCCAAAGTGCTGGAATTACAGGCATGAGCCACTGTGCCCAGCCAGCAGTGTGAACTTTGACTTGTCACTGTACTAGCACCGCCCAGATTCCTACCTGAGAGTAGGAAGGGCTTTGGGCATGGAGAGGGAAGTTCCTCCTCTGTCCCAAGGATCTCAAGAGTAAGTAATGAGAGCAGAGGCCTGGCCAGGCGTGCAGGTTATCGGAAATCTTGGGTGATGTCCCAGCCCTCTGTATTTTCAAGTCAGCCGGTATTTGTTGAGCACCTCTAGTGTCCTAGCCCTGGGTGTATAATGATAAGCAGTTACAGGATCTGCCTGCACAGAGCTTGCAAGATAGGGAAGGGGAGGAGAAAGAGCCTTGCTTTTGTTTATTTATTTATTTATTTTATTTTTTTATTTTTTTGAGGCTGGGCTCAAGTGATCCTCCTGCCTCAGCCCTCCTGACTAGTTGGGACTACAGGCGCACACCATGCCCAGCTATTTTTTTTTTTTTAAGTGGAGATGAGGTCTCCTATGTTGTACAAGCTGGTGTCAAATTATTGACCTCAAGTGATCCTCTCACCCCAGCCTCCTAAAGTGCTGGGATTACAGACATGAGCCACCGTGCCAGGCCAGAGAGAACTTTCCTCTTGAGCAAAGGGTCACGACTATGACTATGACTCTTGACTATGCCACCCCTAGGAGCATGGTACCCAACATACAACTAGATGCTCAGGTTTTTCCACCTACTTTCCCACCCCAAAACAAAACAAACAATAGAAACCACTCACAGGAGCTCAGGGTTCTCTGGTCATACCTGGTATTGAGAGAGGCCCTCTCATGGGGATTTTTGCTACTTCTCAGCTCTGGGTTTGGAACCTCAAGGTGGAATACAGCAGAGCGGCCTGCTGCTGGCCAGGACACGGCCTGGGGAGACGGCTGGTGGGTCTCAGGCAGAAGGGTGTGTAAGGAGGCCTTGATGGAAGGGAAGGATAGGCGAGCTTGAATTACAGAACTGTGCAGTTTGATGGGAACTGGGGCATTAGACCTGGGTTCTATCTGGTTCTGCTCCCCATTTGCTGTGTGACTTTGGGCAAGTCCCTTCCCTTTTCTGAGCCTTAGTTGCCCCATCTTTAAAGTGGGTGACGTTGAGCTAGAAGTGGGATAGCAAATAGATTTTATCTCACCTGCCAAACCTGGTTGCCATTGGCGTCCTTGAGCCATGTCTCAAGCAGCTGCCTGGACTCAGCTGGAAAGCCTACTCTTCTGCAGGTTTGCAGACCCCAGGCCTTATTATCCCCAAGTTCCTTCCCACACTGGTATTCTTAGATTCTTCTGTGCTTTCTTCTGTCTCCTATGCCACTCCCCACCAGCTGGTTGTCTGCCTTCTGCTTAAACAGCTCCGTGATAGGGAACTGCCATCTTCCCTTAGACAGAATCGTTAGATTGTTATTCCTCAGGTTGAGCTCAGATCTGCCTCCCTGAACTTGTGCCTGGAATAATGCCTTGGGTTCAGGCGTAGGTGATGCCCGTAGGTACTTGGCACGTCAGTAATCAATTTATAATTTCTGCCTTCTGGAGGCATATAGAACTGCTACTTGATAACATTTTATGACAGCGACAGAGATAGCATGTATGTGTCCTTTGAAAAAAATTCTTTAAAAACACTGTCACTTGGTTTATGATGGCAAACCTGTGAAGCTAGCATTGTCCCTTCCAGGCGAGGAAGCAGCAGCTCAGAGAGTTAACAGAGCAGCCCTCTGAGACCCAGCCTGTGCACCTCTGGCCAGCTGCGCTCCTCATCCCCGGCCCGGCCCCAGCCTTCTGTTCTCCCGGCTCCTCCGAAAGCCCATGGCCTCCCGTTCTCTCGCCCTCCGCAGGTTTCCATGTGATCCCCACTATCTCAAGCATCGTCCCGGAGAGCTGCCTGCTGATCGTGGTGGGGCTGCTGGTGGGGGGCCTGATCAAGGGTGTAGGCGAGACACCCCCCTTCCTGCAGTCCGACGTCTTCTTCCTCTTCCTGCTGCCGCCCATCATCCTGGACGCCGGCTACTTCCTGCCACTGCGGCAGTTCACAGAAAACCTGGGCACCATCCTGATCTTTGCCGTGGTGGGCACGCTGTGGAACGCCTTCTTCCTGGGCGGCCTCATGTATGCCGTGTGCCTGGTGGGCGGTGAGCAGATCAACAACATCGGCCTCCTGGACAACCTGCTCTTCGGCAGCATCATCTCGGCCGTGGACCCCGTGGCGGTTCTGGCTGTCTTTGAGGAAATTCACATCAATGAGCTGCTGCACATCCTTGTCTTTGGGGAGTCCTTGCTCAATGACGCCGTCACTGTGGTGAGGAGGCCAGGGGCCATGCCCATGTCCAAACGGTACAAACCCGAATCCAGGCCCAGCAGTGAATCCCTCATCCCCTCTTAATAACAGTAATAAAAACAACTGGGGCCGGGCGCGGTGGCTCATGCCTGTAATCCCAGCACTTCGGGAGGCCGAGGTGGGTGGATCACGAGGTCAGGAGATTGAGACCATCCTGGCTACCACGGTGAAACCCCGTCTCTACTAAAAATACAAAAAATTAGCTGGGCATGGCAGCAGGCGCCTGTAGTCTCAGCTACTCGGGAGGCTGAGGAAGGAGAATGGCGTGAACCCGAGAGGCAGAGCTTGCAGTGAGCTGAGATCGTGCCACTGCACTCCAGCCTGGGCGACAGAGCGAGACTCTTTCTCAAAAAAAAAAAAAAAAGCTAAGACCCATTTCCCCTTACTGAGTGCCAGGCACCATGCTGAGCCGTTTGGCATGGATTATCTCATTTAAGTCCTCATGGCTGCCTTAGGAGGTGCTTATTATTCTCATTTTCCAGGGGAGGACACAGTCCCAAAGAAGTTAAATAACCTGCTGGAGTATGAACCAGTTTGTGATTGAACCAGGTCTGTCTGACTCCAGGACCTAAACTCTTGGTTTTGCTAGGTTATATGCTCTCTCCTTGACTTGACTTGCTTTTTGTTTTTTAAGAGACAGGGTTTTGCCCTGTCTCCTAGGCTGGTGAAATGGTATGGTCATAACTCACTGCAGCCTCAAATACCTGGGCCTGAGATCCTCCTGCCTCAGCCTTCCAAGTGGCTAGGACTACAGGCATGCACCACCACACCTGGCTAATTTTTAAAATTTTTTGTAGAGATGGGGTTTGAACAGGCTGGTCTTGAACTCTTGGCCTCAAACAATCCTCCTGCCTCAGCCTCCCAAAGTGCTGAGATTACAGACCTGAACCAACAAGCCTGGCCCTTCACTTGCATTTTGATGTGATCTTGGGCAAATTACTTTTACTCTCTGTGCCTCAGTTCCCTCTTCACAGACTGTGTCATCTGTGAGGGGTCTTTCAGCTCTCATGTTGGCTATATCTTAAGTTAGAATTCGGTTTGTGCACAGTTTTTGGGCAGAGATTATGGAAAGGGACCTTGTCTCCAAAACATCTAGAAGGTGATAAGTAAAATAAGTTGGCCACTTGCTTGCTGTGCGACCTTAAGCAAATGCTATACCTCTGTGGCCCTCACCTTTTTTTTTTTTCTGAGACGGAATCTTGCTCTGTCTCTCAGACAGGAGTGCAGTGTTGCAATCTCGGCTCACTGCAACCTCCACCTCCCAGGTTCAAGCAGTTCTCCTTCCTCAGCCTCCCAAGTAGCTGGGATTACAGGCGTGTGTCACCATACCCAGCTAATTTTTGTGTTTTTAGTAGAGACCGGGTTTCGCCATGTTGGCCAGGCTGATCTCGAACTCCTGACCTCAGGTGATCCGCCCACCTCAGCCTCCCAAAGTGCTGGGATTACAGGCGTGAGCCACCGCGCCCAGCCGGCCTCACCTTTGATAGCTGCAAAGTGGCAGACGATTAGTGCTTTCGTTCAGGATCTGCACGTGGTGGCGCCACATACACCTGCACATGCCCTTCCCTCCAGCTGGTTTCCTTGGGAAACAGATGTGTGCATGTGCATATTCAAACACTGTGTTGTGAGAACACTTCCACCCCCTCCTGAGCTGTCCCCCTCAGAGCAGCTGCACTCACAGGAAAGCTCAAGGGCACATGTCCATGTCCAGGCCATGACTCCCTCCTCTGCAGCCCCAGTCCTCAGGAAGCAGCACCTCAGAGTAGAGACAGACTGTGGTGTTCGGCTGCTGGCAGCCTCAGCTTCCTGTTCCTACCTGGCCTCCTCACGAGGCTGGGTAGAGCAGCAGCCTGACCTGAGCAGGCAGGCCTCCGTCCTGGCTTCCTCTAGCACAGGCTGTTGCCCAGGGTTACCACATGAGCCTCAGTTTCCCCATCTGTGACATAGGGATTGCAGTACTCAGCCTGTCATCCTCCCAGGCTTCTTACAGGGTTACTTACGTTAGTGAGTCATACTCACTGATGTCTGTGAAGCCAGTGGGTGCCAAAGATAAAGCCCTCTCCAGTGGGATCTGGGTGTTGGGGTTCAGGTGAGCACTGCTGTGGAGCTTAGGGCATGGTTGCATCAAGCAGGTAACAGACCCAGCCACTTGTGGACCCACAGTCGTGTCTCCCAAAGGCAGTGGCAGCGGTGGTAGTGGTTGCTGGTGTTCACTGGGTGCTTCCTGTCTGAATGTGTATTGCCTCATTTTTATTTATTTGTTTAGAGACAGAGTCTCCTTCTGTCACACAGACAATGTCACCCAGGAGTGCAATGGCACAATCATAGCTCACTACAGCCTCAAACTCCTCAAATGATCCTCCCCTCTTAGCCTCCCGAGTAGCTGGGACTGCAGGTGCTGGCCATCACACCCAGCTAATGTATTTATTTGTTTGTTTATTTTGTAGATATGGGGTCTCATTATATTGCCTGGGCTGGTCTCAAACTCCCGAGCACAAGCGATGCTTCCTCCTTGGCCTCCCAGAGTGCTGAGATTACAGGCGTGAGCCATGGTGCCTGGCCTTTGTTGCCTCATTTAATCTATACAGTAACTCCATGAGGTTGACACAGTTATATCCCAGTTTTTTGAGATGAGGAAACTGAGGGACAGAGAGGTTACATTAGCCTGATATATGATATAGCTGAGGTTCAAATCCGTAGTCTGAGTCCAAAGCCCAAGTGCTTACCACTGTGTTACTCTGCTTCTCTGTAGTTCCAGGGATAATAGCACCAGGCCGGAAAGGAGGACTTTCCTCTCTGTGCCCACTCCATGGGCCCATGTGGTAGAACATGAGGACCCATGAATCCCCTCAGGCCAGGAATGAGTTTAGGTAGCCCACGGCTGAGCATGCCCCTGCTAAGAGGCTGTCTGCTGCTGGAGCCCTGCCCTATCCCCCAGACGGCTGGGGCCAGGCAGCACCAGGTCTGGCCAGTGCTCTGCATCTCCCCTTCCTGCCTGGCCCAAGTCAGGTCTTTCTGGAGCTCTGAGCACGGGTGTGAGTGCCCCATTTCCCAGAGAGTAAAGCCGGAGGCTGACCCTGAGCTGCCTGGTCTCAGGTCTGTGCCCTAGACAGGTCACTCCTCACAGTCCATTCCTCCTGCTCCAGGTCCTGGGGGCTTTGGAGGGTTCCCTGTCATGGATCCTCAAGTCCTCCCCTCCCTTCCCCCAGGCCTGGAAAGTCCCTGCTGCTTCCTGACAGAGCTGTCTAGGACAGCCTTGAGCCAGGCAGCTCAGGGACCCAGCAACAGGCGGGGCGGACCCTCAAAGCCGAGCCTGCTAAGGAGGCCTCAGCCATGGCTGTCAGGGAACAAGTTCTGGGCCCAGTTCTGCTCCTGGGCTGGGGGCCCCCTGGCATGTTGTTTTACCACTGTGAGCCTCAGTTTAGCAAAGGAGCATCCTTGACCCACCTGCCTCACATGGTGGTTGAGTGTTGACTTGGATAAAGACCATCAAAGGGCTTTACAGTATATGAAGTGCCACTTAAACGTCTGATGGCAGGGTTGCAGTGACCATCTGTTTCCCAGTCCAGGAGACAGGGGCGCCTTAGCGAGCCTCTAATTCCATAGCATCTGAACTTGGCTGTTCATTGCAATCCCTGGGGGGCTTGTTACATAGAGATTTCTTGGTCCTATCCCAGAGAGTCCAAGTCCAGTATGGCCTGAACATATGTATTTTCAGAAAGCTCCAGAGGTTAAGAAATCACCTTCTAGTTCGTTGTGTGAATGTCCCTTTTTTGTGCTGAAGGAGGGACTGAAACCCAGTGATGGGTATGACATACCCAAGGTCAGGCAGTGAGAGGCAGACTTGATAGCACCAGGTGTGGCTAACACTGCATCAGGTAAGGCTCCGAGCACTTGATTCGCTGATGTAGTCCTCACAGCAGTCCTAAAAGTTGGCATTATTATCCTCATTTTATAGACGGGGAAAACTGAAACACAGGAAGATGAATTTGCTTCCTTTACACAGCTCAGGAGAGGCAGAGCCAGGATTCCAGTCCAAGCAGTTTGGCTTCAGGGTCTTCACAGAGCTCCCCAGTGTGGCACGTGGCCGGCCCAGAGCAAGCCCCGCAGCCCCGGGCTGAGGTTTTGGGCACCTCCTTGGCACTAGGGTTCCTCTGCTACTGTGTGGCCTCTTCTTGTGGTCACGGTTAATGGAGGGGACAGGATGGCCCTGGGTGGACCCCAGGGAGCCGTGGGGCCAGGGCCCTCTCCTCTCACCCACCAGCCTACACACCCTCCCCAGGTCCTGTATCACCTCTTTGAGGAGTTTGCCAACTATGAGCACGTGGGCATCGTGGACATCTTCCTCGGCTTCCTGAGCTTCTTTGTGGTGGCCCTGGGCGGGGTGTTTGTAGGCGTGGTCTACGGGGTCATCGCAGCCTTCACCTCCCGATTTACCTCGCACATCCGGGTCATCGAGCCGCTCTTCGTCTTCCTCTACAGCTACATGGCCTACTTGTCGGCCGAGCTCTTCCACCTGTCAGGCATCATGGCGTGAGTCTGCGTGCAGCAGGCAGTGGGCTTGGCAGGGTGGGGGCGGGGCTGCCAGCTTGGATTCCCCAGGCTTGTAGGGTCACGGAGCTCCCAGGGCCCAGCCTTGAGCTCCAGGATGAGACATGAGCTCCAGGCTCCAGACGTGCTTGGTAGCCATTTAAATGGCCGAGGGCATCAGTGGCTTCCTAGAAGAGGGGCACTTCTGCTAGGCACCCTGGGGTCCAGGAATCTGGAGAGAGCATTTCAGGCTATGAGCAGATGAGGCAAGAGTGACCTGCATGAGGGCAAGCCCAGAGTAGATGAGAGCAGAGCGTTGGAAGCCACTAAGCTTCAAGCTGAGGAAAGCCACAGCCCTGCTACTTCCTTTGTCTCAAAGGGAGTCCCCTTAGCAGCCCCAGTAGGAGGCTCACCAGGCCTGAGTCCTGGGGGTCCTGAGGCCCCCGCCAGGTCTGGAAATGGGGAGAATGGGATGTGGAGAGGCAGTGAGGGGCGAACGTGTTCCAGTGCCGAGGCAAGGCAGAACTGGGGTTCAGGACCCCTGGCTCCCAGGAGCAGAGCCCGGGTGTGAGCGCTGGGCTGGGAGGACCCCGAGCTCCAAGCAGCTGCTTGGAACAAAGCTCCCTGTGGAGACCCCCGTGCAGTGGCAGATGCCACCCTTGAGGGGAAGAAACCCAGGAGACCATGGGCCTGTGTCATTGACTTCTGTTGGGTCAAGTGGCAGCGTGGCCTTGGGGCAAAGGTACAGGCTTTGGAGTTGGACACAGTGTGGTTTGTGTGTCTTGCCTTTGCTACCTGCAGGCAGCGTGACGGGACAGGTGACTATTTCTCCTAAAGTCAGATTTCTCTCTTTTTTTTTTCTTGTTGAGACGGGATCTCACTCTGTCACCCAGACTGGAGTGCAGTGGCACAATCTCAGCTCACTGCAGCCTCCACCTTCTGGGTTCAAGAGATTCTCCCACCTCAGCCTCTCAATTAGGTGGGATTACAGGTGCCCACCACCGCGCCTAGCTAATTTTTGTATTTTTAGAAGAGACTGGGTTTCACCACGTTGGCCAGGCTGGTCTCAAATTCCTGGCCTCAAGTGAGCTGCCTGTCTCCGTCTCCCAAAGTGCTGGGATTACAGGCGTGAGCCACTGTGCCCAGCCAAGATCACTCATTTTAAAAATGGAGAAATAGACCTGTGTCTGTAGGGTTGATGTGAGGATGAGTGGCAACAGGGTGTAAAGCACACAGCGGGCCCCTGGCCCATAGAGGAGCTCAGAACACAGGCACCTTGGTCATGGCCCCATTGGCCCTGGCAGTGGAGGGGC